>NC_138754.1:20783041-21235541 GCF_965113315.1 Podarcis vaucheri | reverse complement strand
AGACATATTACAGACTCCATCCAGTAGCCAAACTATAGTGGCACCTCCGGATGCTGCACCCCCCTGCAATCCCTACACAGATCTGGCTGGCACAAGGCACAAAACCACAGCTCGCCCCTATACACGAAGCCAAGCCAGAGCACAACTAAATGCAGCACAGCCATCTTCTCAGAAAAACTCTTCACAAGCTCAAGAGGTCAAGACACAAAAGCTTTAGCAACTAATCTACACTTAATGACCCACCCAGTGGTATTCAGAATATCACTCATGAAATCACTCAAGATATCCCTCAAGTAATTAAGGAACAAAAGAAGAAGAGGCACACTAATCTAGGAACTTCCTCTCTGCCCAGAACGTTGGAGGCTATACACCACACCCCTCAACAGTATTTATAGGAACTCAAACACCAGATTCTGCTCTGTTCCAGTAACAAGAAGCCGAAAGCACCAGCCTGAAGATGACGAGTGAGACCTCGTCGAAACGTCGCACAGACACCCCGACTCTTACACGGGAAGACACCCGAAGACACCAAAACCTGCATTCCTGTACCCGTGAAAATCTACGAAAGCATATATATATATATATATATATATATATATATATATATATATATATATATATTCATATAGTAAACAATTATCACAGTTGGAGGCAGCAATGCTTCTGAGTTGCTGGAAACTGCAGGAGGAGAGAGGGCTCTGCTGCTCAAGTCCTGCTTACTAGTTTCCTGTAGGCATCTGGTTGGCATAGGCCTAATGGCTAGTAGCCACCGAGAGCCTTCTCCTCCATGAGTTTGTCCAATCCTCTTTTAAGGACATCCAGGTTGTTGGTCATCACTGCCTCCTGGGGGAGTGAGGTCCACAGTTTAATTATGCACTGCGTGAATAAGTTCTTCCTTTTATCTTTCCTGAATCTTCCAACCTTCAGCTTCACTGGATGGTCTTGAGTTCTAGTGTTGTGAGAAAGGGAGAAAAGCTTTTCTATATCGGCTTTCTCCATGCTGTGTATAATTGCATATGCTTCTAACAAGTCCTTTCTTCATTTCTGTTTTTTCTAAACCTAAAACTCCCAAAGGCTCCATCTATGGTGTGTGGTTGGTGATGGTCCCTTCCCAGCTGGAAGTGATTTTCTGACAGCCATCAAGTGATGGGTGTGCATGTTGCCTGAACTTATCTGATGCCGCCAAGGCATTCCAGGAAAGGTGGTCAGTGGGATGTGGTGCAGGGCTCACAAGCAAACAGGCTTCCTTCCAGTTGCACTTCCTGGTCAGATCCAACAAGGTTAAGTAGTGATGTTATCCTGAAAGATTTGGAGAAATTTATTCTCCTCCCCTAAGAATTAACCAGAAAAATTGGGCCCCATTTTCACAATGAGAGAATACTTTTGGGAGGATTTTGGCCCAGCCTTAGGAGAAAAATCACTCCCGGGGAGATAACCGTGGATCAGTTGGGGCATCTTCAAAGATTTGTGGGTGATAATTAAAGTGATGTTCAAGTTATTCACATAAACCACTCAAAGTATATTCAGGTTTCACTCTCGTGCTGTAATAACCCCAACTTCTAGGTCTGGCAAGGTATCAGGGACTAGGAAAATGTGGTGCATAAATCACCACAAAATAAATGTCTTGCTTCAAAAGAGCCATCTGAATGCTCATCATTAATCCTCTACCTCTCCTTTAATTACAACAACTATGGTTCATTATATTCCTCACCATTCCCACAGAAGCTACACAACAAAGGATAAGGAGAACATAGCCACAAGCAATTCAAAACAGAGGTCCCCAGCCTTTTTATGCCAATGGACCTATTTGGATTGTTGAGCATGTGCCTTGGACACAACCCCCTCTGGTCAAGCCACACTCTCGTTTTCTTGGATCAGTTCTTCCCAAGGGACAGAGAGATAGCACACACACATGCACGTACACACACACTTTGCTGTTCCAAGGGATCTGTGAGGGATCCCAAGGGCCATCCACCACAACCACCTGCAATGCAGGACTCATACTAAAATCACAGATCCAGGAGAATTAATCCAGGAGTCTTGGAAAGCTCATAAAGCAGAAGGAGGAAATGGGAAAGAGGGTCATTCTTAGTGTCACACATAGGTATTCAGAGGCACACTGTCTTGACAGTGGGGGTAGAACAATAGCCATCATCAACCACTGCCCCCTGAAAGTTTTATCTTTCATAAAAGGCATACCTTCAAGAATTGAAAAGATGATTTTTGTTGCTGTTTAGTCATGTCCGACTCTTCGTGACCCCATGGACCAGAGCATGCCAGGCACTCCTGTCTTCTACTGCCTCCCGCAGCTTAGTCATACTTATGTTTGTAGCTTCGAGAACACTGTCCAACCATCTCGTCCTCTGTCGTCCCCTTCTCCTTGGGCCTTCAATCTTTCCCAACATCAGGGTCTTTTCCAGGGAGTCTTCTCTCCTCATAAGGTGGCCAAAGTATTGGAGCCTCAGCTTCTGGATTTGTCCTTCCAGTGAGCACCCAGGGCTGATTTCCTTCAGAATGGATAGGTTTGATCTTCTTGCAGTCCATGGAACTCTCAAGAGTCTCCTCCAGCACCATAATTCAAAAGCATCAATTCTTCGGCGATCAGCCTGCTTTATGGTCCAGCTCTCACTTCCATACATCACTACTGGGAAAACAATAGCTTTAACTATACGGACCTTTGTCGGCAAGGTGATGTCTCTGCTTTTTATGATTAATTAAATTTATATGCCACCCTATACCCACTGGTCTCAGGGCAGTTCACAGGATCAAATTACAATGTAAATACACAGAATACATAATCAAAATTAAAACAGAAACAACCAACTAACACGGACCCCCCCCCCAATCTCTAAGCTCTATTTACTTCCTTTAATTGGATTGCTGATTGGCCAGACCATTGATGCCAATAATGGCCAGCCAGTTGCTTTGATGCTCCATCCTTGACCGACCAAGCTAATCTCCATGTTGTGATATAAACCCTGTGTGCTCTTTGGTGGGGATTACTCCAGGCTACAGGGTTAATGCCCTAGCCTTTCTTGAAAGTGTTCTGTGGATTATCCACTTCTTAAAGGGATTGTCTCTCAAACGACAAGAGTGTTACTTCTTGATGCCCTTCTTCTTGCATAGACCAGAAAAATGGTGAGCAAAGTGCCTAGTATTGACCTCCTATTTGCTTTCTATGCGATGACTGATGTGAAAGGTTGGGGCATCAGGCTATCCACCTGCTAAATAACTCTGATGTGTGGGATGTAATCCACTGAGAGCAGTCAAGTACAACATTCCTTGTAATGCTAGAAAAGACATGCAGGGGGATTTTGGTCCAGCCAGTCGAAAACGTCCTGTTTCCTACTGGCTGGAGCATCCTTCCTTTTGCATGTGACCAGAGGTGGGTGTGATCTTACTTGTCCAGGTAACAAAACCAGCTTCTTAGCGTTGAACCAGCTTCTCAGCTAGGACTGCTCCTGGTAGCTACCAGCTAGCAGAAGCACTGGGATTATTCCCCCATATGGGGTAGATTCACATGTACATATTTGTAACTAAGTCTGCCTTCAGGAATCCAACTGTGAACTGATGTGAGTAAACTTATTTTATTATCTTTGAATAAGATAATATTTTTTTAAACAGGGATTAAAGGGAACTTACCAGGAATATACAATTCAATACTGAATTGCATAACAGTGAGAGGCTTACACAAACCTGCAACCTGCTATCTCCTGTGCGTGTAAGAAGGGGAGTGTAAACTCTGCTAAGCAAAGAAACTTGCTAGCGCAAGTTAGGAAGGATATTAATAAACAATATATCCTCTCCTGCCACCCTGAACATTCCCACATGATGAACTTTGTTTTTCTGGGTTCATATTCAACACTCCATTCTGTTCTGGTGGTTTCTGCTGCTGCTATAGTTTAGAGTCCTGTGCTGAAGGGGGTGCGACCTGGTGAATTTTGGGGATCCCTTCCAACATGATGATTTGCTCAGTGACTTGATGAGTCTACAATAATTCAGCGCAGTCCTTGGAACAATTTCACATGGCAGTGAGGTTGCTCAGAGAAGAAAGGAAAAGGGCAAATAATATTAAATCTTCCTTTCTTCTCTCGCTTCCTTTTACTAATTCTTTACACTCCCCAAAAGAAACTCATACTGAGCAGAGACTGATAAAGGACTGGCCAAGTTAAAAAAAAGTATCAGATCCATCCATTCCAAAAGAATGCCACCCAACTCAAGCAGAAAAGCTTCCCCTGGGAACCCTTTATATATTGATCCTTTCATTTATGTCCTTAAAAAAACCCACACCCTTAATTTTCAACCCTGGCTACTCTTAAATTTGCCTTCCTTCCGCTTCTGGTCTCTGTAATGTGAACATTACTCCATTTCTGGCATTTAAGCCAGGAGTCCATTCTCCATTCAGCAGGTTCAAACAAATACCACTTCGATATATTTAATATAAGTAGTGCTCTGTAATATGGGTAATGGTTCCGGGGGTCTGCAAGGAGGCAGTGGGCACCCTGCTCCAGCACACAATGCTATGCAAGGCTTTGATTGAATTGCTGGAAGCTGCCTTGGCTTCCAAGTCGCCCTTGGCCTTTCCCGACGTCCTTGGGATGCTTGTAAATTTTCATTTGAAGGCTGTCTGAACCCCCTACGCTCCCCAGGTCCAGAAGTCCCAGCTCAGGAGGCTGCCGTATTTTACAGATGGATCCCCAAGGCTGAGAGACAGCCAGTCGATGCCTCACAGGAAGTCCATGAATCACTTGCTTATCCTAAACAAGTTGCCCTGAAATTAATGGGACTCATTTTCAACTAGTAAATTTATTTGATTGGCTTATTTTCAGGGAGGACCATAGCTCACTACAGAAAATAAGGAGGACCCTGCTGGATTATACCAAAGGCACATTTAGTCAAATTTCTTGGTGGCCAACCAGACCCTTCTGGGAAGCCCAGAGGCATGACTATGGCATGATCCCACTGTTACCCCCCCCCACTGGGACCGGTAATGTTGGGGCACATTGCCTCTTAATAGCTACTGGCCATAATGCCTATGTACTACCTCCATTGTTTGATGTAATAATGCACCTGAACACCAGTTGCTGGAAACTGCAGGAGAGGAGAGGGCTCTGTGCTCAGGTCCTGCTTGATGTTTTTCCACAGGCACCCTGTGAGAACAGGATGCTGGACTAGATGGGCCATTGGCCTGATCCAGCAGGCTCCACTTATGTTCAAATGTTCTTATGATACTTCTGGATGTAACACACAGTCATCAACATGACCTTTCTGATTCCATAGAGTGATTCAAGCTCAAGCCACCCTCTGGCATCTCTAGGTTAAGAAGGCTTCTTCCAGAGATTTTGGAGACTCTGTTCGTGCTTGCTGGCTTACCCTGGGCATCTGTCTGGGGACCATGAGAAAAGGGTGTTTACCTAGATCAGTGGTTCTCAACCTGTGGGTCCCCAGATGTTGTTGGACTACAACTCCCATCATCCCTGAGCTCTGGCCTTGCTAGCTAGGGGTGATGGGAGTTGTACTTCAACAACATCTGGGGACCCACAGGTTGAGAAAGGCTGACCTAGATGGACCTTTGACCTGTTCCAGTAGGACCCTTCCTATGAGAGCAACTCCATTACTAAAGATTGCAGCAAATGAACAGACTACTGCAACACCGAGTGCACCAGGATAGGATTCCCAAACAATAATATTCTGCTGCAATGTGCTCTATGTGGGGCTACCTTTGAAGGTGACTCGGAAACTTCAGCTAAGCCAGAATGTGGCAGCTAGACTGGTGCCTGGGAGCAGGGGCAGAGGAAGGGGTGTGTGGTGGGGGCGGACTGCCCCTGGTGTCTTCACTGATGGAGGTGACATTTGGTAGTCATGGGTGGGCTGTGAGCTGAATGTCCGCCATTGGTGGCTCACTCTGCCCCTGGCTGCAGGGCGCATGTGCTGCTTCATGCACCCGAGCAGCTATCCTGCGCCTGGGAGGGCACCCTCCACAGCTTCGAAGGCCTTCTGGTGGTTCCCTCACTGTGAGACATGAAGCTACAGGGAACCAGGTAGGCGGCCTTCTTGGTAGTCGCCCCTGCCCTGTAGAATGCCCTACCGTCAGATGTCAAACACATAGGTAGTTACAGTATGTGATTTTTAAAAGATACCTGAAGGCATCCCTGTTCAGGGAAGTTTTTAGTGTGTGATGTTGTATAGTGCTTTTACTGTTTTTGTTGGGAATGGCTGGGGCAACCCAGTCAGATGGGCAGTGTATAAGTAATAAGTTAATACAGTCATACCTTGAGTTGAATGTGCTTCAGGTTGAGCATGTTCGAGTTGCACTCCTCAGCAACCCGGAAGTAACGGAGCGCGTTACTTCCGGGTTTCGCCGCTCGCGCATGAGCAGATGCTCAAAATGATGTCACGTGCATGTGCGGAAGTGGCAATATGTGACCCACACATACGCAGATGCGCCATTGCGTCTTACGTTCCATTCGGGGTGCGAATGGGGCTCCAGAACAGATCCCATTCTCATCCCGAGGTACCACTGTAATAATAACAATAAGCATAGAAGTTATATTGTAACACAAAAAGGATTTTAACATGGAAAAGGAACTTCCTGCACAGGCTGGGGATTCTGGCTGCTTTACAATACATCACTTTATGCGCAGGACCAGAAGTTTGCCTTTACTGCAAAACTGCCCACAATAGGGGTGGGGGAAGGGAATCGCAGAATATTGATTATAGGATGAATGATCAGGAAAGCACAGGGGTTCAGGGGTCTTTTCCTGAGTAAAATCTGGGGCAAAAAAACAAAAGCCAGAATACACAGCCCTGGACAAAACTGAAAAGGGACCATTAGGTATGGAGAAGAAATGTGGATGAGCCCCCACTGCTAGCTCCCACTGCTAGACTTCAGCACTAGATCATCGGAAAACCAGGAGGCTGAAGCTAGCCACTTCTTCCCAGTTTTTAAAAACTGGTAAGCAAGTAGAGAGATGCTTGAGCCGACCATTGATCCACCTAGTTCTCCATTGTCGTCGTCTTCTTCTTCTTCTTCTTCTTCTTCTTCTTCTTCTTCTTCTTCTTCTCCTCCTCCTCCTCCCCCTCCTCCCAACCAGTGCCAGATTTACATATAAGCTAAGCGAGCTATAGCTTAGGGCCCCATTCTCTTGGGGGCCCCAAAAAATGTTTAAAGGGGAAAAAACTGGATGTACATTTCCAAAATATAAGATAAAAACAAATAAAATAAAACCTACATACAGCAACAGTGTTTTGTGTTGTGTTGTTTAGGCTCGTAAGATGTAAGTAATTGGCCCTGCCTGCTTGTATTAACCACAATTGCATTGTACAGGTTATAACACTTAATTTCATATTAATAAAGCTATTTATAATTATTAGTAGTTTGCATCATATATCACCTATTATTATTATTTCATGTTATAGCAAGTTTCTAGAGACTAGATTATGAGTCTTTGAAAATTATGTTTCTAAAGGAACTTTTGTCATTGCCAAATGTCAATGTGTTTGCATTATTAGGTTTGTTATGAATAAAAAACCATTTTAAGTTAGAGCTTAATAATTATTTCACTACTAATATACTTCTTCTTAATTGTATTTCAGTTTAACAATTACCTTGATAAATTACATATTTTGTTATGTGCAAATGGCTTTAGATACCTATTAGGTCCATAAATTACCATATAGCACATATTCAACACAAAAAGCGACAATTTGTTGTTGACAAAGGACAGCTGGACATATAAAGAGCCCGTTACCTTCAGTAGCTTAGGGGCCTCATCAAACCTAAATCCGGCCCTGCTCCCAGCCATAGATTTGCTCGGATGCCCAGCTTGCGGGCTCTTCCTCAACCTCCTCCTCCTAACCATAGGATTGCCCAGCTTGTGGACAGCCCAGGACTACCTGCAATGAGATACTCCGTGGACAGAACTCTGGGCTAGGTGGACCTTTTTCCCTGATCCATCAGGGCTCTTCTGATGACTCCAAGGGAGAGTCGTCCCTCCATCTTATTATAATACCTGCCAGATCCCTAGCGGGGTGCGGGGCTTCCTCTAAGGAATTTAGACTGTGCTCCGAGCGAGATCTGGGCAACCAAGAGTCACTCTCGTCCAGTGAAATTTGAGAGGAGGCAAGCAGCCTAAGACCGCGCAAAGCATACTCTCCCCGCCTCACTTCCCAGCGGAGCAAATGTCTTATGTCTCCCCCTCTCCCTCCCCCGGAAAGAGGGTATTTTGCCCACATTACGTGTTGGAAAGGCAAAGCCAGGATACATAACTTGGAAATTATAAAAGGAAGTAAATCCATCAAAGCAAATTCTTTGGGGAATACAATTAGGCGCGGGGGCGGCGCGGCGCGGCTGCAGGGAGGGGGTGTGCGTCCGCGAGACAAAGGCGCCCACATTGGAAAGCAGCGCCGTCGATGAGTGACGATACGCAGGCGAGCTGGCTGTGCAGTCGCGGGCAGTCTCTCTCTGTGTGTGTGTGGAAAGGAGGAGGTCAAGCTGAAACGGGGGGGGGTGGAAATCAACAAATGTGATTTGGAGGAGACGCTGGAAAGCAAACCAAATCGATGTAAACTCATTTGGGCTTGAAAGGGGTTTTAGACTTCCTCCTGCAGACATCCAGAGCAACCTCAGCGCATCACTTACCTCTTTCAGAGGTTCTGACTTAACAACCCTTCCTTTCCCATTTCTTTCTTTCCTTCCTTCCTTCCACAAGCCCTCCAGTGGTGCAATGGCTCTGTGTGTCTGGCTGTTAACCAGAAAGTTGGTGGTTCGAACCCGCCCAGGATTCCTGCATTGCAGAGGTTTGGACTAGATCAGTGTTTCCCAACCACTGTTCCGCGGCACACTAGTGTGCCGCGAGATGTTGCCTGGTGTGCCGCGGGAAAAATTAAAAAATTCGAAAGATTTTTTTTTTAAAAAAGTCAAATTTTCGATTGGGGCGCCGTCACTAGATGACCCCTGGGGTTCCCTCCCTCCCTCCCGCTCTGCGCCTCCCTCCTCCTCCTCCTCTGGGGAGGCCCTTCCTGGCTCTCGGCCAAGGCTTGGCGGCTGCCACTCACTCACTCGCTCGCCCACCCGTCCCTCTAACCCTGCACCCGGCCTCTCCCCCTCCGTCCCCGGCGCGGGGGCTGCCGGGATCCGTAGTCCCCTCGCCCTTGGGCTCCGCGCCCGCGCGGGGTGCGCGAACTACATTTCCCAGCGTGGCCTGGCGGGCCGGGCGTTTTGTTTGAAGTGCTCTTCTCCCGGCCATGGAATGAGCGCAGCGGTGGCGGCCGGGCGGGCAGGGGCTCTTCCGCGCAGACCCCGCGCAGCCTGCCTGCGCCCCCGCGGAGATCGGGCGGCAGGATGGAGCCCGGGGATCCCCGCGGAGGCGGAGCGGCGGAGGCTGCCCCCCAGGTAGGGCTGCGTCGGGGGGTTTTTTATTTTTGCAATGCTGCATCCGCGCCGGAGGGGACGCATCAGACCGCGGGGAGACCCCTTGGCGGGCGTGCAAGGCAATGCATGCATGCAGGCGTTGCATGGAGTGCAGTGCAATGCAATGGCAACGCGGCGCCATGCATGCATGCATGCAACTTCCACCGGCGCTCCGGACTTGGCAGGTGAGGGGGGTCCCCAGTGGGTGGCAGAGAGAGCCGGGAGGGCGAAGGGGAGCCGGGGGGAGCAGCGCTGCTCCCTGAGCCGAGCCCGGGGGGAAACTTCGGCGTCGTTGCACCGGGTGTTGGAAGCGGAGGCTGGCGGGGGCCCCTCACCTGCAAAACCTGGTCGCCTCTCATATATTTCGTGCATTGCATTCATCGCCCGCTTTCTCCTCCAAGGAGCTCCCGGGGGCGCGCGTGGTTCTCCCCGTGTTATCCTCGCAACAACAGCCCTGCGAGGTGGGTCAGGCGAGTGGCCCAAGGGAGCACCCAGGGATTGTCCTGGCCAGGTGGGGTGATTTGAACCCTGCTCTCTGCCCGGTCTTCGTCCTCATTTAGCCCCCGCATGTGCATGACTGTGCATGACTGAGGTTTTCCCCCCTCGTCTTGGCTATGGTGTGAGTCTGTGCTGTTAATTAATGGGGTTCTGCCTTCGGAGAAGATGAGCCAGCCCTCAAGGAGGTGATTATGTAATTTGCTAGCAATTCATGTCCCTCCCGGCGTGACGCTGCGCGCTGACGTCACGGGGCTGTAATGGTGGTGTGCCTCGAGATTTCTTTCATGAAACAAGTGTGCCTTTGCCCAAAAAAGGTTGGGAAACACTGGACTAGATGACTCTCGGGGTCCCTTCCAACTCTATACAGTGGTACCTCGGGTTACATACGCTTCAGGTTACAGACACTTCAGGTTACAGACTCCGCTAACCCAGAAATAGTACCTCAGGTTAAGAACTTTGCTTCAGGAAGAGAACAGAAATCGTGCAGCGGCAGCGCAGCCGTAGTAGGAGGCCCCATTAGCTAACATGGTACGTCAGGTTAAGAACAGCTTCAGGTTAAGAACGGACCTCCAGAACGAATTAAGTTCTTAAGCCGAGGTACCACTGTAATTCCTTCCTTCTTCCCTCCCTCCCCATTTCAAAACTGTGTAGAGAATAATCAACCTACCCAGTAAAACAATATCAACAATACCATGCCACCCACCCTAATAGAAAACTCTTGATCCCAATCCCATAACCACAGCGATCTTATGCCATATGCCAAGATTGGTGGCCTGGCTAAAGAGTTAACTTCCCATGCAAAGCGCCGCACTGCTTCATTTGGAGGGGCCGTGCCTTTCTCAGTGCGTGATCTGGCAACGCTTTCCCCAGCGATGAGGACTAGTCACAGCCACCGGGACAAAAGCCTGTCTCAGCCTAATAGCTAGGGATCGAAGAGTCATAAATGAACAAGGCACATGCCCCGCATTAGATCGTATTTACATTTATTCTGCGAGATGCTTGCTGCTTAAGCGTGGAAAGGGAGTTAAGAGTTGGAGACCGGATACAGATAAAGCCTCCTTTTACAATGGAATCACGCGCATCTTCCAGAATTTTTGTCTTTTAAAAGTCTTGGATGGTGGCTGGAGGTGGGGATATTCACATACGCTGTGAAGAGAGATCTCTTGTGGTTATAGGGTGAGAAAACACTTTCCTGTTAGCCTGGAATACCCCCCCCCCAATATATTACCATTTATATCTCGCCTTTCCTCCAAGAAACTCAAGGCGAGTTCCTCCCGCGATGTGTATTAATCTCACAACAACCCTCTGAGGTAGGTTGGGCTGAAAGAAAGCAACTGGGCTGAGGTCACTCATTGAGCTCCATGGCTGGAAGGTGTTCAAAACAGGACTAGACTAGTACAAGATTCCAGCCACTATAGCTTACCTCACCACACTGCACCTTCTCATTCCTCAACAATTCCCAAGAAAATGTTCTGGCCGAGGCGTTTCAGGAATAAGAGGTGGCAAAGGAGGACCCTAAGTAAAGGAAGCTGCCAGTCAGACCACGGGTCCGTGGGTTAAACCACAGAGCCTAGGACTTGCCAATCAGAAGGTCAGCAGTTCGAATCCCCGCGACGGGGTGAGCTCCCGTTGCTCGGTCCCTGCTCCTGCCCACCTAGCAGTTCGAAAGCACGTCAAAGTGCAAGTAGATAAATAGGTACCGCTCCGGCGGGAAGGTAAAAGGTATTTCCGTGCGCTGCTCTGGTTCGCCAGAAGCGGCTTAGTTCTGCTGGCCACATGACCTGGAAGCTGTACGCTGGCTTCCTCGGCCAATAAAGCGAGATGAGCGCCGCAACCCCAGAGTCGGTCACGACTGGACCTAATGGTCAGGGGTCCCTTTTACCTTTACCTTATTAACTACAAACTCCGCGAGTACAAAATGTTGGCACCAGTTTGGAGGGGATCCAACAGTTAATGCTAATATAATCTACACTATCTGATTTCAGACGAGGAATCTTCTCTTAGTCCTACCTGGGATTTGAACCATGGACCTTCTGCATGCAAAGCAGGCGTTCTACCCCTGAGCTATGGCCCTGCCCTTAAGACACTGCAGCATAGCAGGCTGCCTCAAAGCTCAGGTCCATCTAACTCAATAATTGTCTATACGGATCGGCAGTGGTTTTCCAGAAGTTCAGGGCTTTCGTCATCCCTATCTGGCCATGCCGGGGACTGAACCCCGGACCTTCTGTGCAAAGCTTAACATAACCCAGTCAAGATCCTGTTCTGTATTGGTGTAGTAGGACAAATGGTCATCGCTTGTCCATGTTACTATGGGCTAATGGTACAAGTATCTTAGAATCCCCAAAACCTAAAGTCGATGCTTTATTGACTGAATAGCAGCAAATCGAAATAACTGAATGATGGACATTCCGAGGTGGTTTGATGATGGTGATGATAATAATCCCCTCCAGTTTCAAATGATCCAGCCAAAGTTAAGCCCGTTTTAGGCTACAATCCTATTAACTTCAGTAGGTTTTAGTTTTGAGTAGAAAGGAACGGGGGATAGTATTAAATTCCATTCTTTTTTATAGGAAGGGCTGCAATCTTGTACTCGTTTACCACTACTGAACACTGGGAATTACTTCTGAGTAGACATGTGTAGGATTGCCCTGTTGCCAACAGTTTAGGGGGCGCGGATGGGTTTTTGGAATGAGTGGGGGGTAAAATGGATTTTAATAAAGCTCAACGCTGACTGGATCGCGCTCCCACCGTAGAAGGAAGTCTACAGAGGATGCATTCTGGTAGAAGGCGAAAGTTAAAGATATCACCATGTCTATTCAGAAGTAAGCCCTGTTGAATTAAATGGGGCTTACCAGCATTCCTCAACAAATTTTGAGTGTTGGGGGTTTTTTTGGGGGGGAGCCCCAGTTTGTTCATTTCATTTGAATGTCGAGTATCCCGGGGGTCTAGTAGTGCCCAGCGGAGAAGGAGAACATAGAGGAACGTTCTTTGAAATCCAGAAACTCTCTTCCCTTGTAGCTGTCTAAAAACAGTAGCTGAGTGAGGCTGGGCTGTGTGCTGAGAATTGCAGCGTTGTCAGCTATTACGAGGACTGAAGAGTGAGGATTGCAATCCCTGCTATCATCTTCATCATCGTTATAAGCATTAACATTTATATCCCCCACGTTTTCTCCAAGGAGCTCAACTGTTCAGGGTTCCCCATCCCTTCCATTCAAAACGCACAAGAGGCTGGGCTCAAAGCGATAACCATTGGCCCAAAGCCTCACAGCGAGCTCCGTGGTCGACAGGGAATTCGAACCCCGATCTTCAGGATCCCATTCAAACACCCTAACTGGGTTGTAACAAGGAGCAGTTCCATTAGCACCTACTTAATAACATCATTCCCTCTCAAACGGCCGCTCGGGACAAAACTTCCCAGGCCTGCTCCGATTCCACAGAAAGGGGGGGTGGGTTGGCTCCGGTTTTACTACCTCCCTAAAGAGTTGCCATCGTTCTCCATTGTGTGTGTGTGAAGGGGGAGGGAGGGAAGCACACTGTGTTTGCTGTGTTACCTGTTGAGTTTCACTTGGCGGCTGCAAAACCCGGGATATTTATTTGCTTAAACTGAGCAAGATTCACAAGTGACGCGAATTCGACAGAATTCAAAACAAAGTCTTTGATGTAAAAGCGGAGGAGGTGGTGGTGTAAGGTGTTCCCGGAAGCTGATGGAGTGTTTTGCCAGAGTTTCACAAGGCGTCCTGGCTATAGAGATAGGTTCTCCTCCTCCTCTTCTTCTTCTTCGGCCATCACTCGTAGCCGAGTAAGATTGTCTTCAATGATCACGGTCTTAACAGTGAGTCCGTAAGTGACTGTGAAGGCCAGTTCTGGATCTACATGTCTTTTCACAGTGGGGACATAGGTTTTCCAGTCAGAGCTGATCATGGTGAGGATTTGTCAAACGTGTCTTCCTCTTAGCACGTTTCTCCCTTTTGTCCTGAGTTGAGCGGCTTCCAAGTCCATGACACCTTTGGTAAAGGCTGTTCTCCAATTGGAGCGCTCGCAGGCCAGTGTTTCCCAATTGTTGGTGTTGGTGTTTACCCTACATTTGCCTTGAGAATCTTTAAACCTCTTTTGTTGACCACCAGCATTATGCTTTCCATTTTTAAATTCGGAATGGAGTAGTTGCTTTGGAAGACGAGAACCAGGCACCCGCACAACACCACCACTCCAACCAAGCTGATGTTGAAGAACCATTGCTTCAGTGGTGATCTTTGCTTCTTCCAGTACGGTGGCATTAGTTCCCGTACACCTGTCTTCCCAAGTGATATGTAGAATTTTTCAGAGACACGGTTGATGGAATCTTTCGAGGAGTTGGAGATGGCGTTTGCAAGTGGTCCATGTTTCCTAAGCATACAGTAAGGTTGGTAGTACAATAGCTTTGTAAAGAAGCATTTTGGTTGCCATGCGAATATCCTGGTCCTCAAACACTCTGCACTTCATTGGTGAGAAAGCTGCACTCCCAGAGCTCAGGCGATGCTGGATTTTGGCATCAATGTCGCCTTTGTGGAAAAGTGACTGCCCAAGTAGGAGAAGTAATCGACACTGTCCAACGTTGCACCATTGAGTTAGATTAGTCGTGCTGCAGAGGAGTTGTTTTGTGCTTGTTGGTGCAGCACTTCGGTTTTTTGGATGCTGAGTGATTGGCCAAGCTTTTGCTAAGCTGCTGCGAAGATATTTAGGATGGTTTGGAGGTCATCCTCTGAGTGTGCGCACACTAAGTTGCCATCAGCATACTAAAGCTCTATGACGGAAGTTATGGTAACCTTACTCTTGCTTTCAGCCTACTCAGGTTAAAGAGCTCTCCAACATGCTCAGGGGTAAAGTAAGTAAGAACAGGTTCCAGCCCAAAGCAACCCTGTTTAGAGCGCTAGTCTTAAATTCTCTTACTAGAGATTAAGTCCTGTGAAACTTGGAGGGACTTAAATACACACACTTTGGATTCTGAGTGAACACGCTTAGGATAGCGCAGCAGTTTTTATGAGTGACCCCAAGGGGAGATGAAGACTATAGCCCTGCCAGCGTGTCTGGGAATAAGTCCCCAGTGGACCACTTGGACTTTGAAGTGCTACCTGCAAAGGTGCCTTGAAAGATGCTAAAGCATCTGCCATGGATGATTTAGCTGAGATTCCTGCACTACAGGGAGTTGGACTAGATGACTCCTGGGGTGGCCTTCCAACTCTACAACTCTGTGATTCTATGATTCTACTCCACAACAAAGGGTTAGGGTTGCAACTTATTCTTTCCTTCCACTTTCTTTTTTGTAAGCAGAAATGACTTCGTTCTTCCATCCTATTCACCTTCCGCTCCTCCTTCCTATTCACAATCTTATTTCCTTCCTATTCAATACCTACCTTCCTTCCTTCCTTCCTTCCTTCCTTCCTTCCTTCCTTCCTTCCTTCCTTCCTTCCTTCCTTCCTTCCTTCCTTCCTTCCTTCTCTTCTTGCCCCCAAACGGATGACTCCTTTCCCCACCTTCCTTCCTTCCCCGTGCGACCCCTCTCGCGCCTTGGCCCTTTCCTCTCGTTCCATTAAGCCGACGGCTTGTTCCTGCTCATTTCCGTGCCTCCCTTCTCGTTTTAAGAGCTCTCCAAGAGTCTGCAGGGGAAATCCTCCAAGAACTCGATTTCTGTCAAGATTATTTTTCATTAGCTTGATTTGAACAGTTACACAAATAATTTTTAATCCGGTTCAGCGAGGGGGCAAAAGCCTCCAAGACTTTTCCCTCCCTCCCCTTCGAGTCACTCATGTTGCCTAGCATTGGACGAAGGCAGCCGTCGCCGTTGAGGGAGGCCTGAGACTTTCCTTTAAGTTTTTTTGGGGGTGGGGGCGTGGGCGTGGGAGATGAAACCACAACACAGCGATCTCTCGCAGGCTGCACGTGAAAGTCAGGGTTCTCGCTCTGTGGAGAGGCTGGGGTCATCTAGCCATGCTCCACACCCCTCAGTTTAACGGAGGGGGACCCTGTTCCCTAAATGACCCCAAATGCAGGTGGGTCGAGGAGCTCTTACCAGCACACACTGCAAATGCAAGAGAAAAGTTTTTCATGGAGAAGGTCCCGGCTTCAGCTTCCAGCATTTCTAGGTTGGGGCTGGGAGAAACACCTGTCTGAAACCATGGAGAGTCTTTGTCACTTAATGTAGACAATGCTGAGCTAGTAATAACCAACAATATGACTCAATACAGGAAGCCCACAACTTAAACACATTTAATTTGTGTGCATTGAACTTTACATGTGTGGTGACTTTTTTTAAAAAAATTAAGGGTGGAAAGGGAGCAGGGTTCCTGGAAAAATGGTTAGCAATTCCACCCACTATCAAACCCAATGTGCTTTGACTCTACACAATTTTTATTTCAGGCATGATCACCGGAATGTAACCCCCCCATAAGTTGCACACCTATTGCATTAGGCAGCTTCCTATGCTCCAGAAGTGATGTAGCCTTCTTGCCCACTCGTGGAACAGCCTGCCAGACATAGGTTTTAAGATGAGGGATCTCCAAGAGGGATCTTCAACTGAAATCTCTCAGCCCGTCTCTGTCTCCAACTTTCGTTTTCATCGTTTATGCATTTTCAGTAGTAAATTTCAGATAAATTATCTAACTGAAAAGAACCCCTTATTCCCCCTTTCTCATTCATCTCATGTGTATGTATTATGAACATAGAGGTATTTAAACAAATCATGTGGAGATGTCAGTTGAAGCTAATAGGTAATATTATGCACATTGTCTCAACAGATCACTCGAGATAATACCTCGTCATGGTGATTCTGATGTGCTGAATAAAAATATGCCATGTTCCCTCAAAGTTATCATTGGAATTTTTTTTAGTGCTTTAAGTTTGGTGCTGTGGTCTAAACCACTGAGCCTAGGGCTTGCTGATTGGAAGGTCGGCGGTTCGAATCCCTGCGACGGGGTGAGCTCCCATTGCTCGGTCTCAGCTCCTGCCAAACTAGCAGTTCGAAAGCATGCCGGTGCAAGTAGATAAATAGGTACCACTCTGGCGGGAAGGTAAATGGCATTTCTGTGCGCTGCTCTGGTTTCACCAGAAGCGGCTTAGTCATGCTGCCACATGTCCTGGAAAAACTGTCTGCAGACAAACGTCGGCTCCCTTGGCGAGTAAAGTGAGATGAGCACCACAACCCCAGAATCGTTTGCGACTGGAGTTAACTGTCAGGGGTCATTTACCTTTACCTTTAAGTTGCTTAGATGGTTTTCCCACTAGCATAGTGTTCGAGATCTCGTACCATGCCTCCAGTGTCAAAATAAGCAGTTGCCTTCCAATTTTGAGCTGAAACTTGTCCTGCAATCATATGAACTGCCTTTGCCATTGCATCCCCACTTTTGGCCCTTTTCATTTACAGTGGTACCTTGGTTTAAGAACAGCCCTGTTTATGAAAAATTTGGTTAATGAACTCCGCAAAACCGGAAGCAGTGTTCTGGTTTGCAAACTTTACCTTGGTCTAAGAATGGAAGCCAAACAGTAGAAGGGCACCAGCGGTGGGAGGCCTCATTAGGGAAAGCGCGCCTCAGTTTTAGAACAGTTTCAGTTTAAGAACGCACTTCTGGAAGGGATTAAGTTCATAACATGGTTGGTGGGGATTTGGCAAGCATAGCACAACTCTGATGATCTACTCTACACCCACCCATGCCCTATACAACTGGCAAGCGTTTCTGAAGCACCCCAAAACATTAAATATTCAAACCACCTTGCACTAATTCAGCAGGCCCCTGCTGTGAAAACGATCCTCCTTTTGCCGGAATCCAACTTTTGATCTAATTTGTTGCCCCATCCAACTTGACTTAAAGAGTAAAATGGGGCATTCAGTTGACATCAATCAAGGCTCAGTCTGGGGAGGCATGAGGATAGAATATCAGAGAGGTGACCAAGCATGCCACATGATTCAAATCAACTCAGCATTGATTAATTGGGTTCAGTCAGAGTTTCTGGATCATAACAACTGTTGTTCTCCTTCACATAACATCAACAGGGCCTTGAAAGGGAGAGTATCCATTTCCATCCTGCTCCATCTAGGCGTGTGGTTGCATTAAGACAATCATTTTGTATTAAACCTTTAAAGGCTGGGTGAGTTTTAGACAAACTCAATTTGCTCAAGATGGCCCGAAGGGTGATTAGACAACGTTGGCTCCTTCCCTTCATCAAGGAGATTATATTTATTTTTATATATATATATATATATATATATATATATATATATATGCAATGTTTTGACATATGGAAAGGATGCGTGTGTTTCAAGGGGGGGGGGTAATGCAACTGAAGATGGTTTTGAAAACTGAAGATGGTTTTGAAAAGAGATACAGAAAAGGGAAAGCATTTGGAAGCGTCAACTATGCATGAAACAATGTTGATATATATATATATATATATATATCCAAGATTTGATGAAAGAATCATGACGTGCCAACATTAATGAAGCACAGAGGAGAGAGGGAGAGACTAAAAGCCTGTTGCAAGGTAACAGTGGAGTGGGCTTCTGAGATGGTTGGATCCTGCTGGAGAAAATTCCCTATAGATCGCAGGGATCTACTACTTATATAAGGAATATAGTGGGCTCTCATATATCTATATCTTAATCATCATCATCATCATATATTCAATTTTGAAAACTTAAGCACATTAACTTCAAACTGAATCTATGTTTCTCTTGCAAAACTAACAAGGTGACTTCCCACACTCACCTCCGTCGGGTTTTTATTCCCACCTGCATTATATGTCAAACTATATCTAATAAATATTTCCTCTACTACATTTATTTTCATTCTCAGTCTGCTGCTCATAATTCAAATCCTTCCTGCAATTTCATTTGACTATAATTCTTTCTCAAATCTTCCAAAAAGGGGTTTCCATTCTTCAATTAAAAAACAAAAACAAAACTCAGTCACTTTGGTCTCTCACTCTTGCTGTCAATTTTTCTTTATAAACCTTAATAAAATGTATTAAAAAACAACAACACCCCTGAATTCTTTCTTTCAGCTTCACCAGTTCCACATGGTCCATTAGTTTTGCAATCTATTCCTCTTTGGTTGGGACTCCCCCCCCCCCTTCCAATTCTGCACATATGGGATTCTGGCAGCTGTTGTTGCACACGTAAATAGCTTACTCATATTCTTTGGGACATTGGGATAAGGTGGGCTCTCAAATAACCAGGTCCTGAGCTGTACAGGACCTTCTATGTTATTACCAACACCTTGAATTTGGCCTGGTAGCAGATGGGTAGCCAGTGCAAATCCTGCCCCTACAGGGAACCTCACCACCACGTTCAGACCAGCTGCAGTCTCACATAAGAGTGCATCGCAATAATCAAACTGAAGTTACCAATACGTGGACAATTGTGGTCAAGCTACCCTATCCAGGAATGGTTGTAGCTGTCTTACCAACCAAAACTGGTAAAAAGGTGGATGTTGTGCTTCTCCCTTGATGAATGGTCCATGATTGGGAGTACAGTGGTACCTTGGTTCTCAAACACCTTGGTACTCAAACAGCTTGGAACCCAAACACTGAAAACCTGGAAGTAAGTGTTCTGGTTTGTGAACTTTTTTTTGGAAGCCAAATGTGCTCTGTTTTGAGTGCCACACTTCTGTTTTGAGTGTTACGCTGAGGTCTGTCTGGTTTTGCTATTCATTTTGCATTTTTGTTTTTCCGGCTCTTTCTTTTGTTTTTGTGACTGTGCAGAACCCAATTCAGCAACTGATTGATTGTGTGACTGCAGTACATTGTTTATTGCTTTCATTTCATGGATCAACGGTCTTGTTAGATAGTATGATTTATGTTAAATGGCTGTTTTAGGGGTTGTATATAAAAGTCTGGAATGGATTAATCCATTTTGCATTACTTTCTATGGGAAAGTGCACTTTGGTTTTGGAACGCTTTGGTTTTGGAACAGACTTCCGGAATGGATTAAGTTTGAGAACCAAGGTACCACCGCCACTGTACTGGCTTAAAATATTGGGGGGGGGTTTTTTCAGGTAAGCTCCGCCTTGCATAATCAATCACATGATTTGAATGGCAACCATTTGAATTTCAATGCCCATTCAAATGCCCATTGGAGGGGGGGGAGCAGCCCCCTCAAATATTTTACTGGGTGGGCTGAATACCCCTTGGCCCCTAGGAGTTGGCTCCTATGCTGGCTTATTTAAAGTAAACAGAATGGTGAGTGGTACAATGAGAGAGAGAGACAGGGGAAAGTGGTTTCGCTTCCTCCTGAAAATAAAGTCACAGAGTAGTGAGGACCATTGTTACCCCATTCTGAGTGACAGCATCTTTCCGTGAAATCTAAAGCTGTACTCCCCCCTGTCTCTCTCCCTGTTTCAACCCCCCGCCCAAATCCCTCTACTTGATCTGAAAGGTTTTCTAATAAAATAGAGATGTAACTCTATCTGCAATAAGTGCAGCAAATGTTCAATGGATAACATGTAATTAATAACAGAAATGCTTCTCTCTTATTAAAACGGGGGGCCTCCTTTAGCCTTTCACCTCCATATAAGTGTCTCTCTCTGGTTTTATGATGGCAATGGACAACATTATTGTGCGAGCCTACGTGCATGTGTGTCTGTGTCTGGCAAAAAAAAAAAAGGTTCACATAATTTTGGCTGAGATTGACTTGGTTGTGGTTGGTTTCCGTCTCTCTCTCTCACCCCCCCCCGGGTATATTCTTATTTTATTTGCTCCTAGTAGTTTATAGGGAGGTTGTCCGCCGGATGAACTCAATCAGTGTATGAAAGCAAGCCTTGTCCCTCTGAGTCAAGATCCTGTCTATGGACTCCAATGCAACTGTATCTATTTACACACAAACAGACCACGAGGGGAAGAGAAGGCACATATGAGCAGTTGTGTTAGTGAAACAGGGGCAGTAGGACAGGGATGTGCTCAGTCTATTGCACTGCCAAGCACCTGAGAACGTATCAATATTTATGTGTGCAACAATGGTTTTACAAAAAAGTGTGGCCAATTGTTTTCCTATAGGGAACATGCACTTCCTTGCGACATAGCATTTACCGTATTTTTTGCTCTATAAGACTCACTTTTTCCTTCCTAAAAAGTAAGGGGAAATGTTTGTGCGTCTTATGGGGCGAATGCAGGCTGTACAGAAGCCAGAACAGCAAGAGGGATTGCTGCTTTCACTGCACAGCGATCCCTCTTGCTGTTCTGGCTTCTGAAATTCAGAATATTTTTTTTCTTGTTTTCCTCCTCCAAAAACTAGGTGCGTCATGATCTGGTGCGTCTTATAGAGCGAAAAATACGGTAATCCCATTTTGGAAGCCATTCCAACTTCAGAATCTCTTGGGACAGCATCACTGCAGAACAATGAAGACCCCTGTAAATACATCTGTGAAAGAGGCTTTGCTTTCTATTGGTTTGATCTGTGCAGGGTGTTTGTGAGATGACGGCTGTGTGCATTTTTTTTTATTTTTTTTTAGTTCCTAGGGCATCTTCCAGTTTAGAAGGACTCCAAAGAGGATCATACGGTAACACACAGCACAATGCTCTGAGCAATCGGAAGCTGTGGAGGTTGGTCTGAAAGGGCATTTTAGAGTTGGAGAAGGTTCAGAAAGAGGGACGTGAGTGGTGCTGTGGGTTAAACCACAGAGCCTAGGACTTACCGATCAGAAGGTTGGTGGTTCGAATCCCCGCGACGGGGTGAACTCCCGTTTCTCGGTCCCTGCTCCTGCCAACCTAGCAGTTCGAAAGCACATCAAAGTGCAAGTAGATAAATAGGTACCACTCCAGCGGGAAGGTAAATGGTGTTTCCGTGCGCTGCTCTGGTTCGCCAGAAGCTGCTTAGTCATGCTGGCCACGTGACCCGGAAGCTGTACGCCGGCTCCCTCAGCCAATAAAGCGAGATGAGCGCCGCAACCCCAGAGTCGGCCACGACTGGACCTAAAGGTCAGGGGTCCCTTTACCTTTACCTTTAAGGTTCAGAAAAGAGAGACCCAAATGATCAAGGGGGCGGAATGACTCCCCTACAAGGAAAGGTTGAAGCTTTGGGGATTTTTTTAAATTTAGAGAAATGGCAATTAAGAAGGGACATCATTATAAAATGAGGCATGGCATGGAGAAAGTGGATAGAGAAAAGCTTTTCTCCCCCTCTCTTAAAATTTGAACTTGGGGACATTCAGTGAAGCTGGATGATGGGAGATTCAGGACAGATTTTTTTAAAAAGTCCATATTCATATGGAACTTAAACTATGGAACTTGCTCCCACAGGACGCAGTGATGGTCACCAATCTAGATAGTTTTAAAAGAGGATTGGACAAATTAATGAAGGATCGGACTATCAATGGTTACTAGCAATGATGGCGATCATCTACCTCCATGGCTAAAGGTTGTTATGCTTCTAACTACAGTGGTACCTCAGGTTAAGTACTTAATTCGTTCCGGAGGTCCGTTCTCAACCTGAAACTATTCTTAACCTGAAGCACCACTTTAGCTAATGGGGCCTTCTGCTGCTGCTGCTGTGTCGCTGGAGCACGATTTCTGTTCTCATCCTGAAGCAAAGTTCTTAACCTGAAGCACTATTTCTGGGTTAGCGGAGTCTGTAACCTGAAGCGTATGTAACCTGAAGCGTATGTAACCCGAGGTACCACTGTATTGGTTGCTGGAATTTTCAGCTTGGAAGTCACAGGAGGGAGAGAGTGCTTTTGTGCTTAGGTCCTGCTTGCGGGTTTCCTGCAGGCATCTGGTTGGCCATTGTGAGAGCAGGATGCTGGACTAGGTGGGACATTGGGCTGATTCAGCAGGCTCTTCTGATGTTCTTATGTTCACTGCTCCACCAGCCTCCAGCACCTACTCTAGTGCCTGCATAAGGGCTCAGCAACTATCTCCTTCAATGTCCACAGTGTCGGAGAAACTGTTTGTTCCTCCTCCTCCATTTCCATTTCCATTGACTCACGCTGAACAGACCCCTTTAAACACGGCTGCATTTCACTGGATGACAGGATTGGACACTCATCTTCCTTTCCATCTTGAACAGAGGTGTACAACTGTGTACTACCATGAATAAGCCGGCATGAAGTGTCCATAAAACTACATAAATTAGTGAAAAGAATACACAAAAATCCATAATTTTAGGCGCTGTGGGTTAAATCACAGAGGCTAGGGCTTGCCGTTCAGAAGGTTGGCAGTTCAAATCCCCGTGACAGGGTGAGCTCCCGTTGCTTGGTCCCTGCTCCTGCCAACCTAGCAGTTCGAAAGCACGTCAAAGTGCAAGTAGATAAATAGGTACCACTCCGGTGGGAAGGTAAACGGCGTTTCCGTGTGCTGCTCTGGTTTGCCAGAAGCAGCTTAGTCATGCTGGCCACATGACCCGGAAGCTGTCTGCGGACAAACGCCGGCTCCCTTGGCCTATAGAGTGAGATGAGCGCACAACCCCAGAGTCGGTCACAACTGGACCTAATGGTCAGGGGTTCCTTTACCTTTTACTTTGCAAAAACATGCATATTGCCCCAAACTACATACAAAGATGTGTACTATACTTTTCTGTCTATAAGATGCCCCCATGGATAAGACGCCCCCTAATTTTGGGGACTCAATATTAAGAAAAGGGGGGGGGAGAGAGATTGTCCAGAGTGGGAGGAATGCTGGAAAAAAGCTCACCCAAATTCCAAACGCTTGCGATTGAATGCAACACAGAACCTCCTATCCTATTTCCGATCGACACCAGCAGCCACCAGTCACATGCCCAATTGCCGCAGCAGAACCCAATCACCAGCAGCCATCGCCACAGCAGCGACCAATCACAAGCGGACATTTTCGCAGCAACCCCCAATTGCAAGCAGACATTGTCGCCACAGCCTTTCAC
Organism: Podarcis vaucheri; assembly: GCF_965113315.1. Taxonomy (NCBI): domain Eukaryota; kingdom Metazoa; phylum Chordata; class Lepidosauria; order Squamata; family Lacertidae; genus Podarcis; species Podarcis vaucheri. The sequence continues at coordinate 21,211,776 of NC_138754.1, read as the reverse complement.
CTGCAATAACACCAGTGACATTCTACTATTCAAGACAGAAATCATTTCCACCGTCCCCCCTCTGCACTACCCATGTATAAGATGACTCTAATTTTTAAGCGTTGTTTTAAGGTAAAAAAAATTGCCTTATACACGGAAAAGTACGGTATATTAGGAGAAAGTCATATTAAAACGCAGATGAATTTTCATGATGATTTTCAACAAACAAACAGACAGACAGACAGACAATGTGGAAATTTGGAGAAATGGATTTAAGATTGGAGAAAGGAGAAAATGAGCAAAACCAGAACTGAACACAACTGAAGAAAATCTGTTCTAGGGCTGCAAATGTTTTTGGACCAGCCCCAGCTTTTTCTGGGTCAAAGTCAGCCTTGACTCTTGTACAGTGGTGCCTCGCAAGACGAAATTAATTCGAGTTTTTTCGTCTTGCATTTTTTTTCCTCTTGCGAAGCACGGTTTCGGAAAAGTTTTGGAAAAGCTTCAAAAATCACCAAAGTCTTCAAAAACCTCAAAAAAGGCTACCACACCGCGTGCTGTGAGTTGCTCCTCAAAGTCAAGTTGCAACTGTATTAACAGTTTTAAGAAAAAGGAAACAAACTTGCAAGACATTTCCGTCTTGCAAAGCAAGCCCATAGGGAAAATCGTCCTGCGAAGCAACTCAAAAAACCAAAAACCCTTTCGTCTTGCGAGTTTTCCATCTTGCGAGGCATTCGTCTTGCGAGGTACCACTGTACATAAAGTGGTTGATTCTGCTGTGATCCCTACCTACCTACCTACCTACCTACTGAATCTTTCAGCCTCATGCTCAACTAGGACCTCTGAATATTTCTTTCTTCAAAGTTCTTCTCTAGGAAGAGCTCCCACGAGGCACCACTCTACCATGTCAATCTCATTTTCTCCCTCATTTGTTGGATTCTCAGTCATGCCATCTCATTTCCATCCCATCATTTCTTCCACTCCTTCCTTTGCTACCTCCACTTGCACTCTGACTGATCTGCCTGCTCAGGACTGGGACTGGCTAGTGCTTTGGGGCTGAGACAGAAGATCAGGCTCTTCTGATCTCTGGGAGAGACATTGAGCTGGATGCTGGCTCTGTTCCCCTCATAAAGTGAGAAGCAACTTGGTGGAGAAAAGCAGGTTTCTTATATGCCTGGGAGGGTCAAGGAAACTGGATGTCATCTTGGAGTCCCACTTTTTCATCATTAACACCATCTTCACCTGTTTATTTGTATGCCACCTTACCACAAAATTGTGTCCAAGGTGGCTCACCACAGATGAAGTGAACAATTAGGCATAACAATTCAAAAATGAAATATTAGAAACAATTAGAAACAATAACATCAATCAATAAATATTTTTTAAAAAATCAATCCATGCAAGTTTGTATAAGATAACACCAATAAACCATCTTAAAACTACACAGGCGAGAGAATATTGTAAAACACATTAAAAAATGTTATACAAAACGCCCACACTCTCCAGATGATGTATTTATTTCCAATAGTTTGTATCCAAGACTCAATCTTCAAAGTTACTTGGCAGGGGAAATACAGTGGTACCTTGGGTTACATACGCTTCAGGTTACATACGCTTCAGGTTACATATGCTTCAGGTTGCAGACTCCACTAACCCAGAAATATTACCTCGGGTTAAGAACTTTGCTTCAGGATGAGAACAGAAATTGTGCTCCGCCGGCGCAGCAGCAGCGGGAGGCCCCATTAGCTAAAGTGGTGCTTCAGGTTAAGAACAGTTTCAGGTTAAGAACGGACCTCCGGAACGAATTAAATACTTAACCCAAGGTACCGCTGTACTAAGATCATGAAGAAAGTTTTCCCAGGGTGAGACTCATCCATTGTACTCTGGCTCTGCTGCCTCTTCATGTTCTCCAAATGCAGGAAACTCAACTTCATAATTTGTGGCTTTCCAGTGGCGTAGCGTGGGGGGTGCAGGGGGGGCCGGCCGCACCGGGTGCAACATCTGGGGGTTAGGGTTAGGGGGCGCAAATCCACGGGTTAGGGGGCGCAAATTACTTGCCTTGCCCCGGGTGCTGACAACCCACGCTACGCCACTGTGGCTTTCCATATTTCATTGACTGTCCCAGAATTCCCTTCGATCTGGGGGCTGTGATAAGAGGGGTGGCAGTGGCAGCAATTAGCAGATAGCTGTGAGACACCAGAGAGTAATGGAATAGTTTTGCCTACCTTGTAAGGGAGTTGTGCAAGGAAGTGCATGAGCGGGCTCTCATGCTTCCTGTTTTGAATTTGACTTCTTCTTGCCCCTGTGCAACCTTTTACATTTGTCCTTGATGAATCTCCACTTCTTGCCGTTTGCCCAGGTCACTAATTTATTGAGATCGTTCGGTGCAGTTAGCCTGCATGCGACCCTCTCCTGGGCCATTATTTATATGCTTAAAGGGAAGGATGTTTAAATGATTGCAGGATCGGGATTGATGTTTGCTAAGAGGGCCCCAGTCAGGTTTGTGTGTGTGTTATTACAGAGTTTGTTCAGCCTTCTGGAATTTATCACTTAGTTACCTTTTTCTGCCTCTCCCCCGACATCATGACTGACTGATGGAGAAATGAATAAGTCGTGAGGCAGGATTCCGGTTTCCACATGGAGAGCAATAATTAGGACCAAAGCCACTTGCAACATTGGAATGTAAATACAGTGGTACCTCGGGTTAAGTACTTAATTTGTTCTGGAGGTCTGTTCTTAACCTGAAACTGTTCTTAACCTGAAGCACCACTTTAGCTAATGAGGCCTCCTGCTGCCGCCGCACCTCCGGAGCACGATTTCTGTTCTCATCCTGAAGTAAAGTTCTTAACCCGAGGTAATATTTCTAGGTTAGCAGAGTCTGTAACCTGAAGCATATGTAACCCGAGATATCACTGTAATAGGAAGCAGATTAAGCAGAAGTCACTTGTGTGAGGAATGCAGGTGTTAAACATCAGAATTCCCCCCCCCCAAAACACACACACACACACACACACACACAAAGAGCAATGCTTCAAAATCTGCACACTTCCCCCCAAACTGTTACTGTGGTGTGGAACTTATCCAATGGTGGCCCACCAGATGCTATGGAGGGCAGTGAAGCAACAACACACCTGACTATTTCAGCAACTAGAATCCAGTGCAAAATAAACTATTATGTGATTTGTGATCTATTAGCTGGGGAGGAGGGGGCACACAAAGTTGTTGTCCTGAAAGCCCTCCTGATGTGAATGATCCTTTTTGTACACCCGAAAAATGATACCGGCCTGATAAAACAATAATCTAGGGAAATGGCCCCCCCTTGCCCTTCCTTTCTGTTCCTTTCCATCAAACCCTCTGTCCTCCCCCCTTTTAAAAAAGTTTCCATTGCAGTTCATCCCCAAATATTTTAATTGAAAAATGTCACCCCTGCCCCCCCACCCCTGAGATAAATAACATCCTCAGTTTTCTGTGTGCTGACGGGTCTGATCTCCTCCAGAGACATCAGCTGGGAAAGACTCTGCACCCTGAATGAACTTTCGAACTTTACCCTTCGGCTCCAGCCGATTCGTTTTTCTCAACACCCCGTCAACAAGTGGTTGTTGCACATATGAAAAACAGATTAAAAGAGAGAGAGAGAGAGAGAGAGAGAGAGAGAGAGAGAGAGACTCAACTCTTGCTCCTTCTGATTGGAAATGCATCTTACTGGATTGTCTGGTAAGATCCAACTTTCGCAGCTGCTTACATTCCACCCCCCTTTAAATTTTCTAACTGTATGGCCACGGGCAGCCTTCCTATGGCGGAGAAGTGCCATAAGTAAAGAGAACAGCCTGCCATCTGCTTGGCTACTTGATCAAGTTACAGTAATAAATTCTTGTGAATTTCCAGAGTGTTTTGCTGCGCTACCACTAAGGCAGTTATAGAAGCCGCTGTGTGGATCTCTTTGTGCCGATTCAACAGCAACTCCTTCTAATGCAAACTTGCTGTGGCAAATAGAGATGGGAGAGGAGTGTATTTTTAAAATTTAGTGCATTATTTTATGTACTACCTTTCCATGCTCCCCCTAGCAGCTCAAGATGGTGCACGTGGTACTCCCCTTCCCACCCTATCATCACATACTCCTGCCAACCTAGCAGTTTGAAAGCATGCCTCTGCAAGTAGATAAATAGGTAACGCTGCGGCAGGAAGGTAAACGGCATTTCTGTGCACTCTGGTTTCCATTATGGTGTTCCGTTGTACCAGAAGAGGTTTAGTCATGCTGGCCACATGACCTGGAAAGATGACTGTGGACAAACACCAGCTCCCTCGGCCTGAAAGCGAGATGAGTGCTGGAAACCCATAGTCGCCCTTGACTGGACTTAACCATTCAGGGGTCCTTTACCTTTTACCTTTGCCTATCATCACAAGAACCCTTTGAGATAGGTTAGACTGAGAGACAGTGACCAGCCCAAGATAACCCAGTGATATTCATGGCTGAGCAGGGATGCAAACCCTCATCTCTAAGGTCATAGTTTGACACTGTAATGTTGAGAACCAACGTGCCTCTAAATTTGGTTCAGTTTGCTTCTAAAGGTGAACTTTCAAAATCTGTACTTTCCAAAACAAGCCAGAGACCCTTTGCTTGACAGCAGTAGATGTGAAAAGGATCTAGGGGGTCTTAGTAGACCGTAACTTCAACATGAGTCAACACTGTGATGCTTCAGCAAAAAAAAAAAAAAAAAAAAAAAAGGTAACACAATTCTAGGCTGCATCAACAAAAGTATAGTGTCTCAATCAAGGGAAGTAATGGTACTACTTTAGTCTGCCTTGCTCAGACCCTGCCCAGAGTCCTGTGTCCAGTGCTAAGCACCACTGTTCTAAGAAGGATATTGATAAGTCAGAACGTGTGCAGAGCTGAATGACCAAATGAAGGGTTTTGGAAACCAAGCCTTATGAAGAACAGTTGAAGGAATTGGACATGTTCAGTCTGGAGAAGAGAAGACTGAGTTGCAATATGATAGCCAAATATCCAAAGGACTATCACATGGAAGCTGGAGCAAGCTTGTTTTCTGCTGCTCCAGAGAGTAGGACCTGAACCTTCAAGAAAGGAGATTTTGACAAAACATTACGAAGAACTTTCTGATAGCAAGAATTGTTTGAGAGTGGAACAGACTACCCTGGAAGGTGTTGGATTCTCCTTCATTGGAGGTTTTAAAACAGAGGTTGGATAGTCATCTGTCAGGAATTCTTTAGCTGTGATTCCTGCATTGCAAGAGGTTAAATTAGATCACCCTTGGGATCCCTTACAACTCTACAATTCTATGATTCTATGAAACACAGTCATCCTTTGAAATTCACACATCTCTGAATTTGCAATACTGTTCTCCACTAAAAACAATGTGTATAAAAATGCATAAACTGGAGATGGGCTTCAACCAAGCCAGCTGAGGTTGATGGGAGTTGTAGTACAAAACACATGGAAGGCCTCACATTGGTAAAGGCTGCAGTAAGCCTTTCAAAGCGAAATCCTACACACGACCACTTGGCCGTTAGTTCTCCTTAGGTCAATGAGGCTGGTTATTCCAAGGTAGGTGGTGCATAGGGTTTTAGCCTTTGAGATCTAATTTCCAGTGGATTCATCAAGGCTTACTATAAGGTGACAGAAGAAAACACATTGGAGCAGGTTCTGATTTTTCACTGCTTCCAAATTCACAGCTTCCTAGATTACAGAACTGAATTATTAGCACAAGTGTGAAGAAAAAGAGGCTCCCTTTGAAGAGCTAATCCAAACCAGTCATGCAGACATGAAAGATTTGATCTTAACTGTGTACCACATTTCCCCGCACATGATAATCGTCAATAGAAAGAAAAGCTATCAGATGTACACAAACGTAAGGGTAGCCCTGCTGGATAGTAAAAGGCAGCTTCCTATATTCCTTGTGACATTGAGAGATGCCTTCTACAGGGCCAGTTCTACCATTAGATACCCATTCTCCCTTTTCTCCTAAGCCACCCTGCTCTGCACCTCCTAAGCTAGCCTGCTGTCCTCCAACATGGGTGGAAAATGTCCTATCATCACTGTTGAAATAAGATCCAGCTGCTAGTTTGGGTAGAGTGTCATATTGTGCTTCACATCCTGGGGTAAAATGGTCTTCCAATCACTCTGCTGATGTTGTTGGACTCCACCTCCACCTCCCACCGGTCCCAGCAAGCATGGTCAACAGTCAGGAACGATGGGAGATGTCTGGGTGCAGTCTGGGAAGTTTGGGTGCAGGTCGGCTTGCAGAAAGGGGCTGCATGGGTTAAAAAAGATAGAGTAAGGGATGCCCAGATCTCCAGACTTTCTCTGTACCTTTAACCTCTATGCTAACTTCTCTCTATCCTTCGAAGTTTAGACTGATTTGTCCTAGGTTGCATCCTGTTCACAACTTCCTCTTCCTCCTTTCCCTGGACCTTGAGGTATTAGGTCATATTGGATGTACCTTCTGAGAAGAAAGGGGCAGGCAGAGCTTCATTGTTTCTCCAACTGGTTGGTCTTTCCTATGAAAAATGTACTTCCCTTAAGGTCTTGGGGCTCATCCACACTTATCTTTTGTCCCACTCTTTCTAGACAGAGGTTTTCATTTTAAAACACCATGTCAGAACATATTGCCCTGAGCTTTCCCCATGAAAACCCCTCCTCCTCCTCCTCCTCCTCCTTCATAGATAAAAATATACAAATCAGGGAGGCAGTCATGGTGAGTTCTGGCACCTCTTTTCCTAGAAAAATAGCGCTGACAAAACTTAATATATTTTTCATTTTTTAAAAAACCATACCAAGAGTTTTATTTAGATACTATGTGTCAGGGGTTCAGGAGCAGAGGCGAGGGCAAGGGAGGAAACAGAGAGCGAGGGGGAGGAGGCAGAAGAAAAGATGAGTGATGACGACGACCCGAGATCTCCGAGTCTTTCCAGTGAATCAGAAGATTCACAAAAAGGAGCACCAGTGGTCAGGGCAAGGGGGGAGACTAGGGGGACACCCCAGGAAGATAGAGCCAGAGGGGACTCAGAGGGGAGCAGTTGGAAATCGGGACCAGCGTCACCGCCAGAGAGCAGGGAAGAGGAAGGGCGCCAGGGATCAAGCGCTGGCAGCTCACAACAGGAGGGAGGGCACGAGTCAGGAGTGGCCACACCTCCATCGGGGAGCGAAGAGACGGTTAGACGGAAGGTGGAAGGTTGGGCGCGCGTGCCAAGTTCAAATGCACAGGAAGGTGGCGCAGTAGGCAGCCCGGAAAGGGAGCCAGGTCCTAAAGCCCGGCGCAAGGAGACAGGAGGGTCCGGGGAGTCAGCGTCAGAAGAATCCCGGAAGGAAGAGATCCAGGGGGGCAGAGGGACCCAGAGGAGAGCTGTCAGGCGGAAAAGGTGGAGCAGGGCTAGGATATTAAGTTGGTGCACAAGGGGCGGAGACTCAGACGGAGCTTCGCCGATCTAAGCATAAGACGTAGAGTTGCACGCAGCAGCTTGAGAATGGAGACTGTAACTCAATAAAGACTTTTATTTAATGATCGCTGGCTGGCGTGATCCTCTGTGAGCTAGGATCTGGAAGCAACCCTGACAGTAAGCTCCGTCTCTTCAAATTGTGGGCATCCACGGCCTCGCGGAGAGGTGAGAAAGCGGGTGCCTACTAGCGAGCTCACGAACGGCAGACAATATGACGGCCGAACAGCAAATAGCGGAACTGAGAGAAGCAGTGTCACGACTGAATGCCGAGGCGCTGGCATCCAGGAAGAGAGAGGAGGAGGCAGCTGCCGCATACAGGGATCTCCAGGTCAGGTTGGAAGTGCTTACGAAGCAAGGGCAACAGACACCCAAACCAGAGGGGATTGGGTTGGGGAGACGCACAGGCGGTCTGGTCTCTCACTTCGATGGGAATTTGCAACAGTACCCCAACTTTAGAGCAGACGTAATGTGTGCACTGCAACTGTTGCACAAAGACTTTAGAGATGAACAAGAGAAGGTGGGGTTCATTATGTCCCATTTGCATGGAGACGCTAAGGCATGGCTGCGCAATTTGTGGAGAGATAAGGATCCTGCGCTCCAAAATGCGGACGCCTTTATTAAAGCGATGGATGGGTGTTTTTTATCAAGCATTGACGTGGATCTTGCCCGGAAGGAGGTGCATGGACTAAGGCAAGGGAGGGCCAGCGTAAGACAGTACCATGCCCGCTTTTTCGCTTTGGTCAGTGCCCTGGAATGGGACAGAGATTCGGCCCCTGTCAGAGACCTGTTTTGGGAGGGCTTGCACAGCTCGATTAAAGATGAGATTGCGAGGGGGGAGAGACCCCGGACCACGCAGGAGGTCGTTCAGAGGGCGCTGGCGGTGGGGGTGCGGCTGGAAGAACGCCCATGGAGCAGGGACGAAGGGCGCGGAGGGCGCGAACCACCCAGGGGCTCCTCCTTCCTTCCCAGAGAAGCAGCGCGTGCGCAATCCATGCCTCCGCCTGGAGGAGGGGCAGAACCGATGGAGGTGGGAGGTGCAAGGGCTCAGTCAGCAACCAGAGCCCTAACACCGGCAACAATGAAAGCGAAGCCTCCTAGAGGGAACAGGAAGTGCTACATCTGTGAGGAGCCAGGGCATATGGCGAAAGAGTGTCCCCGGAGGCTCCACAAGCACACTGCAGCCTCAGCAATGGTAACTGGAGCAACGCAGCAAGGAGAACCACAGCAGGGAAACGACGCAGTCTGGCTGGAGGAAGAGGCACTGGGGCCCAGCCAGACGTCTCAGTGAAGCAGTCCCCAGAGATTTTACAGCCCATGGACCCCCTCCCGCCCAAACCAGTGGTAAGGCTCACCGCATCTCTCCAGCTGCCCAATGGAATCGCCATGGACGTGCCAATCACCATCGATTCCGGAAGCAATGCGGACTTTATAGGGCAGGAATTTGTCGACCAGCACGCTATACAGTTGCTGCCTGCCACGCTGCCCCTGCAGGTAGTCACGGTGGATGGCAGGGAGCTGCTGGGGGGGCAAGTGGTGAAGCAGACGCCGCCAATGGTGATGCGACTTGGGAATCACAGGGAAGTCATCAGCTTCAACGTCACTCACCTATCGGACACGCCCATTGTATTGGGTATGAGTTGGCTGGACAAGCACAGCCCGACGCTGGCTTGGTACCAGAGGCAGCTGACCTTCGGCTCTTCCTTTTGCGCTGAACACTGCATCGTGCCCCAGCAGTAAGGGGAGGAAGAGGAGTCACAGCTGCAGCTCGGCACGCTGCAAGCGGTTCCCCACAAGTACGCAGAATTTTTGGAGGTTTTCTGCGAGAAGGAGGCAGACAGGCTACCCCCCCACAGACCATATGACTGCAAAATTGACCTGCTGCCGGGGGCGACGCTGCCCAAAGGGAAGCTGTATTCCATGTCTGAGGACGAACTGCAGGAACTCAAAGAGTTCATAGATCATAATTTGGAGCGCGGTTTCATCCGAGAGTCCAGGGCGGCGGGGGGCAGTCCGGTATTCTTTGTTAAGAAACGAGACACGCCCCAAAAAAGACTCGTAGTGGACTACCGCATTTTGAACAGTGTGACCAAGCCATCGGACTTCCCCATGCCCCGAATCGACGACCTCCTCGCGAAAGTACGCAAGGGCAGCGTGTTCACCAAGTTGGACCTGCGAGGGGCGTACAACCTCATTCGCATGCGGGAAGGAGATGAGTGGAAGACAGCCATGTTCACGCCCCTGGGCACCTACGAATATAGAGTTATGCCTTTTGGATTGCAAAATGGCTCCCACGTTTTTCAAGCTTTCATGCATCACGTGTTGGAGGGGCTCCTCTACAAGACGTGCGTCTGTTTCTTGGATGACATCCTGATCTTTTCGGAATCGCAGCAGGAGCATGACAGACACGTCAGGGAAGTGCTGAGCAGGCTGCAGCAACATAGGCTGTACGCCAAGCTGGAGAAGTGCCAATTCGACGTAACGGAGGTGGATTTCCTGGGCTACAAGTTGTCTGACAAGGGGCTCGCCATGGACAGCGCCAAGGTTCGAGCGGTGTTGGATTGGAAGAGCCCACGCAACCGGAAGGAGGTCCAACGGTTTGTCGGCTTCGCGAACTTCTATCGCAAGTTTATCAAAGGCTTTGCTATGCAGACAGCGGCCATCACGGACACGCTCAGCTCCAAGAAAAAGAAGTTCATCTGGACAGCGCAGGCGGAGCAGTCCTTTCAGGCACTCAAGCGTCTCTTCGCGTCGGAAGAACAGCTGCTTCATGTCAACCCCAGCAGGCCGATGAGGGTTGAAACAGACGCCTCAGACAGGGCCGTCGGAGCCGTCCTGCTGCAGAAGGACCCGCAGGGGGTTTGGAGGCCGGGAGCGTTTTACTCCAGGAAGCTCAGCAAGTCCGAACAGAACTACACCATCTGGGACAGGGAGTTGCTGGCTATTCATGCAGCATTCAAAGCATGGAGGCACTTCCTGATCGGAGCCAAGCACACGGTGCAGGTTTGCACGGACCACAAGAATCTGGAGCACTGGCGCACGGCACAGTTCCTGAACCAGAGGCAAATACGTTGGGCTGAGTTCTTTGCTAACTTCGACTTCCGAATTAAGTATGTCCCGGGGGACACCAACGTCATGGCGGATGCGCTCTCCCGGAAGCCACAGTATCTGGAGGAGGCAACGCCAGCGACCGCCATGCACATCTTCGCACCGACAGTGTGGGCGTGCGCTGCGGCGACGGTTGACCTGGAGGCGGTGCGACGAGCTTTGCAGGATGACTCTTTCGCGCAAGCTAAGATGGCAGACGTGCACAGGGGCACGGCAGCGACCGACGAGTTCCAACTGCGAGATGGATTGCTCCTCCATAAAGGGGCCATCTACGTGCCGGGAGACGAACTTCGTGCCAAGGTACTGCAGCAGCTGCACGACGCGCCCACTGCCGGGCACTTTGGCAAGGAGAAGACAGTGGAATTAGTCGCCAGGGACTTCTGGTGGCCCGGAATGAGAGGGGAAGTCACAGACTACGTGGCGAGGTGTGACACCTGCCAGAGGGCCAAACCAGTACACAAACCGCCGGCCGGACTGCTGGAACCGCTGCAAACTCCGTGCGAACCATGGGAGAGAGTGGCCCTAGACTTTGTCACGGATCTGCCCAGTTCGAGGGGCAAGACGGCTGTGCTGGTGGTGGTGGACTTGTTCTCCAAGATGGCACATTTCATTCCGTGTGCCAAGGTGGCCACGGCGGAACAAACCGCCAAACTGTTCATAGATCACGTGTTCAAGGTTCACGGTCTGCCGAGGTCTATTCTGTCCGACCGAGGGCGGCAGTTCATCTTGAACTTCTGGCAGAAGCTGATGGGCTTCCTCAACGTCAAGATCAACCTGGCGTCGGCCAGACACCCGCAGACCAACGGGCAAGCGGAGCGGGTCAATGCCATCATGCAGCAGTACCTGAGATGCTATGCAAATCAACAGCCGGCGACGTGGGTGGATTACCTGCCTCTCGCCGAGTTCGCCTACAACAACACGAAGCACGTGTCCACGGGGGTCACGCCGTTCTTCGCCAACAACGGGAGGCACCCCAGAACCTTCCCGGGACTGGAAAGACGGGGGGAGGAGGAGCCGCAGACAGCAGATGCGTTCGCGTCGGAGTTGCAGGAGATCCACGATCAGCTGCGGCGGCACCTGGAGCTGGCTAAACACGCATACAAGGTACAGGCGGACAAACACAGAAGGGTTGGCGAAGAGATCCAGGTGGGAGACTGGGTCTGGTTAGCAGCCCAAGCAGTGCCGGCCAGGTCGTTGGCGAAGAAGAAACTAGGGCATAAACAACTGGGGCCCTACCAAGTCGACGAGCAGGTCAACCCGGTGGCTTTCAGGCTGGCGCTTCCGGAAGGTTCCAGGATGCATCCGGTGTTCCACAGATCGGTGCTCACTCCCTACAAGGCACCGCACAGGTTTCAAGAACCAGGAACGGCGCCGAGTCCGCTCCGAGAGGAAACCGGGCAAAGGGGAGTGGCACAGGAGGTGAGCATCAACGAAGTCACGGAGATTTTGGACTCCAGATGGGGGGAAGAGGGTGTAGAATACCTTCTCGCTAAGGAGGGCACCCCGGCCAGTGCCAACAGCTGGGTGCCGGGCTACGCTTTAGACGAACCTCTGCTCAAGGAAGAGTTTCATGCCCTCTTCCCACATAGGCCAATGCCAGCGGACTTTTTCGACGACTGGCTTTTCACGCCCACGCTTTCAACCAGCACGTTCCGGGGGTTCGACTCGGATGAGGAACCGCCACGAGACGCCCGTTCCCCGGAGGGGTCACCCTCGGGATCTGCTTCAGAACCCTCGTATTGGTGGGATGATCGACCAGAGGAGCAGTGGCGCAGAAAGTGGCTGGAGGGTCCAGGACGAGCAACGTCTCCAGAAGGAAGCGAGGGAGAGACGGACATGGACGTTTTCGGGGACGACCCGGGTTTCGAGCACGGCGGCACAGAGATGGAAGCAGAGGTGACCGTAGTCGACGAGAGCAGGGAGGAAGAACCGGAAGAATTCAGATGGAGGCCCGCCACGGGAAGCGAACTGTACCCGACATTCGTCCCCTTGACACGGCAGCACCCAGCTCCCGCACCGGAAGGAGGGGAGGGGGGAAGAGGGGGCTTCGAGGGGGGGATGGATGTCAGGGGTTCAGGAGCAGAGGCGAGGGCAAGGGAGGAAACAGAGAGCGAGGGGGAGGAGGCAGAAGAAAAGATGAGTGATGACGACGACCCGAGATCTCCGAGTCTTTCCAGTGAATCAGAAGATTCACAAAAAGGAGCACCAGTGGTCAGGGCAAGGGGGGAGACTAGGGGGACACCCCAGGAAGATAGAGCCAGAGGGGACTCAGAGGGGAGCAGTTGGAAATCGGGACCAGCGTCACCGCCAGAGAGCAGGGAAGAGGAAGGGCGCCAGGGATCAAGCGCTGGCAGCTCACAACAGGAGGGAGGGCACGAGTCAGGAGTGGCCACACCTCCATCGGGGAGCGAAGAGATGGTTAGACGGAAGGTGGAAGGTTGGGCGCGCGCGCCAAGTTCAAATGCACAGGAAGGTGGCGCAGTAGGCAGCCCGGAAAGGGAGCCAGGTCCTAAAGCCCGGCGCAAGGAGACAGGAGGGTCCGGGGAGTCAGCGTCAGAAGAATCCTGGAAGGAAGAGATCCAGGGGGGCAGAGGGACCCAGAGGAGAGCTGTCAGGCGGAAAAGGTGGAGCAGGGCTAGGATATTAAGTTGGTGCACAAGGGGCGGAGACTCAGACGGAGCTTCGCCGATCTAAGCATAAGACGTAGAGTTGCACGCAGCAGCTTGAGAATGGAGACTGTAACTCAATAAAGACTTTTATTTAATGATCGCTGGCTGGCGTGATCCTCTGTGAGCTAGGATCTGGAAGCAACCCTGACACTATGAAAACACAAATAGGGTGTGTGTGTGTGTGTGTGTGTGGTGGGAAGATAAACAGAGAAAGAAAAAGAAAAAGAAATAAATAAAATGAGTAGAAAAGAGTTTAAAGGAGGATAGAACAGTAAGATTTAGAAAATAAAGAACTTCTGATTCTTCATTTGTCTGCTATTAAAAAACCCAATATTCACTTCGTCCAATCCAATATAACACCCAACAAAGCCAATTTCTATAAACAAACATTAATCCTGAAATCCAGATATCATTATTACATTTTCTTTTTCACGCAAAAAGTCTACAAGGGGTTTCCAATCTTTAGCAGATGTTAGCAATGGCTCATTAAAGCTGAATTGGAGCAAACATCAATTTGGGCTTTCTTCGGATTGACGATTGTTCCAATTGAGCTTTAAAGAATGGGTTTTTGTGGGGAAAGCTCTGGAGCAAAATAGAAAAATTCACTTGGACACAAAAAATCTGTGCCTGGAAAGAGTGGAGGAGTGCTAAGTGTGGATAAGCCCTCAGTGTTAAAGGTGTGTTGCAAGCAAGGATTCATTTCTCGAAAGTTAATGACTGCTGTTGAATACGAACTCCATATGCTAATGCCACATTGACTTCCCCTGCTTTAAGTAGAAAATATGGGAGGATTCCTAATTATTTAGAAAGAAATCATAATAGAGTAATCCAGTGCATGCCTACTCAGAAGTAAACCACACTGAGTACACACAGCTAAGTGTCTGTAGGAATGCAACCTTAGGGCAGGTTCCTGCAATGATTTTATCACTGAAAAGCATCTGCTTCTCAAAAGCACTCAATAAATAATTTTAATCACTAGGGCTGTAACATGTAGTCAGTGAATAGGTTAGTTAGAGCAATCAATTCAGAACATTTTAATTGACTAGAAAGGTGCTCTCCCGATGAACCAATCAGCAGATTTATTCACAAAATATATATTCCAAGTTCCCATAAAAGAGAAGAGGAGAGAAGAAGGAAAGAGGAACAAACTCTTTCTAAGATGACATTCTCTAGCACACAGTGCAATCATCTAAAGACTTAAGATGATGCCTAGGCTCAGAAATAACTCAGTTTGTAAACTGGATCTTCTAAGATCATAATTCCTGAATGTGTGATGAGTCCTGGCTTTGTTCCAAGAGAATGTTGTTGTTGGCATCCATCTATCTTGAGAGGCAATGGAGTGCACATCTGGGGGTGAAGTCAAACTGCTGCGTTAGCAGCACCGAGGTGACTTCCCCAGGGCACAAGCCTGGGTAGTGTGTATGGAGGTCCTGACAGTGACATAGCATAGGTTGCCAGCTCCCAGAGCTGCATGGAGGGGGTGGGGGGGGGGAAATGGACAGTGTATGCATGCACATTCAACTATCTAACGACGACGTTCATGTCACCCAGGAGATCACAGCTGCAGAGATAAGAAAGGAAGAGTCATTCTATTGTCTGGAGAGGTTACTTCCTGGTTCATATGGAGAAGCCATTTTCAAAGGAGCCCAGTGATGGAAGTGCTTGGCTGTATTGAGGCAGCACCGGGTGTTGACGTTTTGTATCCCCTAACAATTTTGCACCTGGGGAAACTGCTATGCTACCAGGTCCTGGGCTGTCTAGATGACAAGACACTCCATACTCTGTGACGTAGTCCAAAAGGAAAGCAGAGCAGCATGTTTGGCACTAATTTGGCTGTAGGAGTTGCTGGAAGGAGGCGTACAAGGCACCATCCAACCGTCCTAAGGACTCCACTCCAGATCTGTGTAGTGTTTACTCCTTAGCCTTCCCCCCCTCCAAACATATCCCATAAGGTTTTCCTTCTCCTAGATGGGCTCCGTTCTCAGGTTGGCAAGCCCATTTGCCCCTCACTTCCCTCTACAGCCCACGCGGAAACGTCCTCCTTGACCGTTGGACCTACTCTTGTTTTTACCCGCTCAATTCGCCAGAGCCTGTCTTTGCATGTAGGAGAAGTCCTTAACTCACTGAGGGTTTGAGACCCATCAGCTACCCTCACCTGGTGTAGCGGGCCAGTTGAAGCTGTTTCCCAGGGTGTGGCGGCTGTCTCATGCTGACAGCTTCCAGGAGCCACAGGTGAGAGCTGAGTGCAGGGCTGGGACCAAAGGTGGACAAACAGAAGGAGCAGAATGTATCTTCCACCAGAGGTGTTGCCCATCCTCTAACACCCCATGCACCCCCAATAATGTAATATCCTCATTATTCAAACTAAGATTGTTCACAATCCTGGGGGTTGCCAACATGTGCCCATGGGTGCCAGCATGCCCTCCAGGACCTACAATTGCATCTGTGAAACATCTATTCACTCTTCCCAGTCAGTTTCTGTTTGCACTGGCAGAGTATTGTCTACACTGACTGGCAGCAGCTCCCTGGGGTTGTAGACTGGAGTTATTTCCCCACCCTACCCTGTTGGGGATCAAACCTTGGACTTTCTGCATGCAAAGCAGATGCTCTGCCCACTGAGCACTCTTCCACCAAGACCAGAGAGCTCTGCTTGAAAGCAGGCTGGAAGCTGGAGACATAAGAGACCCTCTTGCTCTGTGCTGGATCCAAAGCTGTGACTAAGGAAGATCTGGCGGGGTGTTAATGCTGTGGGCCCCTCTATCCTATCCTCAGGTTGTATATACAGTGGTACCTTGGGTTACATACACTTCAGGTTACGTACGCTTCAGGTTACAGACTCCGCTAACCCAGAAATAGTACCTCGGGTTAAGAACTTTGCTTCAGGATGAGTACAGAAATCGTGCTCCGGCAGCAGGAGGCCCCATTAGCTAAAGTGGTGCTTCAGGTTAAGAACGGACCTCCGGAACAATTTAAGTACTTAACCCGAGGTACCACTGTATGGGTCAATAAATTCATGTATCCTGAAGGCACTACAGTCTCTACTGACCCTCATTCCAAAGAAACCAAACCTGGGTCAGCGCCTGGATTCACTCACCACTCAAAGATGTGGTAGTGTGTAATAATATCTTTACACTCTCCTTTTTTTCATTTAAGGAAGGAGAGAATATTTGGAGCAAGCCTCTGCCTTTGCCTTTCACACTTTCTCCTTTCCACTGATACCTGGCCAAGCAGGTCTTGGAAGGCCTCCCGCACTTGGCAGTGCAGGCGAAACAAAAGGGCAGATTGTGGATTCTTCATTTCAAAGCAATCTCCTTCTCTTGCTGCTGTAGGAGCCATTAAAGGAGAAAATGCTTGTCAACCATCCAAGCAGCATCTCTGGACAACATTTCAAAAAGTGGGAGACATCTGTTCTTAACTCCTTCAGAGGTCTTTCTCTTCTTTCTCTCTCTTTTTTTTGGGAGGGGGTGTTGGGTTGTAGAAAGGGGAATGCAACAAATTCTCCCACCTACACTATGCAGAGTCACAGAGGCAAGAGGTGTTCCATCTAATGTTATGGTATCAGTCTAGATATTATTGTTACTTTTATTAGATGTTGTTTTTGCGATTGTATTTACTTTTTGCAATTGCAAGTTTTTGTTTAATGTTCCATTTTAAATTGAAACCCACACAGCGACCTTAGAGTGAAGGGCATAAAATAAATTGAAATAATAATAGGAACACAGGAAGCTGTCTTATACTGAGTCAGATTGTTGGTCCACCTAACTCAGTACTGTCTACACTGACCGGCAGCAGCTGTCCAGGTTTTCAGGCAGGAGTCTCTCCCAAATCTGCCTGGAGATGCTGGGAATCGAACCTGGAAACTTCTGTTTGCAAGGCGTAAACTCTGCCAATGAGCTATGGCTCCTCCTCATTATTACTATTAATCTTAATAAAAAATAATGGCAGGCTGTGCATTGATCAATGCTTCACCTTGGTGCGCCTTCCTGCCCACCTCTTTTCAACCTCCGCTTCTTCTTTTTTTTTAACCCCCCCCCCTCAGGTTGTAGCCAACCACGTAGATTTACAATGTGTTTCGCGTTTTGAACACCCTTGGATCACACTGGGGCGATGAAAGCCTGATAGGTCTGTAGATAGGGAATTGGAATTTTTGTTTTTGCATTCTCTCTCTCTCCCCCTCCCCCCCCACGCCTCCTGTTCAGAGAGCATAATGAATAAAGTATTATACGCACACGGCCCTCCCCCTCCCCCTGCACGGTGTTTGGCTTTACAGTTTGCAATCGTAAAAAGCGCTCAGAAATGCAGCACCGGAGACCACAGGTTTGCCTCGGCCCATGTGCTTAACAAGACCGCAAGGAATACGAAAAACTAATCACAGCCACATAAGCAGCACTCCGTAACAGAATCTGCTGGACTTGCAAGGGCACAGAAAGCATATGGGCCAGGCCTGTTTGGAAGCCTCGGCTTTCTGCCTTAACAGCTGCTGTAATAAACTTCCCAGAAAGCGTGTGTGTGTGTGTGTGTGTGTGTGTGTGTGTGTAACCCCAGCAAGAACCTAATGGGAAAGATGTATCAACTAAGCCAACCTGATACAAGCTCTTTCTCTAATAAAAAAAAGGCTTGCAATTGCTTCTCCTGACTTGGACTGCTAAGTAAGACTTTAAAATGGGTTCCTGCATGCATTCATTTCCTTCCTTCCTTCCTTCCTTCCTTCCTTCCTTCCTTCCTTCCTTCCTTCCTTCCTTCCTTCCTGTCCAAACAACTCCTAATGAATATGCTAGACATCTTCAAAGAACTAAAGGGCTGTCACATGGAAGATGGAGCACACTTGCTTTCTGTGGCTCCCATAGCATAGGACCCAAACCAGTGGATCCAAGTGGAATCAATCTTAAAAGGTAGCAAACTCTCCTTCATTGGAGGCTTTTAAGCAGGTTGGATGACCAATTGTCAGGGATGCTTGAGCTGAGATTCCTGCACTGTAGGGGGTTGGACTAGATGGCCCTTGGGTCCCTCCAACTCTACAGTTTCTATGATTTGCAGCATGTGGAATTCTTTGAAAGAAGCCATGTCAGTTTGAAGTCGCACCACAGTGCTTTCAATGTAGGGTACATGTATGGCTTACCTGCCTGCCTGCCTGCCTTTTTCTCTAAGCCAAAGACCTCTCTGCCACCTTGGCTGCCCTCTTTCCTTTGCCTCCCCCACTGAAGTGCTGAAGACCCTGTTCCTTCCCTAACTAACAACAACACCTCCCACTTCTGAGCACCTCCTCCAACTCCTACGCCTGCAAGACTTGGAATTTCCTGCTTGCGCAGTGGTGTGGTTTCGACCGCTTTGGGGCTGCAGATGGGTTCTTTAATCTCTCGCCAGCTGGGCCCGTGCAAAAGAGTAGAAGGCAATAAGGCAGCTCGTTTGCCAGAAATCGCACCAGCAGGCGGAACAGTGTCCCCCCCTTCTTTCTCTTTGTAAAAACCAGGGATCAACATGAAATAAAACATTAAGCGACCGCCCTTCCTCTCTTACAAGCTGGTAAATAGTACCACAATCCAGTTCAGACTTACAGCTCTTATTTTACATAGCAGGTAAGGCTATGTCCTCTTGGCACCCAGTACTGGGTAAGCATAGTATGGCTTGGGCTAAATCTCCACGGTTAGAGGCAGTAGTGCTTTTGAATGGTAGTTGCTGGAAACCAGTTTGCCAGTTTCTGTTTCGTTTCTTACATCATAGATCATAGAGTTGGGAGGGAATATGCAGCTGTCTCATACAAGGAATCAAACCTGCAACCTTGGCATTTTCAGCACCACACTCCAACCAGCTGAGCTATCCAGGCTGACTTCGGTTTCTCATTTTCTCAAATTATTTACTTATTGTCAACCTGGATAACTCAGTTGGTTAAAGCATAGTGCTGATAACACCAGGGTTGCAGGTTCGATCCCTGTATGGGACAGCTGCATATTCCTGCATTGCAGGGGGTTGGACTAGATGATCCCCAGGGTCCCTTCCAACTCTACAATTCTATGTTTCTATTATTCATTATGTCTTGGAGTGGTTTAACAATTAAGCCCTCTTCCCAAAGAACTATAGTTTTGCGAGAGGTACGAGGGAGGGGTCTGGTAACAACTCTCAGCACCCTTAACAAACTGCGGTTTCCAAGATTCTTGTTTGACTGTTTGAAGCCATGATTGCTGCCATGGTCTAGTCTTCTCCATAAGGTTTTCTACATGCAAACCTTTTGTATGGTGATGGTGGTAAGGTGTGCAGATATATACATGGAATTTAGCATTCTGACACTTTCATTCACCACCACTTTCTGCCTAAGGTGCAGATCTGATCTCGCTGAGCAGAGAGGCAACATCCTCCCTGGTGTAAGAACATAAGAAAAGTCTGCTGGATCAGGCCAATGACCCACCCAGTCCAGGATCATGTTCTCACAGGATGCCTGTGGGAAATCCAGAAGCAGGGATGGAACAGCACTCCTGTAGCTTCCCACAACTGGTATTCAGAAGCCTTGCTGCCCCTGACTGTGGAGGCAAGAGCATATCCACCATGTCTAGTAGCCATCAATAGCCCTTCCCTCCATGAATTTATCTAATTCTCTTTTAAAGTATCCACACTGGTGGCCAACACTGCCTCCCGCGGGAGCGAGTTCCACAGTTTAACAATGTGCTGCATTTGTCCCTTAGGTAAAGGTAAAGGGACCCCTGACCATTAGGTCCAGTCGTGACCGACTCTGGGGTTGCAGCGCTCATCTCGCTTTATTGGCCAAGGGGGCTGGTGTTTGTCCGCAGACTGTTTTTCCGGGTCATGTGGCCAGCAGGACTAAGCCACTTCTGGTGAACCAGAGCAGCACATGGAAACGCCGTTTACCTTCCCACCGGAGCGGTACCTATTTATCTACTTGCACTTTGACATGCTTTCGAACTACTAGGTTGGCAGGAGCAGGGACGGAGCAATGGGAGCTCACCCCATCGCGGGGATTCGAACTGCTGACCTTCTGATCAGCAAGTCCTAGGCTCTGTGGTTTAACCCACAGCGCCACCCGCGTCCCTTGTTTGTCCCTTACATCAAAGCAAAACACAACTGAAAGAGGTGAAGGAATCAGGCGACGTGCAAAAGGCTGGAAAGAGATAAAGACTGTCACTGTTATTGTTTTGCTTAGAGAAGCAACTAGGTTTCAAATATGTTTGTTGAGCAGCTGTCATTAGGGCTGAAAAAGATGTCTCGGTAATAGGGCAATTGCTGTTTGTACATCCATGTTCCTCCCAGCAATTTATGTGTTTTCCACTACGTTAGCTCATCAGGCCTAAGTCCCGGAGCCTCTGAAAATAAATGAGTTCTGCATCTCCCTTTCTCCTTCCAGCCCCCGCATGTGGTTCTGACTACTTCCAGGGGGAAGTATTTTTAGCCCCCACTTTTTTGGTTAAGGGCACACACACACAAAAAATGTTTTCAATCAGCAAAATAATTAGGATGATCGGAAATCCTTATATAAAATGAAAAGTCAGTTGGGCAAGACGAGAGCATTATCGGCGGGAAGTGCGGGAGAAGCCTTTATCAAGCAAAGAACTGACAGAGCATTAAACGAATATGAGATGGAAAACATATTTGGGAAGGGAGCAATGGCAGCGGTAGACAATTGATGGCATATGAATAAGCTTGCAGGGAACAGGACCACTGCAGTGCTTTACAAGTTAGGCTATCACAAGAGGAGTATTTCACATTTGAAGAGGGCTTCTGAATGTTCAGAGAACTTTACATGCATCGTGTTACAATGAACAAGGGAAGCATCTGAGACTGAGTCAGGCCATGTGGGAATGTTGTGGATAGTAGGAGCGGATATATTGATTAAATATTACCTTCCTCACTCATGCTAGTGAGTCAGTAGCAGAGCACATTCCCCAGTATATTGCAGGAAGCTAGTTGGTAGATTTGTTTGAATCTCTCGAGTTAAGCAATCTGGCTTGTCCAGATTGGATTAGTTCCTGGGAAATCCCCTTTGTTCCCTCTGAAAAAGAATAAAGACACAACAGTCTTCTCTTTGGAGTACTGTGGTGCCCCACAAGACGAATGCCTCGCAAGACGGAAAACTCGCTAGACGAAAGAGTTTTCCGTTTTGGAGGTGCTTCGCAAAACAAATCTCCTATGGGCTTGCTTCGCAAGACGACAATGTCCTGCGAGTTCCTGCGGGTTTCCCCCCCTTTTTCTAAGCCGCTAATCCGCTTATCAGCTGATCCGATCAGCAGATAAGCCGCTAAAAGCTGCTAATAGCGCTAATCCGCTAATCCGTCAATGGACTTGCTTCGCAAGACGAAAAAACCGCTAGACGAAGAGAATCACAGAACGGATTCTTTTTGTCTTGCGAGGCACCACTGTAATAAGACGTTTACTTACATCCAGTTCACAGCAGGTTCCCTGAAGGCAGGCTTTAGCTTGTAGTTACAGAAGAGAGTCTGGGTTCAGCCCATATGGGGATTGAGTCCATGTGCTGCTGGCTGAGACACAGCACACAGCAAAAGAACATCAAAATGAAATAAAGCAAAGAATAAGGAATGGCATCAAGAGAAAGATGGCTGCATGACCAGCCCTTTTAAGGGGTCTGCAGGGTCACACCCATCTACCTGGTCACAAGCAGGGGGAGGATGATCCAGACAGGTGTGACAGGAAGTCCTCCTGGCGGGAGTAACACCCCCCTGTGTGTCCACTCTGGACAAACAGGAAATGTTGTACTTGACTGCTACAGTGATGTCATATCCCACAGGCCATTGGTCCACCTAACTGAGTATTGTCTTCACTGATAGGCAGCAGTTCTGCAGGATTTCAGACCAAGGTCTCTTCCAGCCCTACCCAGAGGTGTCAGGATTTGAATCTTGGGACCTTCTGCATGCAAAGCAGATGTTTGGCCACTGAACCATAACTAACAATGGGTAAAATTCTCAATTTCAGTTTCTCATTTTTCCAATGTTAGGTTCAGTTCTTCACATTTACACACCTGTTTGTAAAATTTTTGAAGTCCCAAAGAAAATTAGCCAGCCTTTCAGTGCGAATTCAGTGTTAATGAAATCTTGCTTAACGAGCATACTTTTGCAAAGCATTTTTCTCAAGTATAATGCCCCCCTTTTACTTTGCAGGCTTCTCCAACATAAAAACCCAATTCATAAAAAAAGACAGTTGCAACTCTGTCGTGACCATCATGGGCACTTTCCCAATGGGATGCGCAAGGCTTGCGGAAGATCAAGATTGAGACATTCCCAGTGAACTGAGCTACAGCTTCTGTCATCATTGTGAATGAAGTGAAGTGGAGCTGGGGGAGGGAGGAAGCTTTGAACTGTGACCTCTTCATGTCTTAAAGGCTCAAAGGGCACTAGGCAAGGGAAAACAGCACCAGTGAGTGTTTTATTATAGGCAAGCTCATGGCTGGAGCAGGTGAGAGCTGGCTGTGCAATGGCTGAGGTTAGACTTTTGGAAAGGTGTCAACGACTTCCCCAGGTGCTTCCCCTTCAAGGATTCTTCCCCAGCCTCTCAGATGACCTATTGGGAGACTCCTCGTCTCCAGTGGGGAATTCCCCTGCAACCAGATCCATCCTGCTTTACTAGCTCCTTTGCTTGGCCACTAGATTCTCCCTCCCCTTTCACCCCTTGTTTTCTTGATAGCTCATGCCTTCCTTCATGTTTGTGAGCCCGTAAGCAGAAATATCGTGTCTTTTGCTCCATGTACAAAGTCAGCAGGTGACTGAGGTTCAAAACTGGTGAGATGGTCTCCAAACAGCTGGCAGGTTTGCAAATATGCAACATGGTCCAGTTTTTTTGTTTTTGTTTTGCCACATTCAGAGCTTGGAATGATCAAATAAGCAAGTAAGGGAGAAGGCTGGGGGAAGCGGATTGGTCTGCTTGCTGCTGATGTCCCAGTGGCTCCAAAATGGGCTTACTGATTTTAATGGGATGGGGTTTGAGGGTATGTACGTGTGAGGATGGTAGGCAGAAAGATGTGGGTGTGGGGGTACCTAGACACCTCTGAATTTTGCATGGCTGCAATGTAGCCTACTGTACAAAGGCAAGACTTAGCACTATTCCTCTACCCATTTCTCCTGTTAGGCCATGCTCACTGCAGGAATGTGACCTTCCTCCTAACTTGTTGCTTACTTGATGCTTGGGTACTACTCAGCTTGCAGAATGGGGTTTTCATGGAGTTAAAACATAGGGCAAGGGAGCTGCAGATTCCCAGATTATCCATGTAGCTGATACATCTTAGGCTGCATCCTCTTCACTTCCTCCTCCTCCATGAGACCTCAAGATGAGAATCCACCTTGGAACTATCCTCTGGGAACAAAGGAGAAAGCGTGGCTGCCTTTGTTTTATCTAGATAAATTGGATTAGAATTGGAATCTTTCCTATTAAAGTTATGCACTTCTGATAATAAATAACTTTGTGTGATTGTGACAGGTAAAGTGTGCTCTCTAACCTAAGGTTACCAGATTTTTTTCAATGAATCTGGGGACACTTTTCAATTTCCTACTAAATAGATGGATTTTTGTCAGGGGAATGATTTATAAATCTGGGGACTGTCCCCGGGAAACAGGGACATCTGGTAACCTTACTCAAAACAGATTGACACTTCACTCTCTGCATTCTCTGCATACTAATATTCCCACTGTTCAGCATGGGGTGGCTCTGCCTGTTATTGGCTCTGGCTCCACCTACTGTTGGTCTCCCTGTCTTCCACCCTACCAGTCCCAAAGGGCACTGACCACTACTACTAGTCCTAGTACAATCAAGGATGTTGCTAACCCCCCTTGGCTGGGCAGCTGGCTGGCCCCCAGAGCTGGCCCCAGCTGCTGATAGTCTACAGCCAAATTCAAGGAACCATCCATGCTTTACATCTTCCAAGGTCATGATGCTTTTCCCGCTAATGTGCAACTTTCCCAAAATGTTGCAATCTTACTGCTATCGGAATCTCATCTAGGACCAGCTCACAGAGAGAGAGAGCGTGTTCCAGAATGACAACAAAAACTGTCTAGCTCAGAAATAGTTTCCTGGAACTTTGGCCCCTGTTCTTCACTCCAAGATGAGATAAAGTCGTCCATTGTTTGGTTTGGCTGCCTATAAACTCATGTTGCCGACAGCAGGCTTTGATCACAGGGCTATCAGGGCACTGACCCTTGTCAACCAGCCCACTCCCTCCTCACTCACCGAACCACCAGACCAGTCTCCATTATAAAAACTGGATTGTATTCTCTCTCTCTCTCTTTGCCATTCAGGGATGGGGGAACCAAGCCTAAATTCCACCACCCCTAATAGTCATTTGAAACCCTCCTTCTAATTAGTCTGCAAATTAGATTTGAGAGCTCCTTTGCGGCAAAGGAGCAGAAAGAGAGGTATTTGCTAAAGCTGGAGTTGCAGATTGGTCATCACAGCCTGTCTCTTATTTTAGACTTTATTTTAGCGTCAACTCCATGCAAGGTGCCAGATGCAGAACAGTAAAACGAATTGGGCCCAGCCTAGAATCAGGGCTGACACAAAGCAACAGAAGCATGCTGGTCTCAGTTCTACAGCAAGAATGTATATGCATGTAGCATTTTATTAATAAACATTTCAGTCCCATTTTCAGATCACAGGACATTTTGGGTCAAGCTGGATGTGACATCTGTCATGTAGCTTGCCCTTGACTTGTTGCTCACCATCCTGTGTGAGTGAGCTGGATTGTGGGGAAGGGCTGTAGCTTAGTGGCAGAAAAGCTGCCTTACATGTAGAAGGTCCCAGGTTCAATCCCAGGTAGGGCTGAAATCCTGGGAAGCCGCATCCAGTCAGGGTAGATAGTACTGAGCCTGATGGACCAATGGTCAACATCAATAGAGTGCAGGGCTGTAGGTCAGTGCTAGAGCATCTGCTTTGCACACAGAAGGTCCCAGGATCAGTCCCCAATGGCATCTCCAAATAGGGATGGGTGTGACCCTTGTCTGAACCCCAGGAGCGCCACTACCATTCAGTGTAGACAATACTGAGCAGAAGGACCGATGGTCTGACTTTGTATGGCAACTTCCTATGTTCCCATATATATTCCCGACTGGTCTGGCACTAGAATCTGAAAAAGGTAAAGGGAAAGGACCCCTGACAGTTAAGTCGGGGTCAGACAACTCTGGGGTTGCGGCGCTCATCTCGCTTTACAGGCGGAGGGAACCAGCATTTGTTCACAGACAGTTTTTCCGGGTGATGTGGCCAGTATGACTAAGCTACTTCTGGTGCAACGGAACACCAAAACCAGAGCAGTGCATGGAAACACCGTTTACCTTCCCACCAGAGCGGTACCTATTTATCTACTTGCACTTTTTGGTGTGCTTTTGAACTGCTAGGTTGGCAGGAGCTGGGACTGAGCAATAGGAGCTCACCACGTCACAGGGATTTGAACCACCAACCTTCTGATCAGCTCAGTGCTATAGACCACAATGCCCCCCACGTCCCACTAGAATCTTAACTGAAATCAATTGTGACTAGTGGCCACTGGGATGGGTAGGATGGAAGGCAGGGAGCACCACAGCCAATGATAGGCAGAGTCAAAGAATTCTAGTTTTGTCCCCATCCTCCTCTCCAAGCTGACCCTGGGACCTTCTGTATGAAAAGCAGATGCTCCACAAATGAGGTTTCCTACCACCCTGATTGCTAAAGTCTGCCACATCAGACCATCTGACCTATTCTGGATCTTCAGCTTGTGGGTAGGGACACCTAGATGTGCCACAGCCTGGCTGAAGGGTCTCAGCAGCACTAGTAACACTAAACTGTACAAATATACTGTATAAAATTAAAAAGTGGGTCATCAAATGCATGTTTTGATCTAAAGGTGGGCCTAATCCTCAATGGTTTTCCAGATTTCCAGGCAGTGAACATTCCCAGTCCTACCTGAAGATGCCATTATGGATTCAGCCTTCTGCATGCAGTGCTGATGTTCTACCACTAAGCTATGGTGCTTCCCTTAAAAATAACAGTAAGATGATGTGTACTCATGGTTTTGAAGAAAGGGCTGATATTGTGAGAATGTTCAGGGTGGCAGGGGAGGATATATTGTTTATTAATATCCTTCCTAACTTGTGCTAGCAAGTTTCTTTATGTAGCAGAGTTTACATTCTCCTTTACATACATACACAGCAGATAGCTTGATGCTGGCTTGCGTAAGCCTCTCACTATATATTGCTGGTAAAGAATAAAGACACAACAATCTTATTCAAAGTCAATAAAAGAAGTTGACTCACACCAGTTCACAGCTGGATTCCTGAAGGCAGACTTAGTTACATATATGTACATGTGGATCTACCCCATATAATCCCAGTGCTTCTACTAGCTGGTAGCTAGCAGGAGCAGTCCTAGCTAAGAAGCTGGTCCAACGCAAAGGAAGTGAAAAAGAGTGTGCTGCGTGCCTTGTCCTTTTGTTACCTGGACAGGTAAGGCCATGGCCACCTCTAGTCACATGCAAGGGGAAGGATTCTCCAGTCCAGGAGGAACAGAACATGTCCACTCCAGGAAAACAAGGAATGTTATACTTGACTGCTCCCAATGGATTACATCCCACAGCTTTAAATAGGGACAGACTATTGGTTCATATTGGGACGCGGGTGGCGCTGTGGGTTAAACCACAGAGCCTAGGACTTGCCAATCAGAAGGTTGGTGGTTCGAATCCCCACGATGGGGTGAGCTCCTGTTGCTCGGTCCCTGCTCCTGCCAACCTAGCAGTTCGAAAGCACGTCAAAGTGCAAGTAGATAAATAGGTACTGCTCTGGCGGGAAGGTAAACAACGTTTCCGTGTGCTGTTCTGATTCGCCAGAAGCAGCTTAGTCATGCTGGCCACATGACCCGGAAGCTGTACGCCGACTCCCTCAGCCAGTAAAGTGAGATGAGCACTGCAACCCCAGAGTCGGTCACGACTGGACCTAATGGTCAGGGGTCCCTTTACCTTTACCTTATTGGTCCATCTAGCTCAATATTCTTTCCAGGGTTTCAGACAGGGGACATTCTCAATTCCACCAGGAGATGTTGGGGATTGAACCAGGGACCTTCCTGCCGCAGAGGCTCCCGGACTAGTTTTTCCTGGTTTAAAAGTTTCAACTTGCAAGGAAAAAGAGTTAGCAAGGAACATTACAGGAAAGCCCACATCTATGCATGCAGCTCCAATCCCCCAAAGCTTAGGTTTTTTTCCACTTTGGTTTTGTTAGGGATGAATGGAGAAGTAATGTTCCTCTAAGGAAGAAAACATCCTGGAATAATCTGACAGAACAAGTTTGCAGAACGACTTAGGACGTGGGCATGCATTATCAGTGATTATGGAAAGCACATGTTTTTCTCATTAAAAGCCTCCTCTGTATATGAAACAGCCCAGGGAAACCGTAAATAAGTCGGCACAATGCTACTTGAGGTTGATGTTGACGTGACAGATCGCTCCCCCCGCCCCGCCCCTACGTACCATGTTGTCAATAGAGCTTTTATTTGCAAGCATCTAGCTATGCTGTCCTTGTAACCACAGCTGTCTGTGCAGAAGTGAGTACCCCCCCCTCCATGTTCGTGATGCAGCCGAGTGTCTCAAGAGACAATATTATGGCACGGTATTCATGTTTCAAATGCTGCACTCTTTCGGTTGGTCGGTCGGTCGTCTTGGAGATTGTGTTGGAAGCCACTTTGTGCGCAAGGGTGAGAAGCAGCCCTAGGAAGACAGGGGCCTTAAATGAGTCAGACCATTGGGCAGTGGTGGTGCAGGGGTTAGAGTTTTGGACTAGGACCGGGGTGATCAGGGTTTGAATCTCCACCCAGTCATGCAGCTCACTGGGTGACCTGGGGCCAGCCATTCACTTTCAGCCTAATCTACCTCACAGCGTTGTTGTGAGAAGGAAATGGGGAGGGGGAGACCGATGTACACCACCTTGAGCTCTTTGGAAGTCAAGAGGGATACCAATGAAGTAAATAATTAAATCTAGTTCAGTATTGTCTCCAGCAGGTGGAGACAATGTGTTGACCTCCCAATGTCATTGGGCTTCAACTCCCATCATTCACGATAATTGGCCATGGTGGCTGGGGTTGATGGGTGTCAGGATTCAATATTTGGAGGGCAACACCTATCTGAAAGGCTGTTTTCTGCCCTACCAGCTCTCTTGGGTGTTAGGATAATCATAGGGGGGCTTCTTGGTAATTTCAGTGCCCTTAGAACAGCCTTTCTCAACCTGTGGGTTCCCAGATGTTGCTGAACTACAACTCCCATCACCCCTAGCTAGCAAGGCCAGCGCTCAGGGATGATGGGAGTTGTAGTCCAACAACATCTGGGGACCCACAGGTTGAGAACCACTGCCTTAGAAGCTTAGAGGGTGGTGGTGCAGTGGAGAGCCTTCTCTGTGGCAGCCCCTAAGTGGTGGAAGGATCGAAGTGGCAGAGAGACCCTGCTTGCATATGAACATCTCCAATGCTATTTTTCTACATAAATTGGTGCTGGAACTTACTATAAACACTTCCCTTGTCCTCTTATAATGGCAGTGGTGCCCTCCTGAGAGGGATTCCTGTGAGTTCCAACTGAAAAAAATTGCCGTGAATACTTCCTTCCTGAAACTCAAGCTTTGCCTCTTCATCCACCCCTATTTGATACATTTCCATCTTTTTCTATAGAAAAGCCAGGGAGGAAAATTCTTGGGCAATGTCCTCCATTGCCTAACCATTACATTGGTCTTCAAGCCTTACGCGATGCATCATCAGCCAGGCATCTTTTCTCATTTCTCATCCTTTACTTTAGTAATTATGAAATTACTAATTGTGAATTCCCCCACCCACGTTCCATTAAAGCCGACCAACATATAAAGAGGAACAGTTGTTGTTCTGCTCTCCCACCAACCACAGCGCACCTTTGCTCTTGTGGGCAAAATCTCAGTTTTGGTTTCCACCCATTCCTCGTTTTTCCTATTTTAAATTGTGTTTTGCACATTTAAGTCCTAGAGAAAGCCCATCTCTGGAAGTTCTCCACACAGCTTTCATCACAGGGAATGGTGACCCAAAGTCTGTTCTCATTTCCTTGCTGAAAAACTTACACAAAGACCGAAGGTAATGAGGGGCAAATGTAGGAGGGACAATTTTGCAGGTATGGGGGACCCCTTCTTGTCTTGTATGGCTGATCTTAGAGGTGCTACTTATCTAGAATTTAATGCAGTCCTTGATGCTAAGTGTATTTATTTTGTGTGTTTGTGAATCTCCCCTTCTAACAGGCAGCAATTTGCAAAACACTGTATTATTACTGTTATTGCTATGTTAAAGTTATTTTGTAAAACTATGTATTGTATGCTGTTGTGATGTCATGGATTTTTTTTAATAAAAAAAATCCTTATGAAAATTCACCAGTGTTTTAGTGCAATTTTTCTCTTAATACATACATATTTCTGTGCCCTTTTCTCTAATATGTGTATTTTTGCAAAGCGTTTCCCCCTAGTATAACACATGGTTGTAAGCTATTTTCACTAATATGGGCATTTTTAGACATACTCCACCATAGGATATACATCTTTGTACACAGGACTTGACTCGAGAACTGCACTGCAAAGTTTGAAGTGCAAATTTTTACAGGATGGCTCTGCGCTGGTTCTCTTATTGTTCCCAAGAGTTTGAATTAGGTAGGCTCACCTTTAAATGCAAGCTCAATCCAATTTCTCCTCCGCACTTGGAAATGACTTATGTATAGCATCAGTATTTCACCTCGTTAGAATGATTCTTGCTGGCTGGCTGCTCACACTGCCTCTCTCCCATCTCCATCAATAATTCTGCATTTTTTAAATATATATATTTTAAAAAATGCACTGGTGCCTCCAGATGTTTTGTACATGTTGGTCATGTTCCCATAAACCCCCAGCTTCTTAAAGCTTTTAAGTCTTTTTAAAAGTATGTATCACAGAATATTTTTTCATGAGGAATTTCTGGAATAACTTGCTGTTTGCCTCATAACCGGCGGCTCCTATGAGCGACCCTGCACAATCCACATGTTATTGGCTTCTGGTTTCAACAGAAAAGAAATTCCTGACTTTTCTAGTCCTTGTGCAGGTAGGGAAATATCCTTTTTGCATGGCTCCTACTATGATATTTTGGCAGCGAGTTCCGTAAATGAACTGTGCACTGCCTCACTCCTTCAATCTGCTCTGCCAAACTGATTTCTAACCTTGTGAAAGGGAGGGACAAATATATATCTCCATCCACCTTTTCCACATTCTGCATTTATTTTTTTAAATTTTTAAAATAAATTCTATAAGCTTCTACCATGTCATCTTTCTCCCCCACCCCCTGCCAAACTAAACTAAAACAAAACAAAACAAAACAAAACAAAAATAAAACACTCTTTTCCTTGTAAGGAAGGAAAGATATTCAGTGCTGCAGGACTGAGTGGCCTTCATAGAACATATCTGAAGATTCCAGAAGCCCATAATCTGCCTGATGATTATGAGTCCTGCTTGTTTCAAAGCAAATGGGACCAGATTTGTACACTGAAGTCACACCACTTACAGTGGAGAGGGCAGCTTAGGCAGCAGCTTCCTTCTGAAGAGCAACAATGTCAGAAGGACCTCTTCACGGTCCCAGTTCCACCGAGTTCTATTTACACAGCTCTTGGACAGGAACTCTTCACAAATGGCCTTTGATCTCTAAAAATCCTTGCTCTGTTTCCATGGCAATGGCAGTCGGCAGCACAATTATGAATGAACTCTATTGTGTGCAGCTCTCTCTCATACACATACACACACACACTCCACCAAATTACTGCTATGTATTCATGGGAGCAGGTCTCATGCAGTTGACTACCTTGATACAGAAACTAAACAGAGGGACATTTCTTTATTGCCCAATATTTTTTAACAGTGCAATTCTTTGGCATGTTTGCCATCATGTCCGATGGGCCTTACTCCTTAATGATTTGTGCGTAGGATTGCAACCTAAATAGGGAAATGGCTGTAACTCATTGGTAGAGTGCTGGTATAAACCAATGAGGTTTCTCTCCTCTCACCCCCCCTCAGCTGTACTGCACACCGTTCTGCGCGCCTCACATCAAACTGGATATCGTAGAGTTGGAAAAAGTTCAGCAAAGGGTAACCCGAGTGATCAATGGGATGGAGTGATGAAGAAAGGCTGCAGTGTTTGGGATGTTTATTTCACTTCTTTAACTATATACTCTTATGTAGCTGCAGGTTATTACAATAATCCTGCCAGTGTTTTTATCTATTTACAATATGTCTGTAAATATTCAATAAAACAATTTCCATTCTGCCATTTCTGCATATTCCGTAAGTTTTTGTATCCATTCTTCCTTTGCTGGGACTTCTTCTTTCCACTTTTGGGCAAGTAACATTCTTGCTGCTGTAGTCGCAGACATGAATAAATTTCTATACAATTTAGGTGGTTCTGTCCCTATAATTCCCAAGAGAAAGGCTTCTGGTTTTGTAAATGCTTTCCTCTTAGAAGTGTCAGAGAATTGCACCAAAAGCAGAAATGGCAGTGATAATTTGCTGATGTTCACCTATTCTTCCCATGTCCAGAATAAAAACCAGCTGAATGAATACAACCAGTATTCACTGTCTCCGCTGCTTTCAGTTTGCAAAGATACATAATTGATTATGTCCCCCCTCCATTTGCCTTGTGCTTCCTTTGCATTGAAATAACTGCACTGAAGTGACATAAAGACAACAGTGTGGTGTAGTGGTTAAGAGCGGTGGACTCGTAATCTGGTGAACGGGGTTCGCTTCCCCGCTCCTCCACATGCAGCTGCTGGGTGACCTTGGGCTGGTCACACTTCTCTGAAGTCTCTCATCCTCACTCACCTCACAGAGAGTTTGCTTTGGGGGAGAAAGGGAAAGGAGATAGTGAGCCGCTTTGAGACTCCTTAGAGTAGTGATAAAGCAGGATATTAAATCCAATCCAATCCAATCCAACATCATATATGCAGTTAATCTTGTAAATTACATATGCAATTTATCTCTGAAGATTACATATGTAGTTATGTAGGTCCATCACAGCAAGAGAGATAACCTAGTTTTTGGCAGAAGATGAACTGCGGCAGATCGGAAACAGAGCTGTTTGTGGTGAATGCAGGGCAGAAAGGAAAACGATGACTTCTTACACCCCTAGTTCCTGTTCATGGTATTATGGAACCCTTTGCTGTTCTTATGAGAGGTGAGGATGTGGTAAGCGTGAGAACTGATGGACAAAAATGGAAGCAGGCAAAACCCCATTGACTTCCACCTTATGGTTGCTCAGGACTGAATGGAGATAAAGGGTGACTCAAAAAAGGAGCCGCAATTTCTGCCGAGGATGGAATGAAGGCTTTTTCTGTGCAATGTGTGACTCCGTGACCCACCAGTCAGGGCTCCTGAACAAGAACAGAAGCATCATTCAGGACAAAACTGAATTGTATCTTGGGGCACTGAGGACACTACTAAGAGGAAAGTTTTGACAGGTGAAATTACCTTAATATAATTAGCCCTCTTCCTCTAAATAATGGTATAGTCTTTCCTTAGGTCTTTCCTCCCTCTCCTCCTGTAATGCAATCCAGCAGACCGGTCCCTCGTTTTGCTAATGCTTCCTTTTCAGATGGAATGTGCTTGTCTAATCTCTCCTCCCAGCCCCCACCCCACCCCCTGTCCACCACCACACACACACACATTTTGCACCGATAGATAGACATATATAGATATTGCCATCGATCCCTTGGCTACCGTCTGCGTGTTCTGCTAGTGAAGAAGCTGAAAAGGAGCCCACCTCCCTCTCTCTCCTCCCCTCCCATAATAGAACGATTTGGCCTGGAAGCCAAATCTCCCTTGATGAACAATCGGACACAAACGTCAATAACAATTAGATTGTCTTGGGGAGCCAGTCACTTAGGAGTCCAGTTGGCTGGCTGCAATGCTCAAAAGGAGGTCCGCCGAGCTCGGGTCTGCAAATCAGGTTTGGCATCAGCAATGAAAAGACATCAAATGTAATAGCATTAGGAGGTTGACGGGGGAACAGGGGGAAAGGCACCAGCCTCTACCCCACCAAACGCTGCGTCTGGTGGGGGTTGATCCTGCTGTGAGTGTCCATGAGACAGGGTAGGTGGTGGTGGTGGGGAGAGATCGAGAATGGATGGACGATAGCATGAGATGGGTGCAACCAAGCTGTCGGGGCTGAGGTGCTAAAATTAAAGCCATTAGGGCTCAAATATGTCATGGGGTTGAACCAGCCCTGATCAGTTTCCTCGCCTGCGTTCCAGCACCACAAAATGCCCAACATACAAAATGACCTGTTAGGAAGTTGCATTGCCACAAATGTGACTTCCTTTTTCTCGAAGGCCCTATTTGCACTGGACGTTCAAAGCACAATGATACCGTTTTGAACAGTCGTGGCTTTTCCTCCCCCCCAAAAAATCTCTGCAATAGAGGCCCCTTTCTCCCTCACAGAATTACAGTTTTCAGAGTAATTCAGCAATCAGGTCCTCTTCAAGGGGAACTCTGGGAACTGTAGCTGTGGGAGGGGAATAGGGAACCTGCTAATAACTCTCAGCACCCTTTACAAACTATAGTTCCCATAATTCTTTGGGGAAGCCATGACTGTTTGGAGTGGCACCATAGTGCATTAAATGTGTGGTGTAAATTTGGCCTTATTCAGTTCTGTATGTGTGTGTGCTTGGTGCAACATATTTGGAGGGGGGATTTGATTTGACTCGGGCACCTCCAGAAACTGATTGTGCTTATTGTACCCTTTCTCATGGAAGCCTTTACCTTGCATTCCAAATGTGTCAGGAACTGATTGCAATGAGTGCTGTGGGAATCAAACTTTTTTACATGCTCTGTGTAACTCCCCCCCCCCAATTATTTTGCTAATTCCCAAATACTGTAATAATCAGCTAAAGTATTAATGAACTTTTCTAACGAATCTCATAATTTTTCTTTCTCTTTTTTGCATTTCCAGTGTATGGAATGTCATTCAAAAAGCAAAGCTTTCATCAGCTTAAATGCACATTTGTTTATCAAAAAAGAGAAACATACAACTATTTTCCATTTTTGTAGCATAAATATTTACCCACATATTCATAATGCACATTTATTTTTTAATGCACATTTAAATGGACATAAACATCATTAAATGCACATTTAATTTTATTTTTAAAAAACCCCCAATACATACAAAGCATAGGCATGCATACGAGAAATAATTTATGTTTCTTATCATGTATGTCTACCTCTATATTCATCATGTCCTAAACATATAGAACACTCAATAGATTGTCGCAGACTCTAACTATTTCTACCTTTTAAGACAGCAGCACACATTGTTTATCTCCATGATGAAAAGATGGCTCATATATGAAGTAAATGGGGTCCTTGAATTTTCGCAATAATTGCAATTTCTCATAATTGGACATTTCTGCCAATTTTGCTATCAGGGCCAAATGCCAAATTCTGCAAAACAACATATTCCTAGTTGGCACATAAACACCATTTAAAAGCAATTAGAACTGTTTGCCGAAAGGAAATGTAAGTTTGATTTTAAAATGGCTAACTTCTGCTTCCTGTCTTGCATTAAAAACAGTTGCTTGTGTGCACACATAGGCTTGATTCAGACCATAGTTTATGGGAACATGCCTGTTTGAGCCTTGGGATCAAGTGTGCTACAACTCCTCTCTCCCTCTTCTTCCTGATTTAAATGTTCCACAGTTTGTTGTTAAACACAATCACAGTTAAACTGTGGTTTGTTTAAACTCTGGCTTCTTAAAACAAGCCATGGTTGGGTTTCTGATTTTGGCTTGTTTCAGAAAGCCATAGTTTAAACTAAACAGAGTTCCCTGCTTTAGATGTAGAAACAAACTGAGGTTAGTTTAAACCAGGAAGCATGTGCTTCCAGTCCTCTCATCCCTCAGAGCTCAGGAAATTGCCTTCTATTGAGTCGGATCACTGGTCCATTTTTCCCTGATGTCCACATGCACTGGGAGTAGCTCTCCAGTGTTTTAGACAGGAGTTTCCCATCCGCATTTAGAGATGCCATGGATTGGACCTGAAACTTTCTGCATACAAAAAAAAAGAAGGGAAGAAAGAGGTGTGTGTGTATGTTGTTCTTCTGCCCCTGGTGGGACTGAAACTCCCATCATCTGCTTTCCACCTGTGCCACCATCAGCTTTCTCACTTCTGGTGAGATGCTGAAGGATGCTCTACAGCAGGGGAGCAGAGGAGGGATTCACTGGAACATGAGCAGGTTCATTCCCATAAAGCTCAACTATGATGTTGTTGAACCCCAATTCCCAGCATGACCAATGGTCAAGGATGATGGGCGTTGTAGTCCACTGCACAGGGGTTGGATCTGGTGTAACGTTACACTGACTTAATGTACATAAACTACTTGTGGATGGGATTGATCCCTACGCTAGTAGGATTGATGGCTCTAGACTAGAGTGAAACTGCAACATAAATACTAGGGCCAGTTCTTGCATTCTCTGCCCATCACACACTAAGGAACAGAAGCAAGACTGAAGTTTTGTGCTTTTCCACACCTTGCATGTTAGCACATAAGTTTCAGATTTCCAAATATTCCACGAAACAGTGGAAGCAGTGGATGGACCTTAAAGTGTAATCTCTCCAGAGGGGGGGGGGTTGTCCCCAACTCCCACTCTCAAATTGTAAATATGCAGTGGAAAGAAGAATGCCCAGTCTAATTAGGACCACTCGAGGAGTATGGAGACAGGACCCTCCCAATGGGAATGCTCTGGGTTAGAGAGGTTAAAAAGAGGAATGTCTTGCCTAATAAGAGAACCTCGCTGCTATGGGCACACTTCAGCCATCCGGCATTTGAGGCCAATTAGTTGACAGGGTTAAAGAGGTCTGGGGAGAAGGAGGGCTGCCATCATGGCAAGGGCAGAAGGAAGGTTGTGCTGTCGTGCTTGTTGCCCACCCCTAAAAACAGGGACCAAGAGGAACAATTCACTTTGAAACCCACCAGGCTGTTTTCCTGTTTAGTTAGGGATGGTTTGGCCACACCTCCTTTGCTTTGATGGTGGCTAGGAATTAGGGTTCTTTGGTATTTGGGAGGGGGGAATGACAATAATGCAGCAGCCAGATTTCTGCCTGGGGTTCCATTTAGATCTCATTGGAGCCATGTTTTAAAACAGCAGCACTGATATGATAGCCATGTTCAAATATATAAAAGGATGTCACATAGAGGAGGGAGAAAGGTTGCTTTCTGCTGCTCCAGAGAAGCGGACACGGAGCAATGGATCCAAACTACAAGAAAGAAGATTCCACCTAAACATTAGGAAGAACTTCCTGACAGTAAGAGCTGTTCGACAGTGGAATTTGCTGCCAAGGAGTGTGGTGGAGTCTCCTCCTTTGGAGGTCTTTAAGCAGAGGCTTGACAGCCATATGTCAGGAGTGCTCTGATGGTGTTTCCTGCTTGGCAGGGGGTTGGATTCAGTGGCCCTTGTGGTCTCTTCCAACTCTATGATTCTATGATTCTATGATTGCCAGTTTGTTTCCAGCATTGGTTTCTTTTGAAAAAAAATGTTTAGGGGTACTCTCATTTTGACTCAAGAAAATCACCATTTTATATTTCAAATCGGGAAAAATAAATACAGTAAATGGACAAAAGTACAAAGATTCATAAAATGTTTAGGGGTATGTGTACCCCTGCACCCCCCCAGAAAAAAACAGTGGTTTCCAGGCCCAATTCAAGGTGCTCATGTTAGTGTTTAAAGCGCTAAATGAGGCAGACAACAAATATCTGAAAGACCACCTCCTTCCCTACCTACTTTCTCAGGTGCTGAGATTGGCAGAGGGGGCCTTCTTGATAGTTCCTCTGCCCTCAGAAGTTTGGGGGTGGCAGCCTGGGACAGAGCTTTTTCTGTGGTGACCCCTAAGCAGCAGAACCTCCACCCCACAGAGGTGCATCGAACACCTTCATTATGAAGCTTCTGGAGCATGCTGAAGATGTAGGACCCACCTTATTCTTGTGATTGCAAGTTGTTTTAAACTGTTTTTAAAATTGTGCTTTAATATTATAATCCACCCTGGGGCCTTAGGGTGCAGGACGGGTGAAGAAGAAGAAGAAGAAGAAGAAGAAGAAGAAGAAGAAGAAGAAGAAGAGATAGATTCTGTTCACTGAAATTAGAACACCCAAAATATTGTGGCCAGCTCAACAACTCTGTGGAATGTGCAAAATACCCAGAGAATATTTAAAATACAGCCAGGATATGCACGTCCCCCAAAGTCTGTTGGAGATTTCATCAGGAAATGCGCCCTACAGTGGGCAGATTATGAGCACATTCTCCATGATTTGTGGTGGATGTGTAGAATGGCTTTTCTGGGGGTGGTAAGGCCTTAACTTTTAAAAGTATTTAAAAGCTTAAAGTTACTTTAAACTGCTGGGTATTTTTTTAAAAACAGCAGCAGCAGCAGCAGCAACAACAACAACAACAGCAATGAATGAATGACTGCTCTGTCTGGGGGAAAATGGTAGTTCAGGCACTCATGGGCTACCACTCCCAGAATGCATCACTCTGAGGAAGGAAGGAGATGAAAGGAAGAGATGCAGAGAGAGAGAGAGTTGTGGCAGCAGCTCACCTCAAGTGGTGCCATGTCTCACACCAACCCTGAGTGTGTTCATGTGTAAGAATATACACAAGGCAGTCCTCTCTTTGAAGGGCTTTTGCAGGAGAGTCTCTAACGAAAGGACTCATCTATTTGGAAGGCCATTTGGTCCAAGTCCAGTTTAAATATAAGATACCACAGGTTATCAGTGGAGGTTGCTCCATTCGGGCAAATGGCCCATCAGTCTCCGCCTGCAGACAGCCAACCCCAGTTTAGGTGGTGGCACTATCAACTTGCTCTTCCTCCTTAGCCTCAGTGTTGCCCCTTGTAGAACTCAGCAGGGAGGAGGATAGGGGGAAAACCAGAATGGGTTGGCTGCATCTGGTGTCGGATCTGGCGCCACCTACTGTTTACCTCCCTGCCTTCTGCCCTACCAGTCCCAAGGGCAACCAGCCATCATTGACAAGAATGCATCTCTGGAATATACTGTTCAAAGCACTGTTTTTCCTGGGTTAGACTTCTTTTAGAGAAAAGGTCACTGGCTAAATATTAAAATTAGGTATTCATATCCATTATATACATGATGACACTGTTATTTAGGGTAGTTTATAAAAACCCCCACACTTGGTTCATTTGGAAATAGAGATGTAGAGCGGGGGTGAGGGACCTCAGGCTTCAGGGTCAGATGCAACCCTCAGACCTCTCTGTCTGGCCCTTATAATTCTCTCTGGGCCACAATCCCTCTCCTCAGGCCACACTCCTTGTTGGTCCTGCTTCACATCTCAGATGATTTTGCATGGCTGCTCTGTGCCCTTGAACTCTGACAATTATTCTCATTTGCCTTAGGTTGAGGATAGAGAGGGCTGTCTTCTGCACAAAGCTAGAATCTAAATTCATTGCTCTGCTGACTTTTGCCTCTGGCCCCAATTATCACTGGCATGTGGCCCCCAGAACATAGGAGCCAACTCCTAGGGGCTGAGGAGTCTTCATCCCCCTCAATAAAATATTTGAGGGAGCTGCTTCCCCCCAAGTTGATGGGCATTGCCATTCAAATGGTATCCATGCACCACATCATGTGGCCAATTCTGCTGGGTAGGGTTTACCTGGGCCCCCCAATATTTTATTCAAGTTGACACCTCTGCCCCAGAAGATTGTCTGGATGGAGCTGAAGAAAGTTTCCCTAGTCCTGATCTAAAGACTATCCTCTATTGAGAACACTAGCAGTGTAAGAGGCGAGGAGGAGGAAGGATAAGACTAGGTAAAGGGACCCCTGGTCCAGTCGTTACCGACTTTGGGGTTGTGGCACTCATCTCGCTTTATTGGCTGAGGGAGCTGGCGTACAGCTTCCGGGTCATGTGGCCAGCATGACTGAACCGCTTCTGGCAAACCAGAACAGCGCACGGAACCGCTGTTTACCTTCCTGCCGGAGCGGTACCTATTTATCTACTTGCACTTTGACGTGCTTTCGAACTGCTAGGTGGGCAGGAGCAGGGACTGAGCAATGGGAGCTCACCCTGTTGCAGGGATTCGAACTGCTGACCTTCTGACCAGCAAGTCCTAGGCTCTGTGGTTTAACCCAGGACTACCCTCTATTGAGAAAACTAGCAGTGTAAGAGGCGAGGAGGAGGAAGGATAAGACTAGCCAACCCCATTTGCTTCGGATAGTTGGCTGCTTTTGTGCAGACAGTCGACCCCCTTTCTCAAAATTAGGTCCATCTGGATGCACACAGAGAAGACACGGACGGCCCCCATTCCATGCCAGATTCATGCCAGTGACGTGTCTTTTGGAAGTGGTCATGACAATCAGCCACGCTGATCAAAAGTTTCCGTTCATCTGGACACCACTTCTGTCCAGGGAAGAAAATTAGCTGGAAGTACCTCTTCCTCCATTGTGATGAAATTACGTCCTCATTATTGTGTGTGTGGGGGGGAGTTCCCCCTCATCTTTGAGAGGCTTGGTTATCGGGTGGTGGTGGGGGGGGGGAAGAATGCATACCACATGATGTCCAAAGAAGAGCTGGTCCGCTTTACAAATCCAGCCTGTTAATAGCTTTGTAAACATTTATTCAGGGTGACAGCTGACGGCAACATGTGGCATTAATTAGCAGGCCCGGCAATGTCACATATTAAGAGCTAACTTAAATCTGAATTAGCCGGGCTTGCCGAGACTAAACACCCACGAGGGCCGCAGCTCGGATCTAATGCATTATGATTCATTTGATGCTTAGGGCCCACGGGCCTCTTGCTCAATGCCCCAGGGTGGGTGGGGGAATTGAATCATTCCATCAGCACGCAAGCTAGGAAGCTGCTGCAACCCCTACGGGGTTCGGTGGTGCAGAATATGGAAGCTGACAGCAGGACGGGGCATGGATAAATCATCAGTGCCTTGGGGACTGGGGGCACCATAGGCCCAAAAGGCGAGAGACCCTCCTCCGAATTTCCCTGTGGCATTTAGAAATGTCCCCGTGATCCTCCCAGGCTGTCGTTGATCCACCCTTTGTCCTCGCCGCATCTGCACTATGCATTTAAAGCAGTATTATATATTATTATTATTATTATTATTATTATTATTATTATTATTATTATTATTATCCTGCTTTCTCGCCAGACTGGGACTCAAGGTGGCATACACAAATTAAAACCACACGGATAATGTACAAATAGCTAGAATGCGTAAAATATAATACCTGAAAAATTATTAAACTCAAATAGAATTAAAGCAATACGGAGATAAATCTATGAAAAT
This sequence comes from Podarcis vaucheri, assembly GCF_965113315.1. Lineage (NCBI taxonomy): Eukaryota > Metazoa > Chordata > Lepidosauria > Squamata > Lacertidae > Podarcis > Podarcis vaucheri. The sequence goes on along the minus strand of NC_138754.1, from coordinate 21,171,289 downwards.
ACAGGTGCCCAAAACAGCACAACCCTATTGAAAGCTCTTTCCTTAAAAAGCAGCCAGTTCCCAAAGCCCTTCAGTTTTCACCTGCCAGCAGCAAGGAGGGAGCCAGTTTGGCTTCCCTAGGGCAGGAGTTCTAAAGTCTGGGAGCAGCCACTGAGAAGGCCTTCTCCCACATTAAGGGTGGCAGGACTGAGAGAAGGGTGACCCTTGAAGATCTCAGAGCCCAGGCAGGCTTGTATGGGAGAATATGGTCTTTTATATGGCATTAGGCTTGAGCCCTATAGAGCTTTACAAGTTATAGCCAGCACAGTGTAGTTTATTACAAATGCAAAGAGCTGTGAGGAGAGCCCTATTACCCGCACACAGTTACAGTTTTCAGAGTTACCAGGGAAGAGGGACTAATGATTAAAGCACTCTGGGAATTGTAGTTCTGGGAGGTGAATAGGGTTGTTGTAAACAGAAAATGGATGGTGGTGGTAGTTGGGAAATGAGCTGCCAGTGACAGGTTTGGGCATCACAGGGCATCTTTCAGGGTCCAAACATCAGCAGAAGGTTCACTGCCTTTGTTTCTCAGTTTTCTAATCTTAAATTCAGTTCTCCACATTTCCAAAGCAGTTTGCATCTTAATAATAAAAATAAAAATTGTAATGAAAATTCACAATGAAAATTTGTCAGTATTTTACTGCAATTTTCTCCTGACAGCCACACTTTTTGTACAGGGTTTGGGCTAATATACACCTTCTTGCAAGCAGTTCGCTCTAAAGTAATGCATTTCTGTACGATATTTTTTAAACAAAGTTATATTTTTTTATGCATACCTCCCCTCTAATATGCACATTTTTGTACAAGGTTGTTGGCATTGCAAAATTGAGAGAAATGCAGATTTCAAAAGATAGCTGTGCTTTGGTTTGTGCAATGGTTCAAGTCACGTGATTTAGCTAGCTGCTCCTTAAATGCAAATGCAATTGAATTTCTCCTCTATCCCTATACGTAGGTTAGACTCATAGAATTAATGGCCCAAAGTTACACCCAGTGCTTTTTTCCTTAAAAAAAATGTTTAGGGGTAGTCTCATTTTCCTACTCATATTGAAATACTGCCCCTCAATGAGGCCAAACTTAGATTCAGAAAATGTTTAGGGGCATGCGTCCCACTGCGTCCCCCTCAGAAAAAAAGTGCTGGCTACACCACTGAACTTCATGGTGGAGTGAGGATTCGAACCTGGTTCTTGCCAGTCCTAGCCTGACGCTGACCTTGAGACCATGGCCATTGCCAACCAGTTAAATCTTTAGAGTAGATGTGTCTTCGCTTGAAATTTGATCGCTCCGCTGATTGGGTATATGACTGTGTGGTCCCATTAACCATCTCGTTCGAAGGCCATTTTTATCCTTGTGTTTGGCAGGGAAGGCAAATAAGTTAACAAGGGTCCCTTTGAAGAAAAGGAACGAGGAAGCAAAGAGGTAACTGTACCATGAAGGTCCTCTCATTCTTAAACAAACCACCTGCCTCTTAAGAACTTCAGAATCCCATTAGGTGCTTTCATTTCTTGATGTGCTGGAAGGATTTGATGAGTGTGTCATAGGGAAAGTGCTATGCGTGTGTTTGGGAAGAAGGCAGTAATGGGTTCTGGAGGGCCTTAATTTTTCTATCTCTTACAAGCTGTTTTGCCACTAATGGTGTTGAATGTAAACAGGGTTCTAGAGAATGCCAAGGAGAGAGAGACAGTGAATATGTGAAAGAGGAAGAAAAAAAGGGGAAGCATAGAAACCACAAAATGAGGAGTTTTCTGTACTGCTATTTCTCCCAACCCAAATCCCAGAATTAGACATGGGTCCAACTGCTGAATGACATTGGTGTTAGGAGGCAGTTGGCAGGTAATTTATTTGTATTACCTTTGTTGTTGTTGTTTAGTCGTTTAGTCGTGTCCGACTCTTCATGACCCCATGGACCAGAGCATGCCAGGCACTCCTGTCTTCCACTGCCTCCCGCGGTTTGGTCAGACTCATGCTGGTAGCTTCAAAAACACTGTCCAACCATCTTGTCCTCTGTCGTCCCCTTCTCCTTGTGCCCTCCATCTTTCCCAACATCAGGGTCTTTTCCAGGGAGTCTTCTCTTCTCATGAGGTGGCCAAAGTATTGGGATCTGTCCTTCCAGTGAGCACTCAGGGCTGATTTCCTCCAATCATACATTGTCCCCCACCCCCCGTTTTATCCTCACAACAGCCCTGTGAACTAGGTTAGACTGACAGATTGACCTAAGGCCACCTAGTGAGCATTGTGGCTGAGTGGGGATTCGAGTCCAGAGGGAGCGGACTGCCCCAGGCAACACTATTCCGGTAGGGTGCCATCGCGGCGGGGCCCCCTAGACACACACCGTGCACCCCATGCGCCGGGTGCCACGCCCCCACAGGCAGCGCGTCACACCCCCAAAACACATGCCATGCCCCCGCGGGCAGTGCGCTACACCCCTGGGAGGTGCGTCACAACCCTTGGGGGCGCACCAACCACACCCCCGCCTGCTCTCTGCCCTTGGTAGCGGAGCATGCAGCTTTACCACTGGCTTACAGGCTTGAAGCAGGAATGTAAAGTTTGAATTCAACTTATTATTATTATTATTATTATTATTATTATTATTAGTAAAACTGGACTTTCTTTTTTTGGTGGGGGACAAATGATGCATATTTGTGAATTTTCATATCTCCACCAGAAATAAATTACCTTTTCATTTTACAAACAAACAAATCTGTACGTTGTGGTAGATGAAGAAGTGTCCTAGCTGGTTCGGAGGTTGAGCCTTCAGCCCAAATACTGGCCTAGTAAGGCAGCCAAAGTACCGTAAAAAAGGCATGGATTTATTACATCAAAAGGATCCCATTAAAATTCTGTTTACAGACCAATGTGCCAATTCGAAGAAAATAATGATTAGCAGCAAAGCTATTTGATCTGTTTTACGATGCAGTGACTCATACCTTGTAATGCACTGCTGGAGAGTAAATAACACAAACCTCTGACTTTGCTGATGGAGCGTGATATGTTATGTTGTGTCCAAAATCCCAGGTTCTTTAACCTCAAATAGCCTCTTAAGTGTGATTCATCGTAAAGCAAGAAGCGTATCATGTAACTTTTCTGACCCCACTTTCTCTCCACTTGCTTCTTATTCAAATGGGAGATGAGCATATCAACTGAGCATGGCCGTGCTTACTTTCCCTCTTTCGGATTCTGTTTTGTGGCAAAGTGGAAGACTGGAAGAGGTCTGTTGAAGGTCTGAATAAAAAGTAATTGATGAAATAAAAACAAGTCAAGAACCTTTGACTCTTAAGAATATTAGAAGATCCCTTTGCATCAGGCCTAGTGCCGGATTTACGTACAGTGGTACCTCGGGTTAAGTACTTAATTCGTTCTTGAGGTCCATTCTTAACCTGAAACTGTTCTTAACCTGAAGCACCACTTTAGCTAATGGGGCCTCCTGCTGCCGCCGCGCCGCCAGAGCACGATTTCTGTTCTCATCCTGAAGCAAAGTTCTTAACCCGAGGTACTATTTCTGGGTTAGCGGAGTCTGTAACCAGAAGCATATGTAACCTGAAGCGTATGTAACGCGAGGTACCACTGTATAAGCTAAACAAGCTATAGCTCTCTTGGGGGCCCTCACAAAATTTAAAAGGAAAAAAACACACCTGGATGTACATTTCCAAAATATAAGATAAAAAACAAATAAAATAAAACCTACATACAACAACAACAATGTTTTGTGTTGTGTAGGTTCCTTTGATGTAAGTAATGGGCCCCGCCTGCTAGCCTGCTCCCTGAAATATCACATATAAAGGGCCCCATTACCTCCAGTAGCTTAGGGCCTCATTAAACCTAATCCAGCCCTGATTCAGCATTCTGTTCTGACAGTGGACAACCAGATGCCTGTGGGAAACCCACAAGCAAGACCTAAGCACAAGAGCTTTCTCCACACTGGTGGTTTCTAGCAACTATTATTCAGAAGCACTACTGCTTCCAAATGTGGAGGCAGGGCAGAGCAGAGCCATCATGGCTAGTGGCCATTGATAGCCCTCAGTCCTAATGACTCCCTGTACCCTTAACAGGCTACAGCTCCCAGAATTCTTTTGGGGGAAGCCATGGCTGTTTCAGGTGGCATCACAGTGCTTTAAAAAGTGTTATGTACTGAAGTTCTCACCCTGGGCCAGCAGGGGATACTGTAGATAGTTCAGGTCCACATATGCAAATAAGGGATCGAAAGTGATGTTCAGTGATTGGATAGTTACAGAAAGTTGTTACAGTTACGTTGTACTGGAGCTCTGTATAAGCAGGCTGGCTGAACCCTTCAGTTCAGTTCTGTTCTGACCTGTGAATAAACAATAGCTGTTTGGAGAATGGCTGTGTCGTCTGATATGTTCACCCACAACTTAACAAAAAGTATGGGGTGAATGTGGCTGCACACTAGAGGAGGCAGAGCAAAGCCATCATGGCTGGTAGCCACCAACAGCATTGTCCTCCATGAATTCATCCAAATGCCATTGGGCTACAACTCTCATCATATCTGAGTCCCAGTGCCAAATTTATGCATAAGCTAAACAAACTATAGCTTAGGGCCCCACTCTCTTGGAGGGCCCCAAAAAATGTAAAGAGAAAAACACCTGGATGTATATTTCCAAAATATAAGATAAAAAACAAATAAAATAAAACCTACATGCAGCAACAGTGTTTGGTGTATAGCAGGCATAGGCAAACTCAGCCTCCAGATGTCTTGAGACTACAACTCCCATGATACCTAGCTAACAGGACCAGTGGTCATGGATGATGGGAATTGTAGTCCCAAAATATATTGAGGGCCGAGTTTGCCTATGCCTATTGTATAGGCTCCCATGATGTAAGTAATGGGCCCCGCCTGCTAGCCTGCTCCCTAAAATATCACTGGTTCGCTCATTTCTAGATATAGGGTGCCTACATTCTGGACGGACTAGTTGCATGGCAACATTTCCCAATGGCTTTCAATACCTATTAGGTTCATAAATTACCATATAGCATATATTCAACACAAAAAAGCAGCAACAATTTGTTGTTGACAAAGGTAAAGGTAAAGGTAAAGGTACCCCTGCCCGAACGGGCCAGTCTTGACAGACTGTGGGGTTTGTGCGCCCATCTCACATCTATTGGCCGGGGGCCAGCGCTGTCCGGGGACACTTCCGGGTCACGTGGCCAGCGTGACATCGCTGCTCTGGCGAGCCAGAGCCGCACACGGAACGCCGTTTACCTTCCCGCTGGTAAGCGGTACCTATTTATCTACTTGCCCCCCGGGGGTGCTTTCGAACTGCTAGGTGGGCAGGCGCTGGGACCGAGCAGCGGGAGCGCACCCCGCCGCGGGGATTCGAACCGCCGACCTTTCGATCGGCAAGCCCTAGGCGTTGAGGCTTTAGCCCACAGCGCCACCCGCGTTGACAAAGGACAGCTGGACATATAAAGGGCCCCATTACCTTCAGTAGTTTAGGGTCTCATCAAACCTAAAGCCGGCCCTGTATCTGACCACTGATTTTGCTGGCTGGGGCAGATGGAAGTTGAAATCTCTTAACAGGTCGAAAGCCACAGCTTACCCACCCCTGTCCTAGACAATGACAGATTGACTTTCCCAGATCTTCTCCCACTCCACTCAGACTAGCATGGATGACTTTATAAGCGATGTGGTTGATAACCAACCATCCAACCTATAAAATGAAACATAGAGGAGCTCAGAGTAGAATTTCATCTTGATCTGCTCTCCTCTCAGGTCATCTACAGTGCTATGTATGCTAAGAAATATAAGATTTTGGCCTCCAAAATTATCTTCCAAGGAAACAGCCAATAAAGCTTCTTGCCTGCATTTGTTCCTCTTGCCAAGAGGCGTCCTCGTGTTTTATGTCTTGAACGTGGAAAAAAGAAGGAATGGGAAACAGAGAGAGGGAGAGAATTCTCTAAGTTTTGAATCTAGAATTAGACACCTCAGCAAATCACGCCACATGGAACTTGAGTTAAAATACAAGACGGCAGGAGGGAGGAGTAATTTTTCCTCTAGTCTTTCATTTCTTTCATGGAAAGCATGTCCTCTTCTATTAGAGAATCTGGAAAGAAAAGTGTCCCTGGGATGGGGAGTCCAAATCCATGTAGGATTTATGGTTTCATTTCAGCAGGATTTTGATTTGCAAGATTCTTAAACTGCTTACTATTAAAAATTTTCAAAGTGGCATACAGTAAAAGGAAAACACATAGAAATAATATGGTATCATGAGTGATGTGAAACATGTTCATATTTATAGAGTCTCTCTCACCAGCTGGTGTCTGGAGCACTTTCCATAAAGATGATGATGAGGATTATTATTATTATTCCTGCCTGCAATGCTATAATCCCATACCCATGAAGCTTGGAGTAGGCCCTATGGAACTTGATGGGACTTACTTCTAAGTATGTGTGTGTGGGGGGGGGAATCAAATGTGTTTGCATTTTAATGTGAAACAACCTAATCCCCTCTTCTCCAAGTAATAATGCAATTGAAACACAGTCATCCTTTGAAATTCACACTTTTCTGAATTTTGCAATTTAGTTCTCTGACCCATCATTATGTATGAAAATGCATCTGTTCAGGAAAATAAGATACAAAAATGCCTTACATTGGAGGAAGATGCTTTTAAAAAGCCCTTGTATATTAATCAAAACTGCATACAAGAAAGCGTTTATTGGGAGAAATCTATACTAAAATGCTAACAAATTTGCACAATGATTTTTTTTTTAAAAAAAAACAAAATAACCCCAGCAAATTACTGCAGAAATGTGGAGATCGGAATTTAAAAGGGGAGAAATGATAAGGGTGGAGAACCAAAATTGTTAGAATCATCCACCCCTAAAGAGGGGTGCAGATGGTGCTCCCCAAGTGTGCTCCTGGCTCCCGCTCATAGTTCTCCACCTCTACCATGAGGATGGAGAGGCGGATTCATGGAGCAATGGAAGCCTTACCCCTGTGGGGATCTCCATGGCTTCTGATGCTCCAGTCAAGGTGGCTGGGATCCTGCAAAATGTACTTTGCTTGCGGGATGCCCTGACTCAGATGCCGGGATAATTTGGCTGGCCTTAGGTACTATTCTCCTTGACTGTGGCGGTGAGAATGCATCTTGGCCCAGCCCTGTATATTAAGTGTGGCCAGGTCATAAGTGATTGATGTGTTGCAAATTGAGCGCTACTTCTCCAAGGAGCTGATCTCCAGCTTGGAATGTACAGTGGTACCTCGGGTTACAGACGCTTCAGGTTACAGATGCTTCAGGTTACAGACTCTGCTAACCCAGAAATAGTACCTCGGGTCAAGAACTTTGCTTCAGGGTGAGAACAGAAATTGGGCGGCGGCAGCGGGAGGCCCCATTAGCTAAAGTGGTACCTCAGGTTAAGAACAGTTTCAGATTAAGAACGGACCTCCAGAATGAATTAAGTTCTTAACCCGAGGTACCACTGTATTATGGTAGATCTTAGCATGTGGAGTTGGTCAGTTCTGACGCGGACTGAGGGGAATTTGCTAGTTTCGTGTGTTGCCTCCAAGGTGACCCGGACTCAGCTGAGGAACACTTGACCCAGATTTGGGGCCCAAACAATTCAGAGGAGGGAGTAGTGTTTGTTTGTTTGTTTGTTTGTTTGTTTGTTTGTTTGTTTGTTAAAAAAAATCCCTATGGGCAGAAGTGGGGAGGGGGAGGAAACATAATTCATATCTGATGGGGTCAAACCACATTCTTTTGCAGAGTGTGCCTGTGTCTCCACACAGAGAGAAAGAAAGAGAGATTTAGCTAGAAAAGAAAAAGAAAAGGAGTAAGTCTGTGGGGGAAGAATCAAAGCAGGTATTTGAAATTTATTTTTTAAATTACTTTTCGGTATTCATTTAGAGTCACATGCTCACATCTGAGATCAAATAAACTGAACAGGAAGACGAAGTTTCCAAAAAGTCCTACTAAATTGGGCTATAAAAAAATCAGAGACATATCTATTGTGCCCATAATAATGCGTAATGAGAGGAGAATAATGAAGAAAAGGTCCATTATTCTTTCAGTGCCTTTTTTAAAAAGTGTAGCATTTCATTGACACATCATTTGCTTGTGGGCCAACTCTGCGTCTAAGCAAGAAAACACAAAAAAGCAAACCTATAACTACAAATCACAGGAGTTAAGTGCTCTGAATATCTCATAGCTTTCCTTACTGGGTTCAAGAAACAAATCAGGCTAGCTGCAGACTGACTGGCTTCCTCCAGTCTTCTTTGATACCCAGTAACAAGTTCCTTGCAGGATCAATCCCTTAAAACAGGGAAGGGGGAACCTCAGGCTATGGGGAGGAATGCGGCCCTCCAGGCCTCTTCCCCTGGCCCTCAGAACTTTCCCTAAACCACACCCTCACCAGCCATAGCCCTCATCAACCCTGCTTCTCAACCTCCTTAGATGTTTTGACTTGTTTTGAATGTGTCCTTGATCTCTGATGATGACTTCTGCTGGTATATGTGTATAGAAGCTCCCCTATGGTAAAGAGGTAAAATGTCTTTTCCCCTAGCCCTGATGTGTGGCCCCCAGAAGTTTAGCCTCTTTGTCCTTTTCCCACACAAGTGCCCAGAGGTGTTGTCCATGGAGATATGTTTACAAAAGGCATCCTCCATCCATGGCTCCTCCCAGTTCCCTTCTGTCTCCTCCGTTTTCATTGTTCCTTTAGCAGGATGCTGGCTTGGCTGCGAGCTACGTCAAAGTCATCCGTCAAAAATATGGAAATGGTTAACACAACACACAACGCAAATGCAGAGAGAGGGAGGGAGAGAGAGAGAGAGGTCTGGAACAATGTGCTATTTTGAAACTGCATGCCAAAGCCGGGCGGGGGGCGAGGGAGATTAACTGTGCCCCAAAGCTGTGTCTATTTCAGCAACAAAAATAATAATCCCTTGTTACAAAGAAAGAAAACAGTCGTTTAATTCTGAAGAATCTACAGGGCAGGAGCAAGTTCAGCTCCTTAGGCACAAGCTGTGAACTACGAGAAAAGAGCTGGAAGAGACGGGATAGAGGGAACATTTGTAGATATTGGGTTGCGTCCAGTGTGAGTCTTACTCAGAGTAGACACATTGGTGTCAATGACTGGCGTAGCTTCATTTATTTTACTGGGTCTCTCCTGAGCAGAACTTAGGCTGAATTCACACAGCAGTCTATTCCATTTCCCCAGTGTTTCCCTAACTTTTAATTTCTACATTGCATGATGTAAAAACCAGAAAACTTATGGAATAAAGCACATGTTTAGTGCTCATTTCTGTGTTGTCTGATTCCAGGAAAAACCTGCTTGCAGCTCCCTTGACTTCGTAAATCAAGTGACAAAATTTGGGGAGGTATCCCAGCATACAGTACTTTCATGCTGTTTTCAGGGGTGAATCATTGGGGGGACGGACAGGTGCGGAAAGTGTGGGGGAGCGATGCTGTTCAGTGATGTTCATTGCTGTGTCACACAATGCCTACTGGTGTGGAAGAAATTTATGAATGAATCCTGGTTGCTGGACACCACAGAGGAGGAGAGTGTTCTTGTACTTGGGTTCTGCTAGTGGGCTTCCCATTGAGACATCTCCTTGGCCATCGTGGGAACAGGATGCCGGACTAGATGAGCCATTGACCTGATGTAACACGGATGATGGGAGTTGTAGTCTACCAACATCTGGAAGGAACCACATTGGTCACCACTGTGATTAGCTGTTAGCTCAAGCAAGACATCCCACCCGCCCCCCTCATTTTCTGCAGCTCATATTTTGTATTGATCTATCAGTTTATAAGAGATGATCTATTAATATGAGATGCCATATATTCACAGCAGCAATAACAACAACCGCAAAAGGGATATTTTTATTTGTGTTACCTATTACATAGGGTGAAGGGAAGCAAAAGAAAACATTTAAAGGCTTCCACAGGCTATTTATTAAAATATATATTACAGCAATGATTCTATAAATCATCTAATAATTCATTAATCCATTATATTTATGTATTTCATACTTTTAGGATTTCTGATCTAGTCAAACACCATATGATACATCGTATTGGCTAACAGGATTTTTTTGCAATCATTTGTCTATATGTCCCTTGTGAATGGATGAATTGTATATTGCTCTTATTATTTCAGAACAAATAGCCTACACCTTGCCACATATATGTTCTCCATTTGCCTTCCACCACTAATTCTAATGATATTTGCTACCTTAACTACATAAGCTACATTTTCACACTGAGATGTGAAGACAACTTGGGGCCTTGTGCCATACACTTAGAAATGGGGAAAAAATTGCTCCAGCTTGCCTTTTGGATGAGAAACTACCCAATTTAGGCTTCTTCTTCTTCTTCTTCTTCTTCTTCTTCTTCTTCTTCTTCTTCTTCTGGAGGTCAGCTATAGAATGCACATTTAACACAGCAAAATTAACACAAAAATTGTCTTAAACATTTAAAAAGAAAACACTACTTAAGGGTGTCAACTATGAAATGCACCTTTAAAACAGCACAATAAATAAAAATATGATCATAAGCACGCAATGTATCTGCTGCCATTGCTGCCAGTCCTGCCAATGGTGGTTTGTGACGGCTGTGGAAGCTCGGACTCGATGACCTGTGTCTGCACTAAGAGACATCCAATATGGTCTCTGGTCTCTTCGGTAGCCTCAGCTCTTGTAGCTGGAGTCAGTCAGTGGCCCCACCCTCCTAGGCCAGGTGGAAAAAAGGCCTACAAGCAAAGAAAAGGTCTTCCAGGACTCACAGCCAAGATGGTCTCTCCAAATGTGGAATGCGTGTTTTGCATCACCTGTAAAAGTCCCAGTTCCAGACACCAAGTGGGCATATACGGAATATGTGATCTTAAAGACAAACTGATCCCAAACTGTTCAGAGAAACTACTAGCGACACCTTGAACTTGGCTTGGTAGCAAACAGGCAACCAGCACAGATCTCTGAGCTCAGGAATTATATGCTGACAGAATGCCTAGGGCAATATGCTCAATAAAGGCATTCAAAACAGTTTTGTCCATCCTTGCACATGGACCACATTTCCAATTGGCTTTTTTTCTGAGTTTTGCCCAGCTTCTAAGAAATACAAAACAGCATTCACTGTGCCAGATGCAACACAGCTCATTATCAGGCACAAATACGTTCAGCACACACCAGCAATCTGTAGGCTTGGTGAGAAAATAGGTGTTGCACCCATTACGATGGTACACTAGGTTTCTTTCCACAGGTCTTACCCGAATGCATGCCAGATCCCCATTTTGGCTTCACAATGTGTCTTGAGAAAACAGTCACATTTGCCACTTATTGTTGTTGTTCCTGTTTCAGCTTTGGCACCTTTGTATGTTATTGCTACATCTATGGAGGAAGCGATGAAGCTGATTCGGGAATCAGACACTGCTGAAACCAACTGAAGGTTAGGCAAGTTGTGGCAATGAATAGCCAATAACCTGCTTGCTGCTAGGACCCCATGCGGTTCAGCTGACTGATGTCATCATACGGTGTGGAAGGGCCATAACTCAGTGGAAGGGCCATTGGCGGTATAGTGGTTAGAGTCTCAGACTAGGACCCAGGGGACCATGGTTCAAATCTTCACTCAGCCATATGAAGCATACTGGGTGAGCCTTGGGAGCCAACCATTCACCCGCAGCCTATCCTACCTCACAGGGCTGTTGTGGATTAAATGAGGAGGTGGGGAGAACCAGGAACACCACTTTGAGCTTCATGGAGGAAAAAGGTGGTGTGTGTGTGTGTGTGTGTGTGTGTGTGTGTGTGTGTGTATACACACACACACATATACTTGACTTGACTTGACATCTTTCTGCAGGGCCTGCAAGACAGAGCTGTTCCACTAGACCTTTGGCCAAGGCACAGTCTCACAGTCTGACCCCCTCTCTCCTTCTGTAATCTTCATAGAACTCTTAACACAATGGTTGCCATGAATTTGATTCTCAACTGATTTTAGAATGTATTTCAATTAATTGACTGTGATTTTATGTAAATTGTGCTATTTTTACTGTTGTTAGCCACTCTGAAACCTGGCTTTGGCTGGGGAGGGTGGGATATAAATGAAATTATTATTATTATTATTATTATTATTATTATTATTATTATTATTAGGATGGGGGACCTCTAAGGTTCTATCCGCTCTTGCAGCCCCTACACCTGTAAATCTGCTCCAGCGGAGAAGAGATGTTGCCAGAAAAAGAAAACAAGATTGCTCCCCTCCCTGTTTTGCTATCAGAAGGCTTACCATCATCTGAGCAGCATCACTGCACCCACCCCCATGTTTCCATGGACTTTGGATTCTTTTCTCCCCCCAAATAATATTTATTATTTTCAGTAGATAAACATAATAAAAAAGAAGAGATTAACAATAATAAAGACAAACAAAAAATAGGAGAAAAAGAGAAAAAAGAAAAAAGATACATACAACATATTACCTTAATTAATTAAAATTAAGTATAATCCATCTTCATAAACATAGTATTTGACTTCCTCGAATCTCTTCCATCCGAATTTCTTAGTAATTATATGTAGCAGTTTCCAATATCAGTGTTTCAAAAGACCACATCACAGTCCTAATCATATTACAGTCCTAATCATATGCTTGTTGACTTTGAACCTGCAGCTTTATGGACGCCTACAAACGATTCAATTAAACAGGGCATAATTAGCTGTGCATTTCACACAACCGTTTATTTATGACCATGTGGCATCTGGGTTTCATGAGGTCGGGTGCATCTGGGACCTTCTTAGAGCAAACTGGATGCCCTAACATTGAGCTGCAGTGATGAGAAGAACAAGAAGAATGGTCCTGATCCTTCAGAGGGAGACTTTCTGAATGCGCCTTGCGTGACACAATCGGAGAAACCCTTGACCTAGAATTATCTTCAGAATCGGCTGATCTTGATCTTCGTCTCCAACTCCTACTGGTCTAGATTTATGTTTGTCTCCTACTTATCTAGCTTGGCTGCCAAGCGAAAGTACAAGCCATGGCAGAGCAGACTATCATTTACTCCCACCCATGATGCAGCTATGCAAAGCAGGCATCCTCTGTGTTCAGGCATGAATCTGCGCCCACTTCTTAAGTCATAAGTTAAGAGTCTGCAGGATCAGGCCAGTGGCCCATTTAATCCAGCCTCCTGTTATCCCAGCGGCCAACCTGTTGCCCCAATGAAAAGCATACAAACAGAACCTGAGCTTCTGTACTCTCCACTTCTGTAGTGTTCAGCGACTAGCATTCAGGGGTAACCCACCTCTAACAGTGGTGGCAGAACACAACAGTTGTGGTTGATCACCCTATCTTTATCTTGCAGGGAAGAGCCATAGCTCAGTGGTAGAGCTTCTGCCTTGCAAGCAGAAGGTCTCAGGTTCAATGGGACTGTGGTCTAAACCACTGAGCCTCTTGGGCTTGCCGATCAGAAGGTCGGTGGTTCAAATCCCTGCAACAGGGTGAGTTCCAGTTACTCTGTCCCAGCTTCTGCTAACCTAGCAGTTCGAAAGCATACCAGCGCAAGTAGATAAATAGTGGGGTGGGGTGGTAAATGGTGTTCCTGTGAGCTCTGGTTTCCATCACGGTGTTCCATTGTGCCAGAAGCGGTTTAGTCATGCTGGCTACATGACCTGGAAAGCTGCCTGTGGACAAACACTGGCTCCCTTGGCCTGAAAGCAAGATGAGCACCGCAACCCCATAGTTGCCTATGACTGGACTTAACCATCCAGGAGTTGGCACCTACGGATGGGCCAGTGATCTGACTTGGTATAAGACAGTGTCCTATGCTATTAACAGGATGGCAAAATCTACAGAATCATTATTCATAATTTTTATGGTTGTTTTCCCCCTCCCACGTAAGGCTGGGTGAGAAATCCTATGTTATGAATGTAAGAAAAACGACTTGTAAATGCATTTTGGACTTCTTTTTTTGCCACTGCAACTGGTCATTGTAGACAACACTGAACTAGATGGACCAATGGGTATAGGACTGCAGCCTTAGTGATGGGGCACAGACTAAACTACATGTACAAGGTCCCAGGTTTGATCCCTGGCATCTCCAGGTATGGCTGAAAAAAATCTCCTGCCTGAAATCATCATTAGATAATACTGAGATAAATATTATACTTTATATTATTTAGTCTACTAAAAGCCAAGTGGAGCAAATGGATATTCCAGGCTTCGTTTAGAGGATGCTACTGAGGAGTCCAGCTATATACTACAAGGGGGGTGTCATTCCATTAAACTAAAGGCCATCACTAAGAAGGCCCTGTATCTCCTGCCCACTAACCTAACAGATCTACTGAACAGAGGAACATGAGAAGAGCCCTGCTGAATCAGACCAATATCTCAGCAAATGGATCTCCAAGGCTTCTTCTGAAGGGTACTGCTGAGGAGCCCAGCTACTCATTCCAAGGGAAAGCATTTCATTAAACTAGGGGCCGCCACTGAGAAGGCCCTGTTACTTACTGCCCACCAATCTAACAGATCTACTGAGCTAGATGGACCAATGGGCACAGGATTGTAGCCTTAGTTATGGCTTGGGGACTTAAGCTCATGTCAAAGGTCTAAGGTTTGATCCTCACCATATCCAGAGAGAGCTGGGAAAGACTTTGCTCTAGAACCCTGGAGAGCGGTTGCCATTCAGTGCAAACAAAAATGAACCAACTAGACCAATGGGGCGACTCAGCATAAGGCAGTTCCTTATGTTCTTGCCTTGTGAATCAGATGGGAAAACCCACGAAATTGCAATTCATCAATTTTGACGGTTGTTTTTTTCCCTCCGACAGTTGCCTTATCCCTATCTAATCAGGGGGAAGTTTCCTGTGTTTGTTCTCAAACATTCGCCCCGCAGAAATGATAATGATCATTGCACAGCGTCAACCCAAGAATGCTAGGAAGCAGCACCCAGCAAGCATGAGCCTGGGAGACAAGGGAGTGAACAGCGGAGGAACCCCAGGGGAAGCTCAGGATGGGAGGAGTTGGCATCATTTTGGCCGATGTCCTGTCTTTAAAAATAAACCTGAGCATCTAAACACAGATGGGCTCAAGCTAAAATTAAAACCCTTGTTTCCCAGTCCACTTCCTTCCATCTTCCTTCCACTGCTTTGAGCTATAGATAGGAATCACAGAGTCTTTCCCACTTCTCATATTTATTTGGATATACTTGCTTCAGCAGACCTCAAAGAAGGTTAACTATGGAATGACATGGTCCAAGGATGCCAAACGAAAGATTGGGGCTTGATTGGATTCTGATCGAAGGCTACTAGGCCCCATGGGCATGTTCTACCACCACTAGGTGGGTCAATATCACATTTTTGGGGAACCACAAGTGAGGAAACCACTGTTGAGCGCTGGTTTTGCTTATGGGCTTCTGATGGGCATTTGTTGGCCACTGTGAGAACAGGATGCTGGACTAGATGGGTCATTGGTCTGGTCCAGCAGGTTCTCCTTGCACTTATACTTCTGCACAGTTCAGGTCACATTCATATTCTGGACTACTATGTCCAGTGCTTGCTGCCATTCTCCAAGAAGTCCAATGACACACTGGAGCATGTCCAGAGTCGGGTGGCCAGGACACTGAGGGACCTGGAAACCAAGTCCTATGAGAAATGGCTCTGAGAGTTAGATTAGAGGAAGATATGAGAGTGGTCTTCAAATATCTGGATGCTTGTCATGTAGAATATGTGTCAGACTTTCCTTCTGTTGCCTCAGCAGGAAGGACCAGAATCATTCCTTGGAAATTATAGGGCAGCAGACTTTGGCTAAACATTAAGAAAAACTTCCTGATGGTTCAATAATGGAGCAAACTGCTTCAGGCAGTGATGTGCTTTCATTCAAGAAGAGTCTGGACGGGCATCTCTCAGAGATGTTGTGGCTGCATCCTGCTGCACTGATCCTGTGCTGCTAGTTGGGGATCAAGTTATATTATGAGGGCAATTAGTTATAGTTGCTGTTCTTCTTTACCTTTTCAGTGCTCTTTTAGTTGGGGGTAGGACGGGCCCTTTCCTAAATATTCTGAGATGAGAATGTTTAGGTATTGTGTTTTATGATTGTTTCCTATGGAGTTTTCATGTATCATTTTGGGTCACTCTTCGATGAATGAATGCAATAAAAAATAATAATAGATAAAATTGTGCAGGGTGGGGTGCATAGTGTTAACTATGCAGCACACAGTTAAATTACAGAATTCGCTCCACAGAAGGCAGTGATGACCACCAACTTGGATGGCTTTGAAAGAGGATTGGATGCATTTATGGAGTACAAGGCTATAAATGGCTATTGATAGCCACAGTCAGAGGCAGTAAAGCACCTGAATACTAGTTGCTAGAAACCACAGGAAGGGAAAGTGTTCTTGTGCTTGGGTCCTGCTTGAGGATTCCCCCCCCCCCAGGCATCTAGTTGGCTGTTATGAGAAGAGGATGCTGGTCTAGATGGGCCACTGGCCTGATCCAGCAGGGCTTCCCATTGGGGCATCTGGTGACCACCTTGAGGTCAGGATGGTGAACACAATGGGCTTTTAACCACAATGGGATGTGGGTGGCGCTGTGGGTTAAACCACAGAGCCTAGGACTTGCAGATCAGAAGGTTGGCGGTTCGAATCCCTGCGACGGGGTGAGCTCCTGTTGCTCGGTCCCTGCTCCTGCCAACCTAGCAGTTCGAAAGCACATCAAAGTGCAAGTAGATAAATAGGTACCACTCCGGCGGGAAGGTAAACGGCATTTCCGTGTGCTGCTCTGGTTCGCCAGAAGTGGCTTAGTCATGCTGGCCACATGACCCAGAAGCTGTACGCAGGCTCCCTCGGCCAATAAAGCGAGATGAGCGCCACAACCCCAGAGTCGGCCACAACTGGACCTAATGGTCAGGGGTCCCTTTACCTTTATCGGGCTCTTATTATGGTCTTATTTATGATTTGAGTATTTATTCAGCTAGGCACAATTCCTGACTGAAACAGCTTCAAGAAAACCATCCAAAGGGGTGACGAGTTCCTTCTATACTGTGCATCCATTCAGGGCTTTCGGTTAAAGGTGGCTCGAGACAGCAGGCTGGCACATGCATGTCAGTTTGGCAGCTGGCAAATAGTTCATCCCATCTGCCTATCAAGCGAGGGCATCCATCCAGGTCACTGGCATGCCAAGTGCTAGCCTGAGAAACTGAACATCCAACGAACAATGGAGCAGCCAACCCGTCCTACTGTACCTGGATCCAGTTCCAGGTAAGAATTCTCCTCCCCTCCAGCTACCAACTGCCTTTGCTGGGGCCATTGGAAGGCCAGGAGGTGTGAGGTACCCATCCCTCATGTTGTGACTTGATGCTCAGTAGCATTTCATATTTTAATTTCTGCAGGTGACTTAGGAAGACAGGGGTTTTTTTTGGCTATATATATTCAGTTCATAAATCCCTCTGTACTTGAGTGCAAGGAAACACTTGAGATCCAGGCCAAATTAATAATTGTAGCAACTCTGCAGGCCTTTTCTCGCACATGGCAAGCACACTTCTTCACGATTTCCCCACCAGGTGACATCTTTCTGCTGCAAACGGGCCACTGTAAATCTGCCGATACAAGAAGAACTGCCACGTTACCTTCAACACAACAGAGTCAGTTTGCTCAACTCACCTTCTACTACGGATTTTTTTTTAAAAAAAAGCACAAATATATGCACACTTGATGGGAGCCAAGGGTGAGAAGCAAAGCAAAGCATTGTAGCTGGAATCAATGTATACAGGTGACAGCTCAACGGAAGCCATGTAGGAAGATAGGAAGCTGCTGAGTCAAACCCACTGGTCCATCTCATGACTGCCTGTGCTGACCGGCAGCAGTGATCAAACCTTTCAGATTAGCACATTACTAGTCCCGTTGCTCTGTCCCAGCGCCTGCCAACCTAGCAGTTCAAAAGCACCCCCGGGTGCAAGTAGATAAATAGGGACCGCTTACTGGTGGGAAGGTGCTTCAGGTTAAGAACAGTTTCAGGTTAAGAACAGACCTCCAGAATGAATTAAGTACTTAACCCGAGGTACCACTGTATATTTATATGCATAGACAACTTGTACATGCACAGTAGGTTTTAATGACGTAATTCTAACCCCACCGTTCAATACAATTTATACTCAAGTAATTCTGTAGCAACAAGGGATAGAAAAATCTGTCCTTTTCAGTTTCTCTCAGTTCCTCATTTCCCCAGCTGTAAATTCAGTTCTCCTCATTTCTGCAACCGTTTGCTATTTTCCTTTAAAAAAAAAACCCTCATGAAAATTCACCAGCATTTTTGTGACAATTTCAAAGGAACACATATTTAGTTTTGACTAAGACACACATTTTGTGCAAGCAATTCCCCATAGTATATGCATTCTTACACAAATAGGTTGGGGAACTGAACTGCAAAATTTGGAGAAGTGCAACTTTTGAAGAATAGCTCTGTTTCGGTTTGCACGCTGGTTCAAGAAATGCAAATCAGCTTGTTTCTCCTTAAAAGACAAGCAAAATCAAATCCTGCCCCCCATCCTCAATCACCCCATAAGTCCATGGTGTGTGAGTACTGTGGGGAGGTTAAAACAAGTTAGCTATTCACCTGTAAAGTATTTAAACACCCACTATTGAAGGTCTTCAAACCGAACTTCCAGTTCCTATCAATTGTGCAGGACTGTTGCATATCCATTTCTGATTTTTCAGTCCTGCTGAGCTTGAAAAACAAAGGTGTCTTCATGGCAGACAATGGGGAACTGTTTTCCTTAATGAAGAACAGTTGAGAGCTATGGAGACAGCACCCACTCTGCAGAGGAACGAAGGCTGTGAGCCTAAGCAATGCACTCTGGCTAATGAACACCAGTTGAGAGGTGCCGGCAGCTCCTAACAGGAGCCTTTTCTATTGGGAGGGAGGGAAGAGGGGGCTGTCTTATTCCTTTCTTCCTTTCTTCCATTGAGCCCTAGGTTTTTCCTTCTTTTTTTGAGAAGGGACACTAACAAGAGGCGGGAGAGTGCTTAGGGTCATCTGTCACTGTGATGGCTCCTGACCTGACAACCTCTCGAGTCACGCTCTTTGACCTCTGGGGTCGACTTCTCCAACCAAACACGGATGCTTAGCCAGAAGTTCTCTATTGACTACCTGTCAGAGGGCACCTGCTTCAAGAACCTCCTTCCCACCCCACCCTGAGGAATTAGCCACCAAACGGGTCGCTGGGGAATCATTCGTGAGGGGAAGTCATCATTTAGACTCCACCTGGGAAACCAATCCCCCTAATTACCTGGCTGAAGAAGCTCATGTTTTAGGCTTGTCCCCTCTGTCTTTTACTCCTTTGTTATCTCTCATTCTTTGGTTCACACATTCTTTGAGTGTGTGTGTGTGTGTGCACGCGCATGCGTGAGAGAGAGAAATACAGTGGTACCTCGGGTTAAGTACTTAATTCATTCTGGAGGTCCGTTCTTAACCTGAAACTGTTCTTAACCTGAAGCACCACTTTAGCTAATGGGGCCTCCTGCTGCTGCCGCTGCACCGCCGGAGCACGATTTCTGTTCTCATCCTGAAGCAAAGTTCTTAACCTGAAGCACTGTTTCTGGGTTAGCGGAGTCTGTAACCTAAAGCGTATGTAACCCGAGGTACCACTGTATAGTGACAGAGATAGAGAGCTTTCCTCTCACTCTCTCTCTCACACACACATTTTCTCTAACACACACTTTTGCTCTCCAACACACACACAGACTTGCTCTCCCTCCCCCTCCTGTTCGCAATCTCTCTCTCTCTCTCTCTCTCTCTCTCTCTCTCTCTCTCTCACACACACACACACACACACACACTCTCTCTCTCTCTCTCATCCCTCTGTTATGCACCCACACCCACACATGTTATCTCTTCCTCCTCACACAAATTTTCTTTCTCTCCCACACACCTCTCTCTGTTACACACACACACACACACACACACACACACACACACACACACATTTCATTTCATTTCTATGCCACCTTTATCTTCCAAGGATCTCAAGGTGGTGTACATGGTTCTCCTCCTGACCATTTCATCCTCACAACAACCCTTTGAGGTAGTTTAGGCAAAGAGGCAGTGCCAGGCCCAAAGTCACCCAGTGAGCTTCATGGCTGAATGTGAATCCAGACTTTGGTCTCCCAGGTCCCAGTCTGACACGCTAACCACTACACCACACCCTCTCTCTCTCTCTCTCCCACACCCAAACCCTCACATCCATTCTGCCTCACACCCTCCCTCCCTCTCACTCACTGTGTCTCTCTCACATTCACACACCTACAGAAGACTTTCAAAGTGGGCAACAATTTGAAACGGCAACCGAGACGCCATGTAAAGGTGCAACTCAAACCAAAACAGAACACCAGCATTGGTCCAAGGCATTGTTCCGCCTGAGGCAAAGGACGAGATGTCCTCACCCCCGCAGCCACATAGACAAAAGCCAACTATCCGAGAAGCTATATTTCACTTGAACCCTGGCACAGAAGTGCCAACTTGGGAGGGAGATTGCAGGGGCCGACATCGCCTGTGTGACATCATGCATGATGTCATGGGCATGACATCGTGAAAGAGCCGGGGGCCGGAGTTTAATGTGGCAGCAGCACGACTTCAATGGCCAATGGCTCCTCCTCATCCTGCCACCACCGCCATTGGCTGGGGGTTGCTTCCCCCCTCCTTCCCCTCTATGGCAGGAAGAGGAGGAAGAGGAGCTGGCCATTGAAGCCACACTGTGCTTCGCTCTACTCTTGGCCCTGATTTTTTGACGGCTGTCCCCCCCCCAAAAAAAAATGGGGCAGGGGCAAAAGGATTGGGCTCCCAGGAGTTGGTGCCCGTGTCCTGGTGACAATATGGCCTTGCATCCTGCTTGAGGGCAACACTCTGATTAGAGAGTGCAGGGCAGGCTGCTAATGGATGAGTAATTGTGAAGGGGCTTCGGAGCAATGGACCAGGGGCACTGTCACTGCTGCACTCCCCCACTCCACTGTAGCCAGGCAGCCAGAGAAGACCGGTTGACTCTCCCTAAAGATGGGGCTGAGCTGACAAAACCACTGAGTGTTTTCGCCCGGTTGGAATGTGTCCTTGTGGCCTGCACTGGCTGCCCATCTACTACTGAGCTGGGTTTGAGGTCCTTTTCATTAAGCAACAAAGCCCCAAAGAACTTAGATCCAGCTGAGTAGCACAGTTGGTTAGAACATACTACTGATAACACCAAGGTTTCAGGTTCAATCCCATATGGGACAGCTGCATATTCCTGCATTGCAGGGGGTTGGACGAAATGTTCCTCTGTGTCCCTCCCAACTCTACAATTCTATGATTCTATGAAACCTAGGGTCCACCTGACCCTGCTCAGTCACTGGGATGATCTGCATGAGTATTGTTGGCTACCCTCCAAGTTGGCGATGCTCATTTGACCACATTGAGAAACTGAGTCTTTAATGTCTTCCACCCATGCTTGTGGAACACCCCACCACTAGATAATCAGCAAGTGCTTTCTGTTTCAGTTTTTTAACGCCTTCTGAAAGCTTTTCCAGGCCACCAGGTTTCTGCTGGCAGTTAAGGATACATTATGCCAGAATAATTAAAATAAAAAAAATTCCTTCCAGTAGCACCTTAAAGACCAACTAAGTTAGTTCTTGGTATGAGCTTTCGTGTGCATGCACACTTCTTCAGATACACATGCACACGAAAGCTCATACCAAGAACTAATTTAGTTGGTCTTTAAGGTGCTACTGGAAGGAATTTTTTTATTTTGACTATGGCAGACCAACACGGCTACCTATCTACTACTGGAACCAGAATAATTAGTAATGCTATCCAATTTTAAATGTGTGTGTGTGTGTATTTGTAAACAGCCGTCGATTATTTTTTAAAAAATAAGATATAGCCAGCTTGGTGTAGTGGTTAGAATGATGTACCTGTGTTCTTGTTACAGGTGCCGATAGTTGTTAGGAGGCCCCATTCCCTGCCCAGAGCTACAATTTCCACAGTTCCCCGGAAAGAGGGATTGATTGTTAAGCCAAATTGTATTGCTCTATTCGCATTGATTTTATGTAACCTGTTTAAAGATCTTATTATATTGAGTGGAGAACCTCAGGGAGTCAAACATGGCCCTCCATGCCTCTCTACAGGCTCTCAGAACTCTCTGTAGGCCACACCCACCACTGCCTTTATTTCACATCCCAAATGTTTTTTGTCTGGTTGGAGTTCCCTGGGAAAAGGGATTGATTTTTAAGCCACTCTAGGAATTGCAGCTCTGGGAGGGGAATAGTGGCGGTGGTGGGTCTCCTAACAGCTCTCAACACCCTTAACAAACTACAGTTCCCAGGATTCTTGGGAGGAAGCCCTGACTGTTTAAAGTGGTATCACAGTACAGCCATACCTTGGACCCTGAACACTTTGTGAGTCGAACGTTTTGGCCCCTGAGCGCTGCAAACCCGGAAGTGAGTGTTCCAGTTTGTGAATGTTCTTTGGAACCCGAACAACTGACACAACTTCTGTGGCTTCTGATTGGCTGCAGGAGCTTCCTGCAGCCAATCAGAAGCCACACCTTGGTTTCCAAACATTTTGGAAGTTGAACGGACTTCCGGAACCGATTCCGTTCGACTTCTTAGGTACCACTGTACTGCGAATATATGGTGTGAATGTGGCCTCAGAGAAACTTAAATGAGCATATACAGACCCTTCAAGAGTCCCTATTTTTCAGGGACTCTCCTGGGTTTGCAGAAGCCATCCTGGTTTCTGAGTTGGTCACAGAATGTCCCACTTTTCCTTAGGATGTCCCTATTTTCATGGGAGAAATGTTGGAGGGTATGCATCTACTTCCATTCCTTCTTTTACAGTTTAGACCAGTGGTCCACTGCTTCTCTCTCTCTCTCTCTCTCTCTCTCTCTCTCTCTCTCTCTCTCTCTCTCTCTCATACGGTGGATTATCGGAGCACATTTCTGTGCCCACTTCTTGTTCTCCTCCAAAACTCCCCACTGCACCCTGGGAGTCCAACTTACAGATGTCGGAAGAACACTTTTTCTGCTGAGGTCTTTGGCATAAGGTCATCCAACTTGCTCTACCTGCCAGAGACTGCTGAGCAAGGGGAAACCTGATCCCCCAAGCAGGTCTGGGCACTCCCAAACAGAGGACGGTGTTGTGTGTCACAGAAGGACACGGGGCGTCATGTTCTTTCAAAGGCTTCTCTGTTTGGAATAACTTTTTGTGGACATTTTCAGAGTGCCCTTTGCCCCAGTCAATGGCTGGGTTTTTCCAGGCAGCCTTCCAAGAGGTTCATTCCATCGCTGTTCCCCGGCACATCTCTGTCAACCCCCTTCTATTAGGACAGATCAGAAAAAAAATACAGTGAAATTCTAATTCCTGCCCCCGCTCCTCCTCCTCAAGGAAAGGCTCTCTATTGACAAAAGCAGGGTCCCCCCCCATTGTGGGAGAGGGGGGGGGAATGTGCTGTAGGCCCTCGGGAAGGGCCATAGCGCCGTGGTTAAACATATACAGTGGTACCTTGGTTATCAAACGCCTTGGTTCTCAAATGCCGAAAACCCAGAAGTAAGTGTTCCGGTTTTCGAACGTTTTTCAGAAGCCAAACTTCTGATGTGGTTGTGGGCACATGCACCAATCAGAAGCTGTGCCTTGGTTTTTGAACATTTTGGAAGTCAAACGGACTTCCGGAATGGATTAAGTTTGGTGCTTTTGTTTCTGCTATTTATTTTGCATTTTTGTTTTTGAGGCTTTTTCGGTTAATTTGTTTTTGTGACTGTGTGGGACCCAGTTCAGTTACTGATTGATTGATAGATTCTGTGACTGCAAAAATGGATAGAAGTCCCCCCATCCAAACAATGACTATCATCAGTGTAGGTAAGAATTTTTTTTTATCATCTTCCATACTGTCTTATTCATGTTATAGTACAGTACATTGATTATTGCTTTCATTTTATGGATCAGTGGTCTTGTTAGATAGTAAAAATTTATGTTAAATTGCTGGTTTAGGGTTGTCTGGAATGAATTAATCCATTTTGCATTACTTTCTACAGGAAAACACACCTTGGCTTTGGAACGCTTTGGTTTTGGAATGGACTTCCGGAATGAATTAAGTTTGAGAACCAAGGTACCACTGTAGAAGGTCTCAGGTTCACGCCTCAGCATCTTCAGGTAGGACTGGGAAGGTTTCCTACCTGACATCGTGGAGAGCCACTGCCAGTCAGTGTAGACAATATCAAGCTAGATGGACCAATGGTCCAACTTCCTATGTTCCTATCCTATGATCACATACATGGGAGTAAGTCCTATTGTTGTTGTTGTTGTTGTTCCCCACATACCATATTGGCTTCTAAGTGGTTGAGTTCAATGGAGCTAAGTAGACACATATTGGAGATTGCCTTGGTGGTTCATTTATTTATTTAATGGCCAGGATCTGGAGAGTCTCACATGTTATAAATGAGCTCCCTGCATATCTATGGCATAGTTTATAGGACCAGGCCAAGACATTTTGTTGACTGAAGCAAAGGACGAGATGCCCTCCCCCCATTTTTCTTTAACAAAGTTTATATACTGCTTGATGGTGAATAGATGGTAAACAGAACCTCTAAGCTATTAACAAAAAATTATATAAAATGAACATTAAAACTATTAGCAAAAAACAGTTGTTGATGGGTTATCTATCTATCTATCATCTATCTATCTATCTATCTATCTATCTATCTATCTATCTATCTATCTATCCAAATTTAATTAAAATCAATCAGCTAGGAACAAATTTAAGCAGATATCAACTTCTATGTGTCTGGGTTGAAAGGTTTTCAACTTTTCAATGTGTATCAGTGTCATGTATTGCTTCAGGAAGTATGAATTAGGTAGTTTGCATTACAACCCAAACGGAACCAAATTTGTCCCCCAACCCTATGAGCTAGGCACACCTTTTACAGTCCTAACAAAGGAGGATTATCAGGGAGCTCTGGAAAAATGGCTGGGAGGGCAGCCACTGTTGCCTGCCAGTCTCTGCCACCTGATACTTTACATTTCCCTTCCTACATGCAGCATCATGGACTGTGAAGAAGGCTTCTTTCCTAGCACAGATTCTAGCCATCCAGGTTTTCTGGGGAAGCCAACTTTGTTTTACAGCCCACTCAGTCTAGAGGAAGCTATTCCTGAGAGCTTAATGCATGACTTCTGTTGTTGTTGCTGTTTAGTCATTTAGTCGTGTCCGACTCTTCATGACCCCATGGACCAGAGCATGCCACGCACTCCTGTCTTCCACTGCCTCCTGCAGTTTGGTCAAACTCATGCTGGTAGCTTCGAGAACACTATCCAACCATCTTGTCCTCTGTCGTCCCCTTCTCCTTGTGCCCTCTTTCCCAACATCAGGGTCTTTTCCACGGAGTCTTCTCTTCTCATGAGGTGGCCAAAGTATTGGAGCCTCAGCTTCAGGATCTGTCCTTCCAGTGAGCACTCAGGGCTGACTTCCTTCGGAATGGATAGGTTTGATCTTCTTGCAGTCCATGGGACTCTCAAGAGTCTCCTCCAGCACCATAATTCAAAAGCATCAATTCTTCGGCGTTAAGCCTTCTTTATGGTCCAGCTCTCACTTCCATACATCACTACTGGGAAAACCAGAGCTTTAACTATCTGGACCTTTGTTGGCAAGGTGATGTCTCTGCTTTTTAA
Organism: Podarcis vaucheri; assembly: GCF_965113315.1. Taxonomy (NCBI): domain Eukaryota; kingdom Metazoa; phylum Chordata; class Lepidosauria; order Squamata; family Lacertidae; genus Podarcis; species Podarcis vaucheri. The sequence continues at coordinate 21,145,640 of NC_138754.1, read as the reverse complement.
GATGCTGTCTAGGTTTGGCATGACTTCTAGGTTCTCTCAAACCTTTAAACCACCCAACCTTCTCCCAAGTAGATACTGAGATAGCACATGTAGCAGCAATGAACATCATCATCACACAATCGTTGCCAATAGAACACTTCCTACCCATTTCAAGGAGTTAATTGCAAGCAATAGGTTGTCATAAGCAAAGAATGCTCATTACACCCTGTAGTGAGGATGGCATGCCGTGTTCAGATCAAGGCTCTTTGTGCGCCTTTCTGTATGTGCCATGACTTATTAGCTGCTGCCAACCGGCTACCACAAGCACTCAGAGGTCCTCACCCTCAAGCTGGACAGGGGATCTCAGCCACAACAGATGCATCCTCTCGACCAAGGTGTTTGGGAAGCCTATGGTTCCTAGAGCGCAGAGGGTGGGGAACAACCAATGTGGCCCCAGGGAGTCTTCCCAAACCAAGTCCCTCAGGCCTAGGCTATGACCCTCACCAGCCCTCACTGTTCCTTACCTTCCTTCAGTGCTTTTGAAGGGCTGAAAGGTGTCCTTGAACTGTGCTAATAATGCCTCTTGCTTGCTTTTATAGAGGTGTGTGTGTTTGTGTTTGTGTCTGTATGTGCCTGTGGTGGGGTAGATAATAGAATCATAGTTGGAAGAGACCACAAGGGTCATCTAGTCCCACCTCCTTCAATGCAGGAATCTCAGTTAAGCATCCATGACAGATGGCCACCCAACCTCTGCTTAGAAACATCCAAGGAAGGAGAGTTCACCATCTTCTGAAGCAGTCTGCTCCACTGTCGAACAGCTCTCTCTGTCAGAAAGCTCTTCCTGATGTTTCATTGGAATCCCCTTTCTTGTAAGTTGAAGCCATTGGTTCGAGTCCTACCCTCCAGAGCAGGAGAAAAGAAGCTTGTTCCCTCTTCCATGTGGCAGCCCTTGAAGATATTTGAAGACAGGAGATGTATGGGAGGCAAGTGGATGTAGAAGCAGTGCTTCTCCCGCCCCCACTGGAGCATCCCAGAGTGCAGTTCCGGTACCCCTCTGGTGGGCGCCATTGTGGGCCGGTGTTCATTTTTTAAAAGATATTTATTAAAATTTTCAAAGTATTACAAACAAAATAAAAGTAGAAAAAAGAAAAAAGAAAAATACAAAATAAAAATAGTTTAAAACAATTCAATCTTTCATTCAAATTCTCCACTTTCATTACCTTCTTTCTATGACCTCCTCCTCCTCCCTTTTCTTGTATCTTGATTAATAGTTGTCACAGCAAATCCTTTCCATAATTCATAGTATTATGTCATTACATTACCTTACTCTATTTTCATCTTATCTTATAAAATACCTTAAGAATTAGGTAAAAAGGTAATGGTTATGAGAAGTTGGTAAAAATAAGATATAAGACGTGGGCCGGTGTTCACTCCCCCTGCCTGCTTCTTGCCTTTGTGTACTTCTAGGAAGCCTGAAACAGACATTTCAAGTCAAAAGAAAGCTGGCCAGTGTGTGCACATCTACACTTTTTTAGATCTATAACTCCGCCTAGCTCCTAGTTGCTCCTAGCCAAGATTGGTCAAGCTAAGGGGTGGGGCCAATTCGTATTTCCTTTTCTTCAATCCATCTCCTGTGTGGGTTTTCCAGTCAGGTCTCTACCGTTCCATGTGTGTGTGTTTGTGCAAGGGTTCTTCCAAGCTGCCCTAGCCATCTGCTTGAATCTAAGAGAATGAGGGAGGCGGTGGGGGACATTTAATTGAGGCGATCCCAAAACCATCTAGGGAGACACCTTGGCATAGTTTTTAGCACCTCTGTGAGTGGTGGAAGTGGCTGTTGTCAAACCAGCATCTGTTCAGGGCTGCCCCATGTTGGCCAGTGACTTACTGTAACAACAACAACAATTTATTATTTATACCCCACCCATCTGGCTGGGTTTCCCCAGTCACTCTGGGTGGCCCCCAACAGAATATTAAAAACACAAGAAAACATCAAACATTAAAATTTCCCTAAACAGGCCTGCCTTCAGATGTCTTCTAAAAGTCAGATAGTTGTTTATCTCCTTGACATGTGATGGGAGGGCGTTCCACAGGGCAGGTGCCACCACCAAGAAGGCCCTCTGCCTGGTTCCCTGTAACCTCACTTTTTGCAATGAGGGAACTGCCAGAAGGCCCTCGGTGCTGGACCTCAGTGTCCGGGCTGAACGATGGGGGCGGAGACACTCCTTCAGGTAAACTGGGCCAAGGTATGCAGGAAGTAACAACTTCTGGCACCTATTTTTCTTGGGGAAAAAGCCTCTGATTTTTATCAAGTACAGTGGTACCTCTGGTTACATACTTAATTCATTCTGGAGGTCTGTTCTTAACCTGAAACTGTTCTTAACCTGAAGCACCACTTTAGCTAATGGGGCCTCCTGCTGCCGCTGCGCCGCCACTGCGCGATTTCTGTTCTCATCCTGAAGCAAAGTTCTTAACCCGAGGTAATATTTCTGGGTTAGTGGAGTCTGTAACCTGAAGCGTCTGTAACCTGAAGCATCTGTAACCTGAGGTACCACTGTAAAGGCTACTAGCCATGATTGCTATGTTCTGTCTCTGCTGGTGGATGCATTATGCATCTGAATACCATAAGAACATAAGGAGAGCCTGCTGGATCAGGCCAGCATCCTGTTCTCCCAGTGTCCAGCCAGATCCTTGTGGGAAACCAGTTCCTGACAAGCATTTGCAGCCCGGTCTTCCTTGCCATTCCTCTTCCCTTGTTGATTGCCCTTCTGAACTCTTGCTTCCATTTGTAAACTTCTTTTCCTCCCTGGACGTCTCTGAAGCGTTGTGCTGTTTGCTTAGGTAGGAAGGAGCCGCTGCAGCAGCAGCAGCTGTATATGGAGAGCAAAAGTACATGACGTCCATTCTCAAACCCTGAGCCCTGGGAGTCATCTGCATTGGCCGGGGATCAAAGACCGTTTTCCCCATTTGTATCCATGGCCTTGCCCCACCTTACAGCCGCAGGGCACCCAAGCATGTTTTCCCATCATTTCATTGTGTGCCAAAAGATAAACAAAAGCCACCCACGCTGTCCAAGGGAAGAATGCCTTTCTTGAAAACGGCAGACCGTCCTCCGCAGATAAGTGACATTCCCACTGTACGCTACTATAAACCTCGATGGAGCCAGCTTTCCTGAGCTTGCATGACATCACTGGTGCCAAGTGGAGATGGATGGCTTTATTTTTGTTCAGGACAAACATGCAGATGTTGCCGTTAATGGGGAAAAAGTCTGTAGGTGGGTGTATAAGAGAACAGAGGAGGGAGCGTGAGGGCACTTACGGAGGGTGGGGGTGGGGGTGGACGTGAACGACAGGTTTGTAACAAACAGGAATGGGAGACACACACTCACTTTCCGATTTTAATGTAAACATAACACACCTTTCTTGAACCTATAAGCAAAACTGATAGATTAGCTGTCCTTTCAAAATTAGGACTTCTGTGGATTATGTGATACTGTTCTCCAGTTGAAAGGTTTGTACAAAATGCAGATTTAGTGAATGCAACAAAGAAAACTACAGTGGTACCTCGGGTTACATACGCTTCAGGTTACATACACTTCAGGTTACAGACTCCGCTAACCCAGAAATAGTACCTCGGGTTAAGAAATTGTGCTCTGGCGGCACAGCAGCAGCAGGAGGCCCCATTAGCTAAAGTGGTTCTTCAGGTTAAGAACAGTTTCAGGTCAAGAACGGACCTCTGGAACGAATTAGGTACTTAACCCGAGGTACCACTTTACATGGCGTTAGTGGAGACCACTTCCAAAAAAGAAAAAGAAAAGTATTTTGGGAAACACTGCATAATTATTATTTTTTACACTAATTAAGAGAACTATACCCCCAAATGCAGCAGAACACATTCCTTCCAGCACGTCCCAGTGGAAAACCGGGATGCACATCTTCCAGGGCTGCACTTCTGCATGAGTCACATGAACCATGAGAGAGCGCAGTGCTTCAAAATGTGTTTTGGGGCACTGTGCGCAGTAGATGTGCATTTAACTACAAAAAATGTATGACATTGAGAATGGACACTTCTTTCCATTTTTACTGAGAAGTAAGTTACATGTCTTCAATGGGCCTAGTAAGCTGGAGTGCCAACTGGAATAAAATATTGGGGTCCCCAGATAGGGGCATCAACTTGAGGGGGCAAACCCCTCAAATATTTTAGGGAGTGAAGGGACCTCAGACCCTAGGAGTTGGCTCCTAGGCTAGCGATTCAGAAAAACAGACCATCTCGGTAATTTGTTGTCCTGTGTTCCTTATTCTTGACCGCCTCTTCTACATTTCATCAAGTTTTGGGAAAGGGGTCAGGGGAAGCACACAATGCTTGAAGTTACCTTGAACCAAGTTAGGCCACTGGTCCATCTGTCATCTGCGCAAATTGGCATTGACCCTCCAGGTTACCAAGCTTTTCTAGACGTATCTGCTGATGTCGGGGATCAGAGTTGGGACCTCGGAGTGGGTGCTCTGCTGCTGAGCTGTGAACCCCACCCCACCCCAGATCAAGTGTATTCAAACCTGCAAAATTTATCTGGTCGATCTATCTGGAATATTGGGTTTTCTCAGCACGGAATTTGTGTCCTAAGTGGATAAGAAGAGCCCTGCCGGATCAGGCTCAAGCAGCATTGTTGTCCAGTGGCGTAGCATGGGGGGTGCAGGGGGGGCCGGCCGCACCGGCCGCAACATCTGGGGGTTAGGGTTAGGGGGCGCAAATCCATGGGTTAGGGGGCGCAAGTTACTTGCCTTGCCCTGGGTGCTGACAACCCATGCTACACCACTGTTGTTGTCCAATGCTGGTGGCCTACCTGATGCCTACCTGAACCTGAACATAGTAGCATCTCTCTCCCTGCTAGCAATTCCCAGCGACAGGAACCCAGGGACATGCTGCCTCCATCAGTGGAGGTAGAACTTTGCCATTGTGGCTAACAGCATCCATAAGAGGGGTAGTCCTCTTACAAGAGAATGAGCCTCCATCCAAAGTACACAGAGACCTCATGTAGCACCTGCCGGAAAGCCTTCTAATGGCAAATTCCCTTTGCCATGCCAGCAACTTTCACTCTTGGTTCTCTTTGCTCTAATTGGCCCACAGCCAGCTCTTATGGCGTGTGCTTGCACCGGCGATAGAGCTAATGTTGGGAGTGGCGGGGGGGAGGACTAGATGCCTGACAACCAGGAAATGGAGCAAGCCCCCCAGCTCATTAGAAGTAAGCCCTTCAATCCCATCAGACGGTAACCGCTTTCCGTCATTCGTAGGGCTGTGGATGGGAGTTGAAATGGCGACGTCGAGATGAAAGGCTCCAGATCTGGTTACTAATCCCTTGAGCGGCTCAGTCCCCCAAATTTTGGGGAAGTCTTAGGTTACACCATGAAATGTTTAGAAAATGAAATCCACATTTGTTGCTGAGCGCTCGGGGGCAACGGGAGCTGTTCCCTGGTTCTATTCCTGTTTAAGAGTGTTCGCAGAGGACGGACCCCCTGGCTGATCTTCCAGCCATCAGGGGTCCATCATCCCTTCTCCAGCTGCATCCCTTACACCGTGGCTCCATGACATATGCCACGCCACTACCTTAGATACATCCACCTCCACACATAGAGGACATTCCATCCCAGGATCACAAGACTGAACCACATGGTTTCCAAATGAAGTTATTGGCAATCATTTTGTGGGTTTGTTTCTTTATTAAAAAACCCCTAAATACTTAGTTTGAGGGGGGAGCAGGATTGTCCTCAGGAATGAGTGCATGTGGAGGGGACAGTGAACTCTTATCTCCCCAGCCAATTTAGTAGTACAGTGGTACCTCGGGTTACATACACTTCAAGTTACATACGCTTCAGGTTACAGATTCTGCTAACCCAGAAATAGTACCTCGGGTTAAGAACTTTGCTTCAGGATGAGAACAGAAATCACATGGCGGTGGCGCAGCAGCAGCAGGAGGTCCCGTTAGCTAAAGTTGTGCTTCAGGTTAAGAACAGTTTCAGGTTAAGAACGGACCTCTGGAATGAATTAAGTACGTAACCAGAGGTACCACTGTAATAGTATTATTCAATGTTATAAAATAATAATAAAACACTTGAAGATAATAATTAACTGCTTTGATCTGCGGAGCTGTCACTGCCACAGGTGCAACACAGTGGTCATGCCACATTTGTAAGACATCAATCTTTTAAGTGTGGCAGCACCTGCACTTCGGAACTACCTGCCGTTGATATTTTTGGCGCCTGCTAAAACCGTTTCTGTTTAGGCAAAACCTATCCAGACGTGTAGAACCTTGACATGTGTTCTAATTTGATTTTTAGCTCATCACAGATTTCAATTATTTTTTGAATGGTTTAAATAGATGCTTTTAACTGGGGTTTCTATTTTTTTTATAATTTCATTGTTTCATCCTTTTTGTAAACTGCCTTGTGTTGTTGTTGCTGTTGCTGTCTAACTATCAAGCAGTATGTTTATATTACATAAATAAATTTATCATCCATCCTTCATCAGCATATCCCAGAGCAGGTTTGAACCATTTGAAATTCAGTTCAAACAAAATCACAGTCGCAAGAATAGGGTGGGGTCCTGAATACACACAAACAAACACACACATCTCAGATATCAAGAGCTAGGGTAAAGAAAGGTTACATTTGCCTCTTCCACGAGTCTGTCAAGTAATTTGGGATAAGTAACATCTCACTGGCTGATTTTTTTCCATGATACAGCCTTCTTACTCTTTGTATCCCTTGTGCCTCTGATGGTTTCAATCATAGGGTTATGCTTCTGTACATCTTGCAATTCAGGTGTGCCACACTTTTTACTCTCTCATTTCTTACGGCAGAAAGGGGGGGGGATGCGGGTGGTGCTGTGGCCTAAACCACTGAGCCTCTTGGGCTTGCCGATCAGAAGGTTGGTGGTTTGAATCCCTGCGAGAGGTTGAGCTCCCATTGCTCTGTCCCAGCTCCTGCCAACCTAGCAGTTCGAAAGCATGCCAGTGCAAGTAGATAAATAGGTACTGCTCCAGAGGGAAGGTAAATGGCATTTCTGTGTGCTCTGGTTTCTACCACGGTGTTCTGTTGTGCCAGAAGTGGTTTAGTCATGCTGGCCACATGACCCAGAAAAGCTGTCTGTGGACAAACACTGGCTCCCTCGGCCTGAAAGCGAGATGAGCGCCACAACCCCATAGTCACCTTTGACTGGACTTAATCCCTCAGGGGTCCTTTACCTTTTCTCTCCCCCTCCTCCCTTTTATTTATTTTTGCTCTTCAGTTCCCTGTCTGGATTTCTTTGCAAATACCATATATAATCGTGTATAAGCCGACTTTTCCAGCACATTTTTATGCTGGAAAAGCCCCCCTCGGCTTATACTCGAGTGAGGGTCCCACCCAAGCGCCTTTCCAGCAGCCCCTTGCTGTCGTGGCGGCGGCAGAGGAACAAGTAGCCTGAAAGCAGTCCTTTCAGGCTGCTTGTTCTTCCTGCGCCACTGCCACCACCAGCCTCTGCCTCTTGGCAGCACCTTAGGTAGGCAGGGGGATGGGAGGGGCTGGGGGGAGAGAGAAGCCCCCTCTGCCGTGTGTGTGTGTGTGCACACATGCACTCTGGCCCACCAGGAGGTTTGTGGTGTAGTGAACCGGCTTATACTCGAGTCAGTAAGTTTTCCCAGTTTTTTGTGGTAAAATTAGGTGCCTCGGCTTGTATTCGGGACGGCTTATACTCGAGTATATACGGTATCCAGATAACCAACTTTACCGTTTCTTCTTGTGAATGTAACATTCCACACCAGCCTGGTTTAGTTTGGTTCACTCTTTATGGGTTTGTCTCACAAAACTCTATTTTGTTATTTGGGTTATGGTGCTGAAGGAGACTCTTGAGAGTCCCATGGCCTGCAGGAAGATAAAACCTCTCCATTCTTAAGGAAATCAGCCCTGAGTGCTCACTGGAAGGACAGATCCTGAAGCTGAGGCTCCAATACTTTGGCCACCTCATGAGAAGAGAAGACTCCCTGGAAAAGACCTTGATGTTGGGAAAGAGGGCACAAGGAGAAGGGGACGACAGAGGACGAGATGGTTGGACAGTGTTCTCGAAGCTACCAGCATGAGTTTGACCAAACTGCGGGAGGCAGTGGAAGACAGGAGTGCCTGGCATGCTCTGGTCCATAGGGTCACGAAAAGTCGGACATGACTAAACAACTAATCAACAACAACTTTTTTAAAAAACCTAATGAAAACTGTAGCAGGGCGAGAGCTACCTAGTGGCAGAAGGAATTTCATTGCATATACAGACACATGGGATCATATTCCAGCAGGATATGTGCAAATTTCAGGAAGACAGCAAGACCAGGAGTGAGCCTGGTGTGGGATTCTACAAAACCTTTCGAAATCTGGCTGCAATAATGCAACCACACACATCTCTTTCCCCTCCCCACTCCCCAAGCAGGATCAAACCACATCATCTTAAAGCTGCTGTGTATATTGTGACGACAAAAACAACAAGGGGAAAAAGCCCCCCCCCAATCGTTTTCAGTTACCTTAGCCTGAAAACTAGCTATAGGTGTCTGCGTGCTTTTAAAAGTATGTCTAATATATGATTTCAGTGTTCCTATAGCTAGTGGCAACACACCACCCTCTTCAGGGATGATCAGGAACAAGTGGATTCAGTTTGTAGGAATGGGAGGAGATTGCACCATTCTCCTTAAGTCCCACCAGCGAATAACCTCATGACACACACAGTCATAGGTATAGCATGCCAAGCTGGTATATCAGTCAAAAAAACCACAGTTCCATAATGCAACAGGCACTGCAGTGTGAAAGGCGCATTAGAAAACAGGACAGAAGCTCTAGCATTATAATACAGAAAATCAACACAGTATTCCCAACATCTGAATGCACCTATCAAAAGACAGAAGAACTGGAAGGGATCTAATGCAAGTATCTTCTACATGGTAGATCTCAATATAGGGTACAACTTCAGCATCTCTGAGTAAGTCTAACATTGGGCACAATCTTGAATTCCAAATATTGTTAAATTTCTCCATGGCAAGCCTACATTTGTACATAACTTGTTCCTGTGTAAAGATTTTGTACGTATCATTTTCACTTTTATCAATATTAGGTTAAGGTTTAAGAAAGATAAAGGTAAAGGACCCCTGACAGTTAAGTCTAGTCGCAGACAACTCTGGGGTTGTGGCGCTCATCTCGCTTGACAGGTCGAGGGAGCCAGCATTTCTCTGCAGACAGTTTTTCCGGGTCATGTGGCCAGCATGACTAAGCCACTTCTGGTGAAACCAGAGCACCACATGGAAACACTGTTTACCTTCCCACCAGAGCAGTAGCTATTTATCTACTTGCACTTTTTGGGCATGTTTTTGAACTGTTAGGTTGGCAGAAGCAGGGACCGAGCAACGGGAGCTCACCCTGTCGCGGGGATTCGAACCGGGTTCTTCTTATGTTCTTAATGGGGACACACAAATTCTTGGAGGATAGGGATCCTAGCTACAACGACTGGGTTCTATGTCTGCTGTCAGACGTAGCATGGCCCTGAAAACCAGTTGCAGGGAATGTTAAGAGGGGAGAGTCGCTTCTGCACTTGGGTACTGCTTGCAGGCTTCTGGTAATTCCAGTTTTGGGCACCACAATTTTAGAAGGATGTTGACAAGCTGGAATGCGTGCAGAGGAGGGCAACCAAGATGATCAAGGGACCGGAAGCCAAGCCTTATGAGGAACGGTTGAAGGAGCTGCATATGTGTTTTTTTATATAAAATTTTTATTGGTTTTTCACCTTTTATAAAGACAAAATACACACAAAAAAGACAAAAGACAAAAACATGTATAATTTCAGAAAATCCTACTTTCCTAACCCTGTTCCCTGACTTCCCCCCACCCCCCCTCATGCATCCCAATTCCCAAAATTGTGTCAGCAAATTGGTATTTCTCCTCTTAACCATCTTAATATTACCTCTTTTATAATGAAAAATAAATTTTTTCCTAAGTTGGACTCAAATTCCCTTCCATCGATTTCCCATTTTGTCTTAATTAAAAGTCATATTAACTAAACCCAAAGATCTTGAGTGTTTTTAAAATTCTATTCTTCCCTCCCTCCCATCCCCGGTTTTCGTCCCTTCCCAATACATGTCCAAAATAGCAGTTCTTAGCCTGGGTTCCTCACGTCTGAGGCTTTCAAGTCTCTTTCAGTCCCTCTCCGCCGGTCTTGTTGGTAGTCCTTTATGTCGGTCGTCAAATCTTGAAAGAGAAGGAGCTGCATATGTTTAGCCTGGAAAGGAGGAGACTGAGAGGAGATAATGACAGCCATCTTCAAATATCTCAAGGGTAGTCACATGGAAGAGGTAACAAGCTTGATTTCTCCTGCTCTGGAAGGTAGGACTTGAATCGATGGTTTCAAGTTGCAAGAAAGGAGATTCTGACTAATAGGAAAAGCTGTTCGGCAGTGGAATGGAGATTTATGAGCTTAGAAGGTTGTGGACTCTCCTTCCTTGGAAGTTTCTAAGCAGAGGTTGGATGGCCATCTGTCATGGATGCTTTAGCTGAGATTCCTGCATTGCAGGGGGTTGGACCAGATGACCCTTGGGGGGGTCGCTTCTAGCTCTGCAATTCTATTATTCTATCTAGTAAGCCACTATGAGAACAGGACACTGGAGTAGATGAGCCATTGGCGTGATCCAGCAGACTTATGTTATGCTCAGAAGATGATGAACTCTCCTTCATTGAGAGCCAGTGTGATGTAGTGGTTAAGAGCGGTGGACTCGTAATCTGGTGAACTGGGTTCGCTTCCCCGCTCCTCCACATACAGCTGCTGGGTGACCTTCGGCTAGTCACCCTTCTCTGAAGTCTCTCAGCCTCACTCACCTCACAGAGTGTTTGTTGTGGGGGAGGAAGGGAAAGGAGCATGTTAGCCGCTTTGAGACTCCTTCAGGTAGTGATAAAGCGGGATATCAAATCCAAACTCTTCTTCATTGCAGGCTTCTCAACAGAGGTTGGATGGGCATCTGTCAGGGATGCCTTAGTTGTGATTCCTGCATGGCAGTGGACTGGACTAGATGCCTCTTGGGGTCCCTTGCGACTCTGCAATTCTGTGCTCCTCTTCTTCTCCTGTGTAGATTTGGCAGGTTTGTGGAGTGGCTGTCTGGAACTGAAACTTATGAAGAGGCAGAAGAATCTGGCGGAGAAATTTGGAACGGGAAGGCAAAGCAAATGACAGGAAAGGGGGGACACATGAGCGCACACACACACTGCAATGGGGCAGCCCCAAAGAGAAAGGGAAGCTTTAGAACTCACAAGAGGAATGCCAGTACAAATGAAAACCATTCCAGAGCACTGGGGGATTATGAACTGGCATTCCCGCTAATATAGCACACAAGAGTTATTAAGTGCGCATATGAGACTCCTGTTTTGCTTCACATACATGATTATTTTAAACAGGGAAGTTTGGAAAGAATTATAGACTGAGTTTGGGGCCAGGCCAAGAGGCAAGCTGGCAAGAGGAGAAAATGGGGGGGGGAGGGGGGCAGCTGGCCTTAGTGGACTTGCCTGTAAGTTTCTGAAGGATGAGGACATGGACATAGCTCAGTGGTATCTGCTTTGTGTGCAGAAGGTCCCAGGTTCAAAATCCCCAGGAACTCTGGTAAGGCCAGGTGAGACTTCTGTCTGAAACCCTGGAGAGCAGCTGCCTGCCGGTGCTGACAATATTGAGCTTCATGGGCTCTGACTTGGTACAGAGGCAGATTCCTATGAACCTTAAGGACAGAGACACTGCCAGTTGGAATAGATAATACTCATCCAGATGGACCCAAACTCTGGCTCGTTTTAAGTAAAGGTAACGGGACCCCTGACCATTAGATCCAGTTGCAAATGACTTTGGGGTTGTGGCGCTCATCTCACTTTATTGGCCGAGGGAGCCGGCGTACAGCTTCCGGGTCATGTGGCCAGCATGACTAAGCCACTTCTGGCGAACCAGAGCAGTGCACGGAAACACCGTTTACCTTCCCGCCGGAGCGGAACCTATTTATCTACTTGCACTTTGAGGTGCTTTCGAACTGCTAGGTTGGCAGGAGCAGGGACTGAACAATGGGAGCTCACCCCATCGCAGTGATTCGAACCGCTTACCTTCTGATCGGCAAGCCCTAGGCTCTGTGGTATAACCCACAGCGCCACCCACGTCCCTTCTGGCTCATTTTAAAAAGGTAAAGGTACCCCTGCCCACGGAACACCGTTTACCTTCCCGCTGGTAAGCGGTCCCTATTTACTGTATCTACTTGCACCCGGAGGTGCTTTCGAACTTGGCAGGTGCTGGGACCGAACGACAGGAGCGCACCCCGCCGCGGGGATTCAAACCGCTGACCATGCGATCGGCAAGTCCTAGGCGCTGAGGTTTTACCCACAGCGCCACCCGCGTCCCTCTGGCTCATTTTAAGGCAGCCTTTAAAGAGAGAGAGAGAAGTGGTTATAATTCAGTTATAATTTGTTGGATAATTTGCACACACAAACACTCCTGGGGGAGTTTTATCACAGAGGGAGGAAAATGTATCTGTGTGCAAGTTCTCCATACGTGCATAATTTTATATACAGTGGTACCTCGGGTTAAGTACTTAATTTGTTCTGGAGGTCCGTTCTTAACCTGAAACTGTTCTTAACCTGAAGCCCCACTTTAGCTAATGGGGCCTCCCGCTGCCGCCACGCTGCTGGACCACGATTTCTGTTCTTATCTTGAAGCAAAGTTCTTAACCTGAAGCACAATTTCTGGGTTAGCGGAGTCTGTAACCTGAAGCGTATGTAACCTGAAGTGTACGTAACCCAAGGTACCATTGTACTTGCATTTCCCCATTAGTTATTTTCCTGCCAATCAAACTAAAAGCCTCTGACATTGTAATATTTTCTTATAAGGGAGTTGGCTCCACCTCCCTCATCATTTGGGTTGCCATTTTCTACCCCTTTCCCATGTCTATTATCATCAAAATAATATATATGGTAGTATAACATAAATTATTGTTGTTGTTGTTGCTGCTGTTGTTGAGTGTGGTGCTGATGATGCCAAGGTTGCAGGTTTGATCCCCGTATGGGACAGCTGCGTATTCCTAAACTGTAGGGTTGGACTAGATCAGGGTTTCCCCAATTTGGGTGGCCAGCTGTTTTTGGGTTACAATTCCCATCATCACTGACCACTGGTCTTGCTAGCTAGGGATGATGGGAGTTGTAGTCCAAAAACAGCTGGAGACCCAAGGTTGGGAAACACTGGACTAGATGATTCTCAGGGTCCCTTCCAACACTACAATATGATTCTATGATTCTTATTAAATTTGCTCATTGTTTCCCACATAGGTATGTCCATAATAATAATAATAATAATAATAATAATAATACCGTGCTCATCTGCCTGGGTTGCCCCAGCCACTCTGGGAAGCTTCCAAAATGTATAAAAACATAAAGAAACATTAAGCATTAACAAAACCTTCCCTATACACGGTTGTCTTCAGATGTCTTCTAAAGGTTGTCTAGTTACTTATCTCCTTGGTTCGGAGGGTTGCATAACTCCATACCCTCCAACATTTCTCTGGTGAAAATAGGAACATTCTAAGAAAAAGCCAGACATTCCAGGATCAAATGAGAAACTGGGACAGCTTCTGTAAATCCAGGACTGTCCCTGGAAAATATGGACACTTGGAGGGTGTGTTATTTGCTGTTGCTTTCAGCATTGTTTTTAGCTATATTTGTTGCATTTTGTACATCACCTGGAGACATGTGTGGAAGGTGATAAATAAAAAATAGGACATGTCATTGAACTCTGGTCATGCTTCTTCCTTGCACGAATGGAGGATAGAGAAAGGCGTGCATGTATGTTTAGAAACCACCCTACTGTACAAAGGTAAAACTTACACCACCACTCTGCCTGCTTTGGGTTTTGGCCCTGCCAGCCGCTGCCATGTGGCTCCTGGGAGGTTGCTCCAAAGGGTTGAAAAGGGGCTGAAAAAGGGTTTCCTCACTCTGGTCTCCATCACAGAGAAATCTCCTAGATGCTCTTGCATGACAGGGCCAGATTCCTGCCAGCAGGCTTCCTGTGTCTTCACCTTTGGTGAGGCAACACAAGTGTTGAGTTAGCTTTGCGATAAGGGGGTTGCATGTCCTGTGTGTCCTTTCATTTATCAGAAGAGATAAGCTGTGATTGACGAGGCTCCAGAGATTGAGAAACCCACAAACGGCGATTCCTTTGGCCTGGCGATTGCTGGGGCTTTGATGATACCAAGGGTGATTTGGACAGGGAAGGGAAAATGTTAAGATAATCCGAAACACACACACACACACACACACACACACACACACACACCCCTAAGATCCATCACACATGAATGCTGTCTGGCTATAGCTGAGTAGTTGCAGAGTCAAATTGACACGCACATCAACAGCTGAAGCTAAACAGTGAAGCTTTCCATCTAGATTGCAAAGTGGCTAAAGACCTTTTGAAGAACGTAACTGTGAAAAGCTCCAGAAAAGCTCCTGGGGTAGCCAGGAGATAGCAAATACCACTATTAGGGGAGCAACAGTGGTGCTGTAAAGTGATACTAGAGTTTGGATGTCATGGCGTATTGCCTTCCGCTTTAGATGGTATAATATTTATAACTGTGGCCTTCCAGGTGTGGTTGCACTCCAACTTCCATCAGCCCCAGCCAGCAAGGACAATGGTCAGGGAAGATGGGAGTTGTAGTCCAGAAACATCTAATGCAGAGTTTACCATACTTGGGTCTCCAGCTGTTTTTGGATTACAGTTCCCATCATCTCTGACCACCGGTCCTGCTAGCTAGGGATGATGAGAGTTGTAGTCCGGAATCAGCTGGAGACCCATGTTTGGGAAACCCTGATCTAGTGAGCCACAGGTTTCATTCCATCCCTGTAGCCGAAGAGGTCTCATTTAGTTAGAGGCAGAACATACTGTATCAGACGTGGCCACCCTGGTTCCCCATCCAATTTATGGTAAGTCAAAACTGATATAGAGGAGAAGGAGTGGGGCTTCTTTTCATCCTGCTAACTAGGACCTTGAACTTTCATTCTGCTAACTAGGACCTTGGACTTCTGCCCTCAAGTCCTGCCTTGGCAGCACCACTGTGAAGAAAGGACTTGATTCCTGAGACCTACAGATCAATATGTAAGTATTTCTGGTCCATATCATATTTGGAATGGAGAAACCTGCAAGTTTCAGTTTTCTCCAATCTTTAGTTCAGTTCTCCACATTGTCACATGTGACCTTTTTAAAAAGCCCTAATTAAAACCAGCATTTTAGTTGGAATGTATCTTAATATACACGTATTTCTCTCCCTTCACCTGTAATATATGCTTCATTTAGCATATGCATTTTCGTTATGCATTGCTTGACTGGAGAACTTTAGAAAAGTGCTGGAGAATGGCATTGAAAATAGTAACAGAAATGCAAATTTCGAAAGATTTCTGTGCTCCGTATTGTTTTGGAAACTGTCAATGTGGTAGGTTCACCTTTAAATGTGGACTGAATTGGATTTCCCCTGCATCGCTAGTTCACTCATGAATCCATGATGAGGGGAGGGCATTCCAAAGGGTGCCACCACGCTAAAGGCCCCGTTCCAACATTGTGGGAAACTGCAGAACACAGTGACGAGTGGTCGAGTCTGTAAGGGAAAGAGGCAATCTTTTCGGCATCTTTTCATTTGCCGTTGTTGCTTTGCCATCATGGTGGCTGCTTACGAAAACACCAGTTATTCCAGTGTTTTGCAACGCACAGAGTCTGTTGACGGAGGAGGAGAGTCCCAGAGCCGTGAGGCTGAGATGGATCTCTCTGCTAAAGAATCAGGTGGGCTGGGCCGCACCATAAATCAAATGCACAGGCTGGCTTTTGGAAGACTCAGACCGGTTCCCAAGCATCCAAGGTGAGGACGCTGCCAACGGGGCTGGAAGAATGGCGCCACTGAGCTGGCAAGAGCTACCAGCAACCTGTCTGCCAAGGAGTTGGCTGTTCATCATTCTTACAGGTCAGGAGGTACTGACTTGGCTACAGGGGTGCAAAGAGGGCAGGTGAGAACTGTGGGAGAATACTTAGGCATATTTTAAGTCCTTCCTTGATTTCTAAAGTTTTTTGCTTAAAATACAGTGGTACCTCGGGTTAAGAACTTAATTCGTTCTGGAGGTCCGTTCTTAACCTGAAACTGTTCTTAACCTGAGGTACCACTTTAGCTAATGGTGCCTCCCGCTGCCACCGCCGCATGATTTCTGTTCTCATCCTGAAGCAAAGTTCTTAACCTGAGGTACTATTTCTGGGTTAGCGGAGTCTCTTAACCTAAAGTGTATGTAACCTGAAGCATCTGTAACCCGAGGTACTAATGTAAAATAAAAGGACTCTAACCTGTGGTTTACAATGAGCTGAGGAAAAGCATTTATCCAGTTAAGGCCCATTGGGAAGCACTATGATACCACTTCAACAGCCGTGGCTGTTGAATCCTGGGAAATGTAGTTTGATGAGGGCAGAGGGAGATGTTGGGAGACCCTCCTCCCTCTCACAGAGCTACAATTTTCAGAGTAGTTTAACAGGCAGTCCCTCTTCACAGGGAATTCTGAAATGGTATCTCTGCGAAGGGAGTCTCCTCACAACTCTCAGCACCTTTAACAAAGTAAATCTCCCAGAATCCTTTGGGGGAAGCCTTGACTGTTTAAATATATGGTGTGACTGTGGCCCTAGTGCTGCTTAGAGTGGCTTGGGGAAGGTAAGGGATGGGCAAATAGGTCAATGTAAGTTTCTCATCTTAAGAGTCTTGAGCTCAGGGTGGGTCCACACACGGCAGGGGGGGGGCAATGCTAATTAAATCATTATAACAAAAGAAAGAAAAACACTTTGTAAAATCGCATAGAAAAATTTTCTGCTCTACAGCACCATCTGCTGTTGCATGTTTATAACGCATTCAGGATGCTGTTTTTTTGACTGATGTAGCTGAGTCTTTAGTTCTTCATATTTCAGATTGTGATTTTTTAAAATAAAATCCTCATGGAAATTCACTGTCATTTTAGTGCACCTGTCTTCTAATACACACATTGCTTTACAAGGCAATATCTCCTTATATGTTTTTGTTTTTTGCAAAGCAATTTCATTTTGTATGTTATTTTCATGCACAATTTGCCCTAGTCTATGCATTTTTTAATTTTTTTTTTTACACATTACTCCACTGCGGAATCACACCTCAAGATTCAGAGAAGTCCAAATTTCAAAGCTCCTGCACTGTTTCAAAAACAGTGAATTAGGAGGGTTCCCCTTTAAATGCAAACCCTGTCAAAAAAAATTCTGGGAAAGGGTCATGGCTAGTGTAGGGGGGGGGTTGCATTAAATCGGGACTCACTGGTCAGTGTTTTCAGGGAGAATTAGTAAAAAGGAAACATACTCTTGTGTTAGTGTTCAGTGTTGTTCTGGTTTGCTGGTTTTTTCTTTTCAGCGGTTGAGAATTTTGCAATAGGAGGCTAAATCTCTTGCTTGATTGGAGGAAAAGTTGATCATTTTGCAATAATTAATAAAAACACAGTAGGGAAAAAGATATGAAGGTGGAGGAAGAAATGTGATCTTCTGGTAGGCACTATTTTGTTTTAAATTTATTATTAAATTTCTGCAGTGCCCTTCACCTGAGGATCACAGGGGGTTCACAATATAAAAACATGAAAATACATAACATGGTAACAAACAAAAACAACAAGCGCCCCCCCCCCCCAGTTCTGTTCTGTTGTGGACATCATTATTCTCTCTAATTAACTCAGGGGTGATTTTGAATCTGCACCTACAAATCACTGATTACGGTTGACCACCCATGCTCTATCTTACCTCGGATGACCTCGGTGATCTCCTGCCATTTTCATAAACAGAAAATAAAGACTACAGAAAGAATCCCGCAAGGAAATCAGAGGAGGGTTCCTTGAACCACAAGGCCAGGACAAATCATTATTTACAGGAAAATGACTGTGTATCTGGGAGGGCACAGAAAATGAGAGAGGTGGCCTTACATCTAAATATATGTGGAAAGGGAGGTTCTTGTATTTTATTTTTTGAACGAGCACATGGGGAAAGCTTATGAAATTCAGAAAATTGCAGCTTGCAGCACCAACAAATCACGACCTTGTTATTTCATCCCAATTTACACTTGAAAGCAATTCCAGGAAGCCTTAAAGAGCAGGCAAGTACCAGGAATATGTAATATCTAACACGGGAATAGATAACATGATGCCCTCCAGATGTTGTGGGACTCCGGCTCCCATCAGCCCTGGCGAATCTGGATGATGGTCAAAGATGATGAGATCTGTAGTCCAGCAACATCATTGGGAGGGAGCAACAATGTTGGCTGTCCCCAATCTAATGCATATCAAATACTGTATTTTTATTTATTTGATTGTACCTTTTTATCCAAGCAGCTTGAGGGGGTGCACAGGCAACTCCCCATTTACATGTGTCCAAGTGATGTGCGACTCCACACATGCGCATTGCACTGAGCTCCACAGACCTGGGGGTTGAATGTGCCCTCCCAGGTTCTCTACCAAGCCTTTGAAACTCTCCACAGACCACACCCCCTCACAACAGGCCACACACCCCCACAACAGGCCACACCCTTCACCAGTAGTGCCCTACCGGGGGGCTGGGGGGCTGGACAGGCCAGGTCGTCCTCTTCTATACCTGCTGGGATTGACAAGGCATCTGACCCTCACCTGATTCTCATAGCTCTCCTGACGAGTACTTTGGTCTGCCCATCAGATATCAGGTACTCTACTAGGCCCCAGTTACAATCCCCTTCTCAGTTAGGTAATCAGTTCCTAAAATACAGTGTTCATTCATAAAGCAATAACATAAATTTCCATTGTTACATATTGGGTGTATATTTCAGCAGGTGAACGTACAGGTTTATGGCCATGCTGTAGTGTAGTGCTTATGTGACTGTGAATAAAAGGTGGCTGGGCTCATTGTCTCAGGGTTTAGTGGAGGGGGGGGAGGTGACAAAACTGATTTCCAATAAGTGCCCCCCTCTATTTCCATAACACGTCCTTGAGTCTTTACTCTGAATGGTGACAGCAGGGACCTAGAAGGTGTAGGGCTTGTCAGTCCAGCCCCGGCACAGTCTCATCAGGACTGACCTTAAGGCAATTGGAGCAATTTGGCCAAATTGGGCCCTGCGTGCCGCTCCTAAGGGGACCCCCACACCAGGGCAATCTAGATGGATTTTATTTATATCTATTATATTTTGCAGACTTTGGCTGTGAATTGGGGCCCTACAAAAAAAAATTCAAGTTGCGCCCCACTGCTTCAAATTGGGTCTCACTGGCTAGCCCTGAGTCTCATAGTTGCTGGGCCTGAGTTGCCCTGCCCTTGCATGAAATCTTGGGTTTGCAATTTTGGGAGAGGAGAGACTGTGGCACTGGGGAGAGGGCAGGCTGGTGAGGCCCCCTAGACTTAGAGGCCCTAGGCTTCAGCCTATTTAGCCTAAACATAAATCCAGCACTGGTCACATTTCTTGCTCTGCTCATCTTTGCCTCTTTCTCCATTCATTATTTGCATTTGGCCCCCTGATGTCTACCCAGAAAGAAATTGGGCTGGGGAAAAACCAAGTCTCTAACCCCTGGTTTAAACCAACGCAGGACACCATGCTTCTTCCTAAGATGGAAAAAGAACTCATTCCTTTGTTGTGTGTGTGTCCAGTCTTCCTCCTACCCCCCACTAAAAATTGACCTCTTTCCCCCTCCCCTGCCAGTTTAGGGTGGTTACATCATAACATAATTGTGGGACACATAAACAACATTTGCCATTAAAGGATACTTTTAATGAGAAACAGAACGGCCCACGAGAAGCATCAAAGTGGCTGATGGAAGGAAACCGCCTGGAACAAAATCCCACTTGATGCCCCAATTAATATGTCCCCTAATTCGATTTCCTGCATTTCTCGTCCTCCAGCCGCCGCTCTCTCATTTCTTGGGGAGGAAGGAACCTGGAAATGGAGTGTCTTCCGCGGCTGTCTCGATGCGCAGGCAGCCGGCAGATTAGAACAAATTAGAGAATTAGAAACAAGACAACTGATGACAGACTAAGGAAATGTCCTCCAGCGATTATGAAATTAAAGGAGACCTGGGTTTACAATGCAGACCGGCTTTATTTGTAAAAATAAATAAATAAAAAATAAACAAGCAAGGAGAGGGGAAAGAGAAAGAACTCAAACAACAGACCCGGCATAAACAGGAAGGCTTTGCCTTTGCCCAGATTTCTCACTTCCCTTGGAATGAAAACTGTGAAGCATACATTGCTTCAACGTAGGAACATAGGAAGCCACCTTAGACTGAGCCGGGCCATTGCTCAATCTAGCTCAGTATTGTCCACACTGATTGGCAGCGGCTCACCAGGGTTTCAGATGGAGGGACAATTCCAGACCTGTCTGGAAAGAGTGGCATAGAATGGGGGGCATAGGCCCAGTTGCCCCAAGTGCAAATTATCAGGAGGCACAAAATTCCAACACCTGGTGCTGCCTCAATACAGCTTCATGTTTCTGTTGCTGGGCTCCATTGAAAATGGCTTCTCCACACAAACCAGGAAGTAACCTCTCCAGACAACAGAATGACTCTTCTTTTCTTATTTCTGCAGCTGCAATCTCCCGGGTGATGTGAACGCCGTCAGATGTGCATGTGTACTCTGTCTGTTTCCTTCCCTGACCCCAACCCCGGGCACTGGCAATGCATGCTATGCCACTGCCTGGAGATTTTGTTGGGGATTGAACCTGGGACCTTCTGCGTGCAAAGCAGATTTCTTACCACTGAGCGATGGTTGTATAATATAGGAGAGCTAGCAAACATAGCTAGGCTCCCTGCAACTTTGGATCGGAGGAACCTGCCTATGATGAGTTAGAGCATTGTCCACCTAGCTCAATATTGCCCACATTGACTGGCGACAATGTTGAAAAGGTTTTGCTTCCCCATCCATGTGTGGTTTGTTGCTCCCAAAGGGATTTGAAATTGGTGAGGCTAAGGTGGTTCATTTAGCATTCTTAATAGCAATCCATATAAATCTATGGCGCAATTACGTTTGGAATACTGTGTCCAGTTCTGGTCACCTCGCTTCAGAAATGATATTTTAGAGTTGGAAAAGAGGTGATCAAGGGCATGGAGTGATCCCCATGCAAGGAAAGCTTGCAGTGATGGGACTTTTTATTTTAGAGAAAAGATTATTAAGAGGTGATATGGGATAAGTCTGTAAAGTAGACTAAGCTTTGAAATCGTAACTGACCCCATGTCAGCCAGTGAGCTTCCTGGCTATGAGATTTGAACCTGACATCTTAAAAAGCAGAGACATCACCTTGCCGACAAAGGTCCGTATAGTTAAAGCTATGGTTTTCCCAGTAGTGATGTATGGAAGTGAGAGCTGGACCACAAAGAAGGCTGATTGCCGAAGAATTGATGCTTTTGAATTATGGTGCTGGAGGAGACTCTTGAGAGTCCCATGGACTGCAAGAAGATCAAACCGATCCATTCTTAAGGAAATCAGCCCTGAGTGCTCACTGGAAGGACAGATTGTGAAGCTGAGGCTCCAATACTTTGGCCACCTCATGAGAAGAGAAGACTCCCTGGAAAAGACCCTGATGTTGGGAAAGATGGAGGGCACAAGGAGAAGGGGACAACAGAGGACAAGATGGTTGGACAGGGTTCTCGAAGCTACAAACATGAGTTTGACCAAACTGCGGGAGGCAGTGGAAGACCGGAGTGCCTGGCGTGCTCTGGTCCATGGGGTCACGAAGAGTCGGACACGACTAAACGACTAAACAACAACAACAATTCCCAGTTCTAGTCCACCAGAATTCATTGTACAGTGGTACCTCTAGTTACGAACTTAATTCATTCCGGAGGTCTGTTCTTAACTTGCAACTGTTCTTAAGTAGAGGCGTACTTTCACTAATGGGGCCTCTTGCTGCCGCTGCACCGCCAGCACACAATTTCCGTTCTCATCCTGGGGCAAAGTTCTCAACTTGAGGTAAATCTTCCAGGTTAGTGGAGTTTGTTACCTGAAGTGTTTGTAACCCGAGGCGTTTGTAACTTGAGGTACCACTGCATTTGTTTTGGACTGGCCAGTTTATTAAATCTCATTGTGAGAGGCAATCGGGAGAATGCCTCTTCTAACTGGTCCCTATTTCTTTTGCAAATGAAAACCATTGTTAAAGAAGATTTCGTGATCTCATTAATACGGGACTAATTGTTGATTCATAAGTCAATCAACAGTTCATTTAGTCAATTAATCTAACTGGTAATTCAGTTGGTGGTGTCCTGATTTTTATTAGTTTTATTATTTCTGAGATATCCCATAGAGATAGTCACATGAGTGGCGGGGGGCGGGGAGCGGGGAGGGTGAGCGGAAGAACCTCAGATATTCATCTGTGTGTAACTGCGTCTGATCGCAGTAAATGATTACAGTCTATTCTTTGTTACGCTCCATGATCACTATTCTTAATGTGTCTCTCTCTCTGTGTGTATGTGTGTGCGCGTGCACACACACACACACACACACACACACACTGTACATAGTCATTCCTCCTCCACCTCCTGCTTAAGTTCAAGGCAAGTTGAAGGGTCAAAAAGGCAAGGGGTGTTTCAGAAGTTTAGCAGACAAGCAATTGGTAAGAGATGGTGAACGTGGCATTGGTGGTGGTGCTGAGATCTGGTATATATTATTTTGATGGTTTGCAAGCATCCATCATTCATATATTCTTTCTTTCTTTCTTTCTTTCTTTCTTTCTTTCTTTCTTTCTTTCTTTCTTTCTTTCTTTCTTTCCTGTGCTATGTGTATACATTTACAACATGTGGGGGGTGGGCAGGGGGGTTCTGGCTCCACATATGGTGTTGAATACCTATCTATTTAATTCAAATATACATATTAAATCTGTATAACTGCCTGTGGGTCTGCTATGTTGAGAAAGTGGGTCAAGAACCTCTTGCCTCCAGGGACTATCCATCCAGCTGAAGTGGTCCTTCATCCCTGATGGCATTAAACCTGATCTTTTCAAACTCCAGAGTCAATACAGTCAGAGGCAGCAATGTTTCTGAATGTCAGTTGCTGGAAACCAGAGGAGGGGAGAGAGCTTTCGTGCTCAGGTCCTGCTTGCAGGTTGCCCACCAGATGATCATTGTGAGAACAGGATGCTGGGCTAGATGGGCCATTGGGTACATGGTACCTCGCGTTACAGACGCTTCAGGTTACAGACTCTGCTAACCCAGAAATAGTACCTCGATTTAAGAACTTTGCTTCAGGATGAGAACAGAAATTGTGTGGTGGTGGCATAGCGGCAGCAGGGAGGCCCCATTAGCTAAAGTGGTACCTTAGGTTAAGAACAGTTTCAGGTGAAGAACGGACCTCCGAAAGAATTGAGTTCTTAACCGCCCAGAAAGCTGCCCAGAGTGGCTGGGGAAGCCCAGCCAGATGGCGGGGTATAAATAATATATTTTTATTTATTATTATTATTATTATTACCTCCCTGTGATTTCCAGATGATGGGCAGTATACAAGTTTAACAAATAACAATAATAATGCATTAAGTGAAAATAATATACAGAAATGCATTATACAATTATTTTGCAAACATGCACATTAGGCAAAATTGCTTCTAGGTCTCCCACAACTATCTGATTGGCCACTCTGGGAACAGTGCATTGGGCTCGATGGGCCTTTGTCTACCCTTATGCTCTTATTCCTCTTAGTTTTCTCCTGCTTAGCCAGCTCTTTTGGACTTACTGAGTTTGCTTCCACGTTTCCATATTTTGATGGTTATATAGTGTTTTACTGCTGCTGTTGTGCACCACTTTGATTGCCATCTGGCAGAGACCGTAGCCTATAAAAGCTTGAAATAATAAGGCATGCATTTTAGCAATGGAACCAACTCGCTGTCAGATTGCTGGCCCTTTGCTGAAATAGCTGTACTGTTGCTGTGCCAAGGCAAAAGCCTTGGACGTGCCATTTCCCCCCCTGAATGCATCTCTTTGATGTTGTCATCCAACCTGAGTTCGAAGAGTTCACTGGGTGAAAATGACCGCCTAACATGCATGCACACACAAAAGCTGGCACCTGCAAGGTTAGACCAGTTGCAAAATGTGAAGCCAACCCCAGATGCCCCGCTAGGGATCATTCAGAAAGGGGGTTGAAAATAAAACTGCAAATCTATGGTGTGGCTGCATTTAGAGTACTGTGTACAATTCTGGTCACCTCACCTCAAAAAGAATATTGTAGAGTTGGAAAAGGTTCAGAAAAAGGCAACTGAAACAAACAAGGGGATGGAATGACTCCCCTGTTAGGAAAGCTTTTTAGTTTAGAGAAAAAGGCAAGTGAGAGGTATTTAAAATGATGCATGGTGTGGAGACACGGGTGGTGCTGTGGGTTAAACCACAGAGCCTAGGACTTGCCGATAAGAAGGTCGGCGGTTCAAATCCCCGTGATGGGGTGAGCTCCCGTTGCTCGGTCCCTGCTCCTGCCAACCTAGCAGTTCAAAAGCACATCAAAGTGCAAGTAGATAAATAGGTACCGCTCCGGCGGAAAGGTAAATGGCGTTTGCGTGCGCTGCTCTGGTTCGCCAGAAGCGGCTTAGTCATGCTGGCCACATGACCCGGAAGCTGTACTCCCTGTGCTTCAGGTTAAGAACAGTTTCAGGTTAAGAATGGACCTCCAGAATGAATTAAGTATGTAACCTGAGGTACCACTGTACTATTTCTGGGTTAGCGGAGTCTCTAACCTGAAGTGTCTGTAACCCAAGGTACCACTGTACTTTCTAGGCAGGGATCCAGGATTTTTAGGTCACCCTAGGAGCTTCATGGCCAAGTATAGAATTGGACGATGGCCTCCCAGGTCCGCGTCTGACACTCTGATCACTAAACCACACTGGGAATCATGCATAGGATTGCATCCTAAGGCAAAGAGAAAATGGCTTACCTGAAGATGGATGTTTTTAAGCAGAGGTTGGATAATCATCTGTCATGGATGCTTTAGATGAGATTCCTGCATTGCAAGGGTTGGACCAGATAACCCTTGGGGTCCCTTCCAACTCTACAGTTCTACGATTCTATGAGTCTCCCTAGTAAGTTCACTGCATAGAGGCAAACATAGGACCAGAATCATCTTTATTTTGTCACTCATTCATTTAAACAACCGCACTCCCATCATCTCCATCCTGAACTTGGTCGGAGAAGATCATTAGAAAGTTTGTTTTTTGTGCGTTCCAGCCTGGATGGGTCCAGCTGAACTTGCCACGTCATCTCCTGGGATGGAATTTGGGGATGGGAATGTGAACCTTCTCAAAGTGCTTGTTTGTGGTAAATTCAGCTGGTGAGGTAAAGAGGGGTGAGTCATTAGGGAAAATACCCCAGCAGCCCTGATCTCACTGGGTGGCTCTGGGGAGACTTCAGTCTTTCAGGCTCAGCACTGTAACTGCCCCCCATTAGTAACAGACACATAGCATCACCACACAGACTGCATTGTAGGGCTGTGGTCAGTGGAGAGTTTTAAAGGAGAAAATGTGCCAAGGAAGCAGTTTGCAGACACGTAGGGAAAGACCTGGAATGGCAAATTGTGATTCCAGATGACCTATGGGGTCCCTTTCAAAGCTACAATTCTATGGTTCATTGCAATGGATCAGAATGTGTTCACTTGCCTTCCTTGCTACTCTCTTTCAAGAGTCCCTCCCTGGCACCATGTCGCTATCTGTTTGCCCCAAAGACTTGTCGTCTTGGAAACCAGCCTCCATGAGCTTTGGGGCCTCCGTTTATTATGATGCTTTTTGGCACTGCAGGGTGGTTGCTCAGAAGCAACTGCTTCTCCCCACCCCCTAGCCAGGTCTTTGCATCTGAGGCTAGAGGGGACCTTATTTCCTGTAGGGCCCTCGTCTCACCCCCTTGTGTCCATCCAGAGGACTGGCTTGTCACAGCTCGTGAGCTCTTTTCCATCCTGGTGTTGATCTGGGGAGCAGCTGAGGGCTACTTCTCCCTCAAACCAGGCCCAGCTCTTCCCTGGAGCCCAAGCACCAGGCCTCCTGCCTGCAAACCTGAGGTCCAATTATCCTGAAACAAACTGCACCCGTGACTCCAGGAAGGTCTGTGTCGAACCAAGAGCACTTTCCAGAAGGAGCTGCCCTTTCCCTCCTTCCTGAGGGCACTTGACAACTACTGTATATTCCGTTGCCTAACCAGAGAAAGCCATTTGTCATTGTGTGTGCTTTTCCCTGCCTGCAGTGCCAAGGGAAGGGGTTTCTCTCCCTCCCTCCCTCTTTTCTTCCTGCTATTTATCAAAGAGGCTTATTTCTGATGGGTGGAAAGAGACAAGAGTAAAATCTCTGTAGCCACAGGCTTGCAGGCGAAGGTAAAAGGCTGAAGCCCACGAGGCCCATATGCTGTCCGTCCTGAGAAGCTGAGATGACTGCTCCCAGCTGCTGAGGAGACAACTGGTCAAGACAGGCTGAATGCCACCAAATGGCACTGCTGGGAACAACAGAGGGGTGGGTGAATGGGGAGTAGGTCTCCTTCAAAATGCATCTTATGGATCAGTTCCCCACGCTCCGGTTTGGGTACTCATGAGCGATACGAGGGATGGAGACTGTAAGAACATCAGAATAGCCTGTTGGAGCAGACCAGTGGCCCCTCCAATCCAGCATCATGTTCTCACAGTGGCCAAGCAGATGTCCTAATGGGAAGCTCCCAAGCAAGGCATGAGCACAACAGGGCACCGTCCTTCCTCCTGCGGTTTCCAGCCACTGGTACCCAAAAACATCCCTGCCTCTGACAATGGAGGCAGAACATTGCTGTCATGGTTTGCAGCCACCATGCCTGGAGTGACTTAACACATAATCTGTCTTCCCAGGAAACTCTGGGAGGGAAATAGGGGTCTCCTAACAACTCTCAGCACCCTTAACAAACTACAGGCCCCAGAATTATCTGGGAGAAGCCATGACTGTTTAAAGGGGTATCATAACAATTTAAATGCATAGTTTGAATGTAGCCTTGCTTTGTCCTGCATTCCAGAGCTCCCAAGCCCAGCTCAAGATATTCTGCAGCCTGAGGAGAAAGACAAGGTGGTGCCCACGTTTCCACTTCATGCATAAATGCAGATCGTTGACTCTTATTTCAGTTCTGGCTATGGGCCAATGTCTTCTACTATGCTTGAAGTTAGCATAAGGGACCTAAGGCAGGTGTGTTGACATACACAGCTCTGCCCTCTAACTCTTTGCTATTGGCCAGCCACCCACTGCCTGAGGCAGCTGATTCACTCTGTCTAGTGTTAGAGTCAGCCCTGACTTCTTCTGAATTTTGCCTTTGCTAGGAATTCAGATGACTCGCTTTGGCAGGTGATCATTTTACTCAAGGTCCACCTAAAAATATCTGGAGTTCATCTTGAGCTGATGAAGCCTGGAAGACAGGATAGAGGACACTTTTCTCTCCCCTCAGAAAGGATAATCACGGTTTTCTAGAGATGGGTGGCATCCCTACTAGGAAGGGTGTTCCAAAGTTTGGGAGCAGCCACTGAGAAGGTCTTCTCCACATCCTCACAGTGGTGGGACTGAGAGAAGGGCCTCCTTTGAATCTTATTTTTCTATCTTCCTCTTTTATCCTGATTTCAGAGCCTAGGCAGGTTTTTATGGGAGAATACAGCCCTCCAGATAGCCTGGGCCTAAGCCACATACAGTGGAACCTTGGAAGTGGAACAGAATCCATTCCAGAAGTCCGTTCGACTTCCAAAATGTTCGGAAACCAGCACAGCTTCTGATTGGCTGCAGAAAGCTCCTGATCCAGCAGCCAGGCTCTCCTTATGTTCCTATTGATCTCTCCTTGCTATTGCGTCTCTCTGCCTTTCTCTCTAATAGATTGTAAGTCTGTGGGCAGAAGCTGTCTTTCATTTGAATTATTCTAAAGCACTTTGGTCATTATTAGCATTAAATTGCACCTATCCTTGTCTGCGCACCATCTCCTTCGGCCCATTAAATCGCCACAATTGCTATCTGCGATTCCTTTCCCATCACCACCCCCATTCAGAATTATTCCACATAAAACTTTGAAAGTTTGCTTTGAAAGTCCCTTTTCTTTTTCTCTGGAAGAATGTACCTCCCTAGGAACACAAGGCCTCTTTAGAAGGCAGCAGGCAAAGGTCTCTCAGCCTGACCAGTGGATCTGATTAGGTCTCTATAGGCTTGACATTTGAGCCACACAATCAGGGAAGCACTTTCGTCAGTTCCAGCTCGGTCATTTCCCCTCATTATTTTCTACCTGCATCCACCCCCTCCAAAAGTCATAGCAGATGAGATCTGGCGTGCAGGTGTTAAGTCTGATGGGCCCGGAGTGTATCAGTTACTTATGAGTGACAATCAAGGTTGGGAACTTCAGTGAAAATATGCTTCAAAGAGATATTCAGATGCTGTCAGTTCTGCTCACTCCTTTTGGAGTAAAGCTTTTACATGCTTGAGACTTGTGGGTACAATCTGGTTAGAGGCTGCCATCCAATGCACACTTAGCCGGGTGTAAGTAGGTACAGGGATTTGATTCAGTTTGCCTTGAAAGTTGATTCTATCAAAGAAAACGAAATAATGATATCTGGATTTGAGGGTTGAAAAAAATGTTTGTTCATAGAAAGTGGCTTTGCTGGGTGTTACATTGGATTGGAGAAAGTGAATATTGTTTTTATATGGCAGACAGATGAAGAATCGAAAGTTATTTATTTTCTGAATTTTATTTTTCTATCTTTCTCTTTTAACCTCTTTCCTACTCCTTCCTTCCTTCCTTCCTTCCTTCCTTCCTTCCTTCCTTCCTTCCTTCCTTCCCCCCTCCCTTTTGTGTTTTTATTGTATCTAGATAAAAATGTCTTGGTTTAAAAAAGAGGGGAAATATATTGTTCTGTATTTTTCTCTAAGAACCTTAATAACATTTTTTTTTAAAAAAAATGATTCTATCAAAAGTGCACTTTCCAAAACAATATGAAACCAAAACACAGCCATCCTGCAAAATTTGCACTTATCAAACTTTTAGGAGGCAGTTCTCCAACCAAACTATGTTTACGAAAATGAAAATATGCATTTTGTGATACAGCTACTGAAGAATGCTGAAGGCTTACCCCTTTCCCCTAGCTTTTGATGCTTGTAGTGTATGTTTTCAGGCCCCACCTTATTTTTATGCTTCTGAGTTGTTTTTAATATTGTGCTTTAATGCTGCAACACACTCTAAGATCTTAGGGTGCAGGACAGGTAAACAATAAATAAATAAATAGGGGCATGCATAAAAATGAATATATTTGTGAACATAACACATGAAAATGCATTATGAGAAATTGCTTGCAAAAATGTGTATGTTAGTCAAAACTGCATATACAAAAATGTGTTTATTAGGGAAAATTCACACCAAAATGCTGAAGGGGGGGGGGAAGTATATATGCCCTCCAGAATTTGCACTTATCTGAACTTTGCAATGCAGCTTCATAGTCACATGACATGCATAAGAATGCATCTGTTACTGAAAACAGATTACAAAAATTAGCTCGGAGAGAAGCAGGTACTCAATGCCAAAGGTTGTTGCTAAGAGAAAACCTCAATCAAATCAGAACCATCAAATTTCACGTGTAAATCCATTTAAAATGGATTCCTCCTCTACTCCTAGCTGCAGCCCTATCTAACATTTCCTCTATTCAGATCCCTTCTGTCTCCTTGGCCTCCCTCCTCATAATTTCCAATCCCCTGTTCCCCTCAAACACACCCCACGTCACTAATAACAACCCACCTTTTTATGACTGCTCCTTACCCCTTTGCACCCCAGTCTATCACCGTAGCAATTCAGCCAATGGCTAGAGTGCTAGGAGTTTGTAGACAGATAACAACTAAATTGTTTTTTGTTTTTTTTAAAAAAAGTCTATCTAAGACTGGAAAGCTGACACATTTTATTGGCCTAGCTTGACCTGAAGAATGTGGCTAAATGGCTGAGATCCTGCGAAATGAACATCAGATGCTTGCAAGGCAGGAATCCGATTAGATGTGAAAACAGCCAACGCCCTGCTCCTCGTTGCTTCCATTGTCCGGTGGACTTTGCATCTGTTCATTAGGTCAGCAAGCCTCCCTTGCAAACCAGGGAAGGCCCCTACAATCATGTCTTGTGTTGACCTGGAGCCCTTGGCCTATGCATGCCCCAAAGGCAGCCATGTTTCCTGCAGGGGGATGGCGAGTCCTGTGTGGCTGATGCCCTAAAGTAACAGATGGTGGCTTTGAAACTCTAACCCCACTCAATTTCCCACCTCCTGCCTCCGCTCTTCCTCTGTCCTCAGGCGCCTGGAGCTTACATGCCATCCAATTTGTTACCTACAACGGGGGAGGTCAAGGTCTTGCCGGCTGCTGGTCTTCTCCTCTCAGTTTGGGGCATTTGGCTTGAATTGCTTCCTCCTTGGAAGACGTTGTCCACTGGGACTGGAAAGGGGGGAAGGGGGAGGAAATGGAAAGCAGGGGGAGAATGTATTAGGAATAACATCCCCCCCCCAAGTCCTCTGACTTTCTAAGCTATTCAGTGGCGTTGGAACACAGTTCCATGCCCCCTGACATTTCGCAGACGAAGCCTTGTTTTTATATCTAGGACAATCTACCGTTCTATGACTGACCCTTCCCATCTGGCATTCAACCCTCCCTTCATACTCTGTAATTGCAGCAAATCAGCCAAATGCTAGGAAACTAAGAGGTTGTAGGTAGGTCACCAATGAAAAAGGCTTTAAAAAAATGATGAAAGGGGAGCATTTCTTCTGAGGGCCACATGCTCCTCACAATCGCTGACCATGTACCTGTGGCAAGCCCTCAAGCAGGACCCAACCACAAGAGCCCTCTCCCCTCCTGTGGTTTCCAGTAACTGGTAAGAAAGAAGCTGCCTAGACTGAGTCAGATTATGCTTATCCTTAAGGTCCATGAATAACCATAGTTTAGAGGTCCTGGGCCCTAAGGAAGTCAGACTATCCTCCACCAGGGCCAGGGCCTTTTCAGTGATGGCTCCGACCTGGTGGAATGCTCTGTCCCATGAGACTAGAGCCCTTCAGGATTTAATCTCCTTCTGTCGGGCCTGTAAGACAGAGCTATTCCACCTGGCCTTTAATTTGATTCAGCCTGATCTTTTATTTCCCTTCTCTTCTGTTCCCTCCTCCTCCCCTTTGATGAAGATCACCCGCTCTGAGACCCCACAGCTAATTCTCCCCTGGCCTCCTTGCTGGCCCAAGTAGGACCAATTCAGCCAGCTAGCCCGGGGGATTATCTAATTGATTTTTGAATTTTATTGTCATTCATGTTTTTATACTGTATTTTATGCTGTTTTTATAATTAGGTGTTTTAAAGTATTGTAAATTTGTTGTTAGCTGCCCTGAGCCCGGTTTTTGAACCGGGAAGGGCGGGTTATAAATAAATTATTATTATTATTATTATTATTATTATTATTATTATTATTATCCAGCTCAGTATTATCTACAATGACTGGCAGGAGCTCTTGAGGCTTTCAGACAGGAGTCTCTCCCAGTCCTAACCTGGAGATGCATGTGCTCTAACTACTGAGTTACAGCCCATTCCCCATGAAGAGTCACAAGGTGGCTTTACATACCAAGGCTTGCCATCAGCTCCCCCTGACCCAGAAGGACTATAAAGGCTTCTAGATCAGAGAATGGGACATTGGGTTGGCAACCTCGGCATTTCCAACTCAGCAGCTTCCTATGGCTAAGCTTGGGTACCTGGCAAGCCTAGTGACTGGTGAACGTCTTGGGTCACCTTGACCCATTAAGACATCCTTTGATCACCGGGTAGGAGGAAGAAAGATTCTAATGGCAGCAGACTTAACTAATCTGTGTGTCTTTCTCTCTATCTCTTTCTTTCCCCCTCACTCCTGCTGCCTTGCTAGAGTCCCGCTTGAAAGTCCAAGATATGAAACACAATTATTGGCGACAGTCCACATTGCTTGGGTCATGGGTTTCATGTCAGCTGCTGCTTGTAAGATGGGTGAAAATTCTTGACTTGAAAGTGAAGGGC
This sequence comes from Podarcis vaucheri, assembly GCF_965113315.1. Classification (NCBI taxonomy): domain Eukaryota; kingdom Metazoa; phylum Chordata; class Lepidosauria; order Squamata; family Lacertidae; genus Podarcis; species Podarcis vaucheri. Next base: position 21,113,620 of record NC_138754.1, on the reverse strand, counting down.
AAAAGACGGAAGGGGAGAGAAAACAAAGAGGGGAAGAATGGATGATGGACAGCCCGACTTGTTGAGGGTGAAATCAATTAAAGGGCATCAAATCTTGGATTCATGCTTTTTGAAAGTGACAAATCTGTGTTGGAAACGGAGAAAGATGGAAGGAGAATAATGCGTTTGACCTCCTGGAGACCGGCTGCTCCTTCCGTCAGAGGAGCCAAGAGTGAAGTAAGATGCGCTCATGATAAATTATAACAGCCAGCCAGCCACCTCAAAAAAAGTAACGAGGTGAAAAGGTTACCAAAGGGGACCCAAAATGAATGGAATTTAACCAGACATCGAGATAAATCAAGTCAGGCTCTCAATATTTGCGTGCCAGGGCTGCCTGGAACTGCTGTGGCTAATCTCAATTTGTTTGCCTTCTTCTTTAAAGGGTAATCGGCATGCATACATCTTGTTTACCAAGACAGCCCTTTCAAAAATATTGCCACTGTGGAATGGGTCACTCAAACTCCATGGAAGTAATCATCCAGATGACAAAGATCTTACTTAATCTTCTTGGTGGGAATGACTAGAAGAAGTCAATTTTGAAGTCTTCTTTATCCGACTTGTCATTTGATAACCTACTATGTACTCAACCAAGCAAGAGCTTAAACCAGGGATGAGGAACCTGTGGCCCTCTAGACGTTGCCGGACTCCAAAATAGTTCTGGAAGAACTATCCTGGAAGAACTGTTCTGTCTGCTGCTGTGCTTGGAGTACCCTATTGCTACGTTCGGAGCACCTGTCATCACATTTGTAGGATATTTACTTTGGAAAGGCATTTTGCCTCCATCTCAGTGATCTTTGATAGTGACTCACTACACCTACATTCCTGTTCTTGGAACATTTATTTAATTCCTATTATTTGTGACTCCATGCACATATCATATGTCTTCTGCTTATGAATTTTGAAACAATATATGTTACAGTGGTATCTCGGGTTAAGAACATAATTTGTTCTGGAGGTCTGTTCTTAACCTGAAATTGTTCTTAACCTGAGGTACCACTTTATTTATTTATTTCCTAATTTTTTATTAAAATTTTCAAGAAATAGAAATTAAAGAAAAGCAAAGAGCAATACATAACACTGTAAACACATTTATATATATATATTCCAAAATTAAAACTAATTTAAAAAGGAAAGGAAAGGAAAAATAAGAGATATAAAGAAAAAAAGACAAAAGAAAAGAAAAAATACTTTTCATAACCTGGAATATTACCAAATTCTTGCTTCAAATACTGCAATATATAAATTTTGGTTAAAATATTATAAAAGACTTCCATTGCGTTCACCACATGTCTCTTAGTTGTCTTGCTCGCTTTTACATCTGTTCTTCAATCATTTCCCTTCCTTAGATTCTTTCATACTCAATCAAAACTTTATGTTCTCTATATTATTCTCAAGGTTAGTCTAGACACAACCAAACATTCGTATTTGAGCCCTGCTTATATAAATAATCATTTAAACATTTCCATTGTTTCTGAATTAATTTTTTAGACTTATGCCTTATTAAATCCATCAATTTTGCTAACTCCAGGTACTCACAAGGTTTACTTAACCATTCCCCCTTTGTTGGAATATAATTTCCTTTCCAATGACTGGCTACCAACATTCTCGCTGCCATTGTTGCGTACAGAAATATGTTGATTTTGTCTTTGGGGTACCACTGAGGTACCACTTTAGCTAATGGGGCCTCCCGCTGCCGCTGCACTGCCGCCACGCGATTTCTGTTCTCATCATGAAGCAAAGTTCTTAAACTGAGGTACTATTTCTGGGTTAGCGGAGTCTGTAACCTGAAGCGTATGTAACGTGAAGCGTATGTAACCCGAGGTACCACTGTATAAATATTTTGTCAGTATATTATTAGCTGACATGTTGCTGGTTGTTGTTCACGACTCCAACTCCCATCAGCCCCAGCCGGCATGGCCCAGTGATGGTGGGTGTTGTACTTCTGCTTTATGTGGCTTGTCACTTGATCACCTACTATACAGTCAACAAAGCACAATCTTAAACAAGGGGTGAAGAATCTGTGAACATCCAGATATTGTGTCCTTCAGTGTGGCTGCCCTTTTGTTTTCCACCAGAACAACATCTGTTCTGATATGACAGGCACCCACTATTATTATACTTTGTAGAAACAATTGAAGATGACACCCCCCCCCAGTTTTTTTGGCTGGGTGAAAAGGTCTCTGTCTCAGGTGTTTATTTTGCATCGCTTTTAAGACTCTCTCTCTTTTGCAGGGAGGTAACACAATCTGCATGAAAATTCACATTTTAAAGCAAGTGTTTAAAGAGATATATTCTACCAGTACAAACATTTCTACCTGCTTTTGTGATATATTTCTTGAGCCGAGAATGGCCTTGGAGCATTTGTGAAGTGTAAAAATCCAACGGCTATTACTTAGGAAGTTCAAAATCTGGAGCGCAACAGCTCAACACATTCTGGAATTTGCAAATATCGGAAGAATTAACAATCCCTGATTTCCATCCATAGTTCCTAAAAAAATCTCATTAACATTAAAGGCCTATAGTGACAAGAGAGGCCACCTTATTGGAGCAGCCTTGATGTTGATATTTGGGGTACAGCCTTCAAGAAAGCATCTGTGGGTCCCTTTATCACCTCAACCACCACCACCACACCACTCACTTCAGTTGTTGAATTCTTCTGTGCCACAGCCCTGCCCTTCCTGGGTGGTCTGTGTCCCCCTCAAACCCCCCCCCCCCGATTCCTTCATGGAGACACCAGTCCACACATAGACCCTGCCTCACAGCTGACCTGCTATGATCAGAGAGATGGGGCAAACTAGTTAGGTCTCCTTCCATGCTTATCGATCCCTCCCAGCCACTTCCCAGCACACATCCACCAAAATGCCTCCTTCAAATGGTCCAACGATAGATTATGGGCTGTCTGTTTTAGAGGTGCCTGCCTTGCCACTTGCATGCTATGCAACTTTGTTATTGCTTTGGGAGAATCCTGAGTGTGCACGAAGTCAGGGCAGGGTTGCAAAAGAGAAGGCTGATTTTAAAACCTTGCTTCTAAACAACAGCAGACGTCTGAATAAAGCAGGGCTGGAGGAACACAGAGGAATGGTGAGGATATGAGAGGCACATAGGATCTGTGAGGGGATGTGGGGGTTGGGGGGTCTCTTAACAGGATTGGCGAGCAATGCAAGTAGGGGTAGCAGCCCCCAGTTTCACAAAGGCATGTAACAGCAATCAAATACAGTGGTACCTCAGGTTACATATGCTTCAGGTTACAGACTCCGCAAACCCAGAAAAAGTGCTTCAGGTTAAGAACTTTGCTTCAGGATGAGAACAGAAATTGTGCTTCGGCGGTGCAGCAGCAGCAGGAGGCCCCATTAGCTAAAGTGGTGCTTCAGGTTAAGAACAGTTTCAAGTTAAGTACAGACCTCTGGAATGAATTAAGTACTTAACCTGAGGTACCACTGTAAGCAAATAGTAAATAAATACGTCTTGCTGAACAGACACAATTTTGCAAAGTGATTTCCCCTAAGGTAATGCATTTCCCCATTCTATTTTCACTCATATATGCATTTTTTTTATTCCTCCGTTGCCTAAACACGCGCTCTATTTTGTACACATGACTTGGCTGGAGAACTTGCATTGCAAAATTTGGAGAATCGCAAATTTCGAAGGATGGTTCCTGTTTCAAAAGTGTGAATCAGGTAGGTTCATCTTTCAAAGAGAACTGAATCAAATTGATTTCCCCCATCACCATCCTAGAGTCAGTTTGATTCTTGCTGTTGAAACTCTCACTTTGTCCAGTTATGAAATCTGAATGGATTCTCTTGTTTTGTAACAGTTTGTCCTGTCTGGCCTCATGTGTGATTGTCGTATGGAGAGAAGGCAGGTCCACTTCATCTCCTCCCCCCGCTCCCGCCCCGCACTCCCTGCCACTGTTGTATTTTATGGTCTTCGATGGCAGCTCAGCTGAAGAGTTGCAAAATTCATATCCTCTTGGACTGTGGGGGAATGGCAACAGAAAAGATTTAATGCCCCACTGGGGTAGGATAGGAAACTGGGCAGGGGAGGAGGTGGGAAGGAAAGGGAGGCAGTTGGGGACTCTGGGAGTTAGAGGAGACCTGTAAAAGTGGAGCTTTCTTTGGAATCTGGAAAGCTGGAGGAAGCAAAATGAATTCAAAATGTGAAATTTGGTTAAGCCATCTTTGAAATATCTCTTCCTAGAAAATCTGTTTCTTTCACCGAGTGCATACCTTCTACTTTTGGAAGCAATGGATTTCCAATACCTCCCTGTTTACTGTTTACGCAATGGATTTCCAATACCTCCCTGCCAGTTCATTTCTCTGCCTAATTCAAGGTGCTCTCATTAGTGTTTCAGACCCTGAAACTTAAGCTCCAAATTTCTGAAAGATCACCTCTTTCCCCACAGACCCTCTTGAGTATTAAAAGCGGCAGAGGGGACCCTCTTGGTAGTTCCACTGTTCTCACATGTAAGGTGGGGTGGCTGGCCAGGGAGAGGGCATTTTTCTGGGGCAATTCCGAGGTTTTAGATTTCCCACTCCACAGAGGTGCTTTGGTCACCTTCAGCATACAGCTTTCTTCATATGTTGAAGATACATCTCTTTGTCCTGATCTTTGACAGTTGAGCTATGAGTTTTAGAGATCCACCCTGTACCTATGACGGTGATTTGTCTTAAACTGTTTTTAGTTTTTAATTTTAGTTTGCTGTAACCCACTTTGAGACCTGCCGATGAAGGGCGAACAATAAGCTGAGCAACAACAACATCCTAAATGACCAACAAGTTGAATAAAGAAATCAAAAACATAATAGATATAAGGATTCAGGTAGTCCCTGAGGTACCCTGGACTTAAGTTTTTCACGGCTTTGTAAATTAATACAGGATTATCCTGTGTGTGTGGCATAGATAGCTTCCATGACCCCAGAAACCACGAGGAGAGGCCAGAATCTTGCAAAACAGTGTTTAAATTCCCCTTCCAAGAGCCCTTTGTCCTCCTGGGGTTTCCAGAAACTGGTACAGTGGTACCTCAGGTTAAGTACTTAATTCGTTCCGGATGTCCATTCTTAACCTGAAACTATTCTTAACCTGAAGCACCACTTTAGCTAATGGGGCCTCCTGCTGTCGCCGCGCCACCGGAGCACAATTTCTGTTCTTATCCTGAAGCAAAGTTCTTAACCTGAAGCACTATTTCTGGGTTAGTGGAGGTGTAACCTGAAGCGTATGTAACCTGAAGCATATGTAACCCGAGGTACCACTGTATTTGGAAACATTGCTGCCTCTGACCGTGGCGCCAGAGCGAAGCCATCATGGCTTGTAACCATTGATAGCCCTCTCCTCCATGAAATTGTCTAATCTTCTTTTAAAGCCATCCAAGTTAATGGCTGCCTCTACCTCCTATGGGAGTGAGTTCCACAGGTTAACTATGCACGGCATAAAATGCACTGTCTTTTATCAGTCCTGGCTCTTCCAACATGTCTGCCAGTTCTAGTGTTACAAGAGAGGGAGCGAAACCTTTCTCTATCCCTTTTTCCCATGCTGTGCATCATTCCTTCCCCCCTTGCCCCACATCCAATCTGCTTGTTAGTTATCCTGTCCTTCTACACTTGGACATTCCGTCTCACATTCCCAGTGGCTCAACAAATGCCTTTCCTGTCTCCCCCCGCCCCACCAGCCGACTCCTACCTGGGTGTTGATCCACTAGAGGGGTGATAAATCCATCAAGGCTGTCAGGATTCCATCACTTGGGCTGGCAAGAGGAGAGGGGCCCTGGCTGCCTCCCATCGCTCCCCGTCCTCAGCCAGGATGGATAGCTCTTCCTTTACTGACAGCTCTCCCACTGGCTGGAATCAGTGTCCCGCTGAAAGAAGATTTGTTAAATGGTACTTAGTGCCCCCTCCTCTCGTGGCACAGGTGGGGGGTGAGTTAGGAGGGTGTTGTCTTTCTTCAGAAGTTGCTTGTCTCATGTCGGCACAGCAAGCGTCTTGTCATCGCCCCCTCCCTGCCCCCCTCTTCCCTTGGACCCATTGGCATAGCTCTGGGATGGAAGACAGACACAGAACAGGCTTACCTTGTTCTCCCTTGTCCTGAGATTGGCAGGACACCTGAAAAAAGACAGTTGGGAAGACTCCAGGCTGCCAAGGGAGGTGATGGATGGGAAGAGGGGAATAGAATTTCACTGGACACTACATCTGTGCTGATACATCATCACCATACCTATCAATGATTTGCATGTCTGCCGCCTTTCATTAGTGAATTATGCTCCAGGCGGCTCACAACATGAAATAAAAGATGGAATCCATTAAATTACAAAATCTACTATATATTTTGAGAGATGTTTTGTCCGTTTGCTCTCTATGTGTTTGGACATCGATTGCTATATCCTCACCAAACCTGGCCTGAGGATTCCCGAGGTGGGGGTTGTGTTGTTGTTGTTGTGTGTTTACATTGGGATGCTGACCGCCGTTTTGAATCAAGATGGTGGTCCAAAACACGAATCCAGTATGACTTTGCCTGATTTTGGTCGTAATTCTGAGGAGGTGCTGTGGGACTCATTCACAAGATGGCTGTTGGGGGAGGACGTGACAAAATGTCTATGGCTGCTGGGAACATAACACAAAATCGCTGCTTTGTGTGTGGGAGGGTGGCATCACACAAAATGGCTGCCATGTCTGAAAGAGCAGAAAAAGAGACAGGGCTACAAAATGGCACACACATTCCCCTGCAAGGCCCCCTACCTCATCTCATTAAAAGAGAAAAACCACACCTATATCAGATGCCCCATTCAGAGATAAGCTCTTTGCACTTTTCCTCTTTTCAGAATGGATGGAAAGGGGCATGTCTACTTCTGGCATCCATTGAAATGTGGGGCATTTTATTTTTTTATTTTTGTGGGGCATTTTAAGGGAGTGTTTTCAATATAGGTGAAGCCAAGCCAACAGAAACAGGAACAAGACAAGAAGGAAGAGCAAACAGTCTCTCATGCCATTGTGAATTTTTGAAGATATTTCTCCTCAGACATTTTGTGGGCACTGTAGGAGGTGATGATGGGCTGACCGGGGCCTGTGATGCCCCTTAAGCTCTGCCTGTCCTGGCTCCAACCCCTTGGCCCTACCTAGACACTAGCATGGTAAGAAACAATTATACCTGTGTGTGATTCTGATTAAAGAAATGGCGCCTGTCAGCATCCCCGTGTCAACATTTCTTGCTTCTCCTCTTCCCTCCAGCTCAGAAGGAGGGGAATTAAGCTGCCAAGGCGCTGGGAAGAGCAGAGGACATTGGTTCAGCTTCCTTGACTCTTGTCTGGCAATTATAACAGCTCTGGTTTAGAATGCAACCCGGTTTCATTTTTGTGACATTCTGTCCATACCACGCACAGCTTTCCCCAACTCCCCGTGTCAAGGGTGATAACCTAGTTCCTTATTATCCAAATATTCGCAGTCGTGAATCATCAGCTTGTTAGAAAGCCTCACGGCCGGCAGACGGAAAGACGCTCAGAAGCAGCAGTGTCGAGTCTGCAACAAGGAGGATGTGTGTTGGATGGAGGGGTGAGCCTGTCACAAAACTTTTTCTTATTTTCAGGGTTGGGAGGAATGAATACATTCAAAAACACACTGTTGATCTGTCTTTTTTGGTCATGAACAGCTACGTGTTCATATTTTTTATCCCCCACCCTGAGCACATTTTAATATCGGTTTTCAAGACAAGCAAACGAAATTCCCAAAATGCTGCTGTGCATAGCTGTCAACTTTTCCCTTTTCTTGCGAGGAATCCTATTTGGAATAAGGGCATTTCCCTTTAAAAAAGGGAACAGTTGACAGCTATGCTGCTGGGAGCGGGGGCTTCTCAGCTGGGCTGAAGCACGGTAGAGGCATGGCTAGTTTAGGAAACCTGGGAAACTGCGTTATACTGAGTGAGACCATTTGTTGTTTGCTTTCACTGGCAGCAGCTCTCCAGGGTTTTGAGAAGGACATAGGTGCCAACTCCTAGGGGTCCAGCTCATTTGGGTCCCCCCAATATTTTGGGGGGACACGGGTGGCACTGTGGGTTAAACCACAGAGCCTAGGGCTTGCCGATCAGAAGTTCGGCAGTTTGAATCCCTGCGACAGGGTGAGCTCCCATTGCTCGGTCCCTGCTCCTGCCAACCTAGCAGTTCGAAAGCACATCAAAGTGCAAGTAGATAAATAGGTACCACTCTGGCGGGAAGGTAAACGGTGTTTCTGTGCACTGCTGTGGTTCACCACAAGCGGCTTAGTCATGCTGGCCACATGACCCGGAAGCTGTACGCCGGCTCCCTTGGCCAGTAAAGCGAGATGAGCGCCGCAACCCCAGAGTTGGCCACGACTGGACCTAAAGGTCAGGGTTCCTGTTACCCTTTACCTTTAATATTTTGGTGGAGGGGCTAGCCCCCCAACGTTCTGAATGATCAGGGGACAGAGGAGGCTGAGCACAAAGCCGAGTGTAGTGAGGCTCCCCCTCCTCCTGCTGCCACAGAGGAAAATGGAAGGAGGGAAGCACCTGGCTGATGGTGGTGGCAGGCGGAGGAAGAGGAGGTTGATCATGGAGACAAGCATGGCATGAATTCAGTGAATGGCGGCTCCTCCTCCTCTTGCCACATAAGGGGAAGATGGAGTGGCCAGTGGCAGTGGCAGAAGGAGCAGGAGCTGCCAGCCATTGAAGCTGTTCTACTGCCATGTTTGGCTGCGCCTCCTGGCTCCTCCTGACCAGTGCTATTTTTCTAGAAAAAGAGATGACAGAACTGAGATGGACCTGAGAGGTGCTGGAACTGAGTTCTGGTGAGTTCCGGCTGAAAAAAGCCCTGCTCCCAATGTGCCGACGTCGCCTGGTGTCCCGATCTCACTTGTGCATCATCAAGCTACCCAGGGTTTCAGACTTGGGTCTGTTCCAGCTCTCCTTGGAGATGCTGGGGATTGAACCTCGGACCTTCAGCATGCAAGTTTGATGCTCTGTCCCTGAGCCATAGCCCTTCCCTACACTGAGGCAGACCATTGTTCTGCCTAACTCAGTACAGTGGTACCTCAGGTTACATACGCTTCAGGTTACAGACTCCGCTAACCCAGAAATAGTACCTCGGATTAAGAACTTTGCTTCAAGATGAGAATAGAAATCGTGCTCTGGCAGCACGGCGGCAGCAGGAGGCCCCCATTAGCTAAAGTGGTGCTTCAGGTTAAGAACAGTTTCAGGTTAAGAACGGACCTTCGGAATGAATTAAGTACCGTATTTTTTGCTCTATAAGACTCACTTTTTCCCTCCGAAAAAGTAAGGGGAAATGTGTGTGTGTGTTATGGAACTAATGCAGGCTGCGCAGCTATCCCAGAAGCCAGAACAGCAAGAAGGAGCATTGCTTTCACTGCGCAGCGACTCCTCTTACTGTTCTGGCTTCTGAGATTCAGAGTATTTCTTTTTCTTGTTTTCTTCCTCCAAAAACTAGGTGCGTCTTGTGGTCTGGTGCGTCTTATAGAGCGAAAAATACGGTACTTAACCCGAGGTACCACTGTATTGTTTTCATTGATTGGCAGCAGCTCTCCAGGGCTTCAGGAAGAAATTGCTCCCCACTGTTTCTGGAAATGCTGAGGACTGAAACCGGGAATGTCTGCATGCAAAATGGATGTTCTGCCACTGAGCTACACTCCTTTACTAAAGTGAGTGAGAATCTTCATCCACCTGGCTCAGAATTGTCTATACAGTGGAACCTCTAGTTACATACGCTTCAAGTTACATACACTTCAGGTTACAGACTCTGCTAACCCAGAAATAGTACCTCGGGTTAAGAACTTTGCTTCAGGATGAGAACAGAAATCATGCTCTGGCGGCGCGGCGGCAGCAGCAGGCCCCATTAGCTAAAGTGGTGCTTCAGGTTAAGAACAGTTTCATATTAAGAATGGACCTCCGGAATGAATTAAGTACTTAACCCGAGGTACCACTGTACTGGCAGAGGCTGCCCAAGGCTTCTGGCAAACGATATCCCCAACATCAACTGGAGGCGCTGGTAATGGAACCATTGTACATAACAGAACTCGCACCCACTGGTGGAGAAAGAGGAGTGCGGGGGGAGCTCACCGTCCCTGGCAGCGTGATCATGGTAGGGTGCCATTGCGGCTGGCTGCCCCCCACCCATGCTAGGCACCATGCCTCTGCGGGTGGCGTGCCCTGCCTCCAGAATGTGTGGGCAGCATGCCACACCCCCGGGATGTGCGCCAGCCCCACCCCACCTGTTCTTCACCCCCCAGTGCCAGAGCATGAAGCTCTGCCACTGCTCACACCCCCATTCTCTTGACGCTGAAGTCCATTGTGCTTTCAGTGTTCCTGAATGCTCAGCTTTGCAGCAGGCAGAACAGCAACTCCTTCCCACACACTTTCTCCAGAGTGACCCGAGGAGCCAGTCTTCTACAGCTGACTCACCTCCTTTCACTCTGATTGACTCTTATCAACACATATGGGGAGAATACTTCTCAGTGGTTAAAATCTCCCCTCTTATGATGAATGGGTGGCTCCAGGTTCCTGGAGACTCTTGCTGCAGAAATAGCAATGGTTCTTTACACACCCTGATGACCCTGGACTTCTACACTTCTGGTAATGGGAGAACACGATGACCCAGAAACAAATAGAAAGTCCTTTAAAAATGCACAGATACAAGACCAGTCTTGGGTCCCATGCACACCCAGATTCTGTACCTTCGCTCCAAGGCCCATGTAGACTTATCATTCATGAAGCTGTCCTCTGGACAACTTATTTGCTGTCTAATTAAACTGGGTTCTGTCCCTGAATTTTGAATTTGCAGCATAATGAATCGGTTGGGCACTGAGGGTTGGGAGGGGAAGCACCAGGGGTGATAATCACTCTTTTTAGGTGGGTTGGTTGAGTTTCTTTGACAGCGTTAAACCGAGCAGTCGCTTGGGCCACTGAACCAACCAGCGATTATTTCCAAGGTATACTTGCGGAAATTGCTGCTATTTAACTTCTAATCAGCACAGAGCTGCAGCAACACCTCCATTAAAAGCATAAAAGCTTTCGCTCGACGGACCATCTGCTCGCATCGTGCTTTTCCCTAATAGCTGGACAATTAAATAAATCTCCTGACACTTAACCACCCTGCTTCCCACCAGTCAGGCGATGGGTTCTTAGATGTTGCATTAGCGAGCGAGCAAAAACCAACACAAATGGTGCAAGAGGGAGAGGGAAGGGGAGAGGTTTTAAAGGAAAGCAGAACCACAGTGCCCGCCGAGAGGCAGAGCCTTTCCCTTCAGCAGCGATGCCCTTTCACAACCCCTGGGCAGCAACCAATTTTACTGGAACGCAACTTTGAGGAGGAAGCAGAGAACATGGAGCCACTCCCTCAGCAGGGCAGCTGGCAAGTCCTATGGCCTATGAAGCTGCCATCACTGACTGCTACTAACCTTGCTGGCTGTGCTTTGCCTCCTGTAGGACATCCCTATTTTCAGCAGAGAAATGTTGGCAGGCATGTTCTGAATACCAGCTGCTGGGAATCGCAAGAGGGGAGAATGCTGCCATCCTCACATCCTGCTTTTGGGATACCCAGACGAGGCATCTGGTCGAGCATGGTAAGAATAGGATGCTGGGATAGATGGACCACTGGCCTGATGCATCAGTTTAAAAAGGCTTTGGAAAAGACATAACTGGGCTAGATGAGCTTGCAGATACTTGCAGAATACTGGAGGCAAATCAGGCCTACAATAACCTGTTCTGATAACCCGCCCCCCCCCAAAAAAAACCAGGTGTTTCTTGACTACTACTCCCATCATCCCTGAGCACTGGTGATTCTGGGTGGGGCTGGTGGGATTTGGAGGCCCAAGATGTAATCTGGAAAGTCATAGGTTCCCCATCCCTGCCTTAAAGGATCATAAGCTTCCTCCCACTATACAAGTTAGCAAAATTTGTTCGGGTTGTTAAAAGTAGAACTCGACAAGTGTGTCCTACTATGGGCCACATAACCACAATGGTAAGGGACATTGTCATGATTTTACCAATGGGAATTATTTATCTTCTTCGTCTTCTTCTTCATGTTAATGCCTGCTTTTTCTTTTCTTTTCTTTTCTTTTCTTTTCTTTTCTTTTCTTTTCTTTTCTTTTCTTTTGCTTTAAATGTACGGGAACACTTACTTAGGATAAAAGGAAATACACTTTTGTCTACACTGACTAGCAGCAGCTTTCACAGATCTCTGACAGGGGTCTTCCCCAGACTGACCCAGAGATGCCAAGGAACTTTGACAGGCAAAGGAATCTGCATTACCACTGAGCTGCAGCGTTTCCAAGCAAGAGGCCCCAAATAAATCCAGAGCTATTTTTGGTGCGGTGGTTAAGAGTGTCAGGCTAGGGCCTGCAAGACCAAGGTTCAAGTCCCTATTCATCCACGTGAAGCTCACTGGGCGAACTCGGGCTGGCTGCAGTCTCTCGCCCTAACCCACCTCACAGGGTTGTTGTGAGGATAACGTACAGAGAGGGAAAGAAGCATGTTTGGAGGACAGGTGGGATAGTACTGTAATAGTAAAGCAATTATGAAATCTCAAGTGAAGTATTTGGACTTCAAGGCACAATATTCATCTTTCAAATGCCAAATCAAACTTTGGATCTGGGGATTTCTGAATGTCTGAATGGTGAAATGGGGTTTCTGGAAAGGATGTTCCTGGGCCTGTGTACAGATGCTTGGAATTAAACTGGCATGCAAAGTGAGGGCTGTGTTCTGGGTCAACCCTGAGGCACAGGATTTGATCCGGCCTTCATATGCTACCTATAGTATCTTCCTGGAAGTGATTTGGCAAAACCAACCAGGCAGTTCTTTAACCACAGTGCTTTCTCTTTATGTTGCAATCTCTGAGTCCCAGAGGCCCTTGGTAGGAGGCAACAGTCCGTTGCATCATCCCTGGTGTGCGAACTTCACACCCTCCGTCTCTCCAACGTGGTCTTCACCTGCACCTCTTTGTGCCACCGCTCACGTCCAGGGAGTCAGAGGTTGGTGTCGTGCAAATATTTGAATGATCTCAGAGGTGCACTGTCCTCCAGGTGCAGGGATCAGGGTGAAAGTTTATCCCGCGAGAGCAAATAACATCAAAGGCAAAGTAGCGGGGAGGGTCGATAAGACGCGTGGGCAGGCAGGGTCAGATAGCACCATAACATGGTGTGGGGAAACAGACTTACTGGGTTGCGTGAAGTAGAAGTCAACACGGAGCTGGAAAAAAACAAACCATTGGCTGTTGCATGAGGATGAGGCGAGCCAGCTCAAGCATGTCATCATCATCATCATCTTCTCCACCATCATCAATATTATGGCTTTCTTTCTGAGCTGTGCTGCTAGGTGGAGAACATGCACAAGGCCACACCCAGTGAAAGTTGTGGCTGAGTGGGGGGTTTGAACCCTGGACGCCTAGGTCTTAGTCTGACACTCTAACTACTTCACCATACACTGACAGACCCTCCAAGTGTCCTTATTTTCCAGGGACAGTCCAGGCTTTACGGAAGAAGTCCCAGTTTATGATTTGATCCCAGAATGTCCTGCTTTTCCTTAGGATGTCCTTATTTTCATTGGAGAAACGTTGGAGGGTATGGAGTTATGCGATCCCAGAGCCAAGGAGGTAAGTAACCAGACAACCTTTAGAGGACATCTGAAGACAGCCCTGTATAGGGAAGGTTTTGTTAATGCTTAATGTTTCTTTATGTTTTTATGGCAGCTGCACAGAGTGGCTGGGGTATAAATAACAATGCGGTTACTATCATTATCATTATTATTATTATTGAATAGGGTGTCCCTATTTTCATCGGAGAAGTGTCAGAGGGTATGCAGCTGGCGCTTTGAAGTTTTCAGTAAAGTGCCTTCATAACAGCAGCATCTTTTGGGAATCCTGACTAGCAGAGGTTAATCTGACCCACATATAATTGTGTGAAGAAGAAGAAGAAGGAAAAAAATATGTCTCTCCCCACCTCTGTCAAAGGCGCTTCCCGCCACAGTCTTCTCGCGCAGGCCCTTCAGCAAAATGGTGGCATGATGGGGTGGGGGTAGGGGTAAATGTGTGTGTGTGTTTGTGTGCCTCACATTATACCCCCCCACACACGCACTCACTCTCCAGCTGCTCGGCATTTGCACATTCGGCAGCGGAGGTGCCTAACATCGCATCGCGCTCAGGGGAAACTCTGACAGATTGTCTCGCAACATATTGCAGGATCACTGCGAGAGGAGCTAGGACCTTCTGACGTCTACGCTGAAAACCGACCCTGTGTGCTTCAGAGAGTTCTTCTCTGTTCAGATTCTGTATGAAATTCAAGAGGCCGGGACACACACGTTTGCAATCTCTCTCTCTCTCTCTCTCTCTCTCTCTCTCTCTCTCTCTCTCTGCCCTCCCTGAAATATTGATGCTGAGCTGCCAACTTTGTTTCTTTTTGATACCTGCCACTTATTTCTTTACCACCCATGATAACGGCTGCTAAGTACATATGTCAGTGACGCAGATGAGTGAGCTGGGTGATAAAATGACAGAGGGCGGTGGCGGGGAGGGGGCACTTTGTGATGAGGAGAAGATGACTTTGTGGATGCAGAGGGCATCTTTGGAAGCTGGCATTCTCTCTCTCTCTCTCTCTCTCTCTCTCTCTCTCTCTCTCTCCTCTCATCAGCCTCCAGCTTTAACTTTCTTTCCAGCAGCTTCAGAATGGGGCTGTTACAGCAGCTATCCCAGACAGAAAGGAGATAATGTGACATGCAGGATAAGTCCAGGGACATGCTTGTTTAAGATGGCTATCAACGCTTGGGAGTGGGAGTCTCTTTCAAAGAAAGAGCAGGATGGAGCCAAGAATAGGAGACAAGGGTGGGCGGCTGGTATGATTTACCGCTAATGGGTCACTTGCAAGAGGTCCACGGCATCACATCGGCCAAGAACCCATGGAGGAGACAGAGGCCACTTCTCTCCAGCAAGGAGCTGGGTGGTCTCATTTCAAGGTTCTCCTTGGTGGTCCGGCCAACTTTGGTTGCCTTCCTCATTGGGTAATTGTTTTCCTTTTCGCAAGGGCACATCCTGCTCCCCTCCTTTTTTTCTGCAGAGCTTCCAATCGAACGAAAACAGTCAACAAACAGCCCCAGTTACGCCAAATGACTTGGGCTGAAGCCATCAGAAAGGAGTGCACAGAGTTCAGAAGTGATGGAAATGCTCTAGTTTGAGTTCTTGCAACTGCTTGTGTGATGGACTGGGGAAGGTCTACCTGAAGACACCAGCCCTGAGACACTGAGGGCTTTTAAGGCTACATTCACACCTTAAATTTCAAGCAGTGCTGTACCACTTTAATCAGCCACGGCTTCCTTCAAAGAATTCTGGGAGCTGTAGTTTACAAAGGGTGCTGAGAGCTGTTAGTTGTTCCTGTTGCATGGCGAGTTCCCACCTCCGACCAGAAGAAATAAAGACACAAAACACCATAGTTAAGGTTAATGGGCAAAAATTGGCCACAACTTTATTGATTGCAGGAAATGAGAGGTATTGGCCTAGGCATTGGTCCTAATCAACTATCCGGCTTCAGACTGTATGCCTGAGAGGCCGGGAAGGGTTAACACCAGCAGGGGGAGCACATCAACTAGGCACTCCCCTGGGGTCACTGCTCAGGGGCATGCCTTGGGCTCCGGCCTCCCTAGGCTTCGGATGGGGCCACGCCCCCAGAGTCCTTTACCGGACTACCCTTTGCAATCGGGGGAGGTGATGGCACTCTCCCCCCATCCATCTACATAACAATACCCCGACCAATGCCTTACCGCCAAACCGTGGAAGTTGTGACAATTTGCTACAAGGTAGGTGAAAAAACCAAATGGCTGGTGCCAATTTGCCAAGTGGGAAAATTCCTACCAGGCCCCTTAACGGTGACCAACCGAATTCCATAGCAAGGTCAAAGGGAAACCTTAAAGGGTGAGTGGGTGGAAAATTCCCCAACTGATCGGCAGCAAAGAGGAAGCTCCTCTGCCGCGCTTGCCTTAAGAGCAGCAAGCCATGCCCCCTGAGCCAGCCGATAGGCTGGCCAGGGGATGACGCAGCAGAGGATTCCCCCTGTATGCGCGGGGCTGAGAGCCAGCCTCCGTGCGGGTGTTGGGGGCGGGAAGCCTGCAACCCCACCTCTTCCCTAGGGTTGGAAGTGGCTTTCTCTACCCAGAGCTACAATTCTCATAGTTACCTGGGAAGAGGGATTGAAAGTTAAACCTCTTTGAGAACTATAGCTCTGCAAGGGGAACAGGTACCCCCTCCTCACAACATTCAGCTCTCTTAACAAACTACAGCTCCCAGAATTCTTTATTTCATTTCATAAAATTTATTGATTGTGGGGGGGGGGACCCCTCAAAAAGGTTTTTTATTTAGAAGTGTGTTTGCATGTGCAGACATTTGCCATCGCTTTTGTGCCAGTGTCCCACATCTGATTTGTCACAGGGTGGCAAATCATTTAGGCCACATTCACACCTCACATATCATAGATAACACTGAGTAACAAAAGTTATGAAAGATCAAACAGAACTTCACGCAAGCTTGCCCTGGATCTCTTTTAGGATTTAGCTAAATCACTACAATCATATAAATGTATTATGATGAAATGGCAGAAATGACCAGAAGAATCAGAAATCAGGAAGACCAAAATTTTAATAAGGACTGGGGAAAATTTATAATTTATCTTAAATATCATTGTAAACAGTTTAAAATCATTAGTAGGATTAGAATGACACTTGTTGTTTAATGGTGGATTTTGGATATAATGGAGATGTAAAAGATTTGGATTATTATAAAAGATGCAGGAGGAAATGATTAACAATAAGACCCACAAAGGGGAGGAGGGGAGTCCAGGAGATTCTTTGGAATCTTGTTTTTATGATGTACAGTGGTGCCCCGCAAGACGAATGCCTCACAAGACGAAAAACTCGCTAGACGAAAGGGTTTTGCGGTTTTTGAGCTGCTTCGCAAGACGAATTTCCCTATGGGCTTGCTTCGCAAGACGAAAACGTCTTGCAAGTTTGTTTCCTTTTTCTTAACACCGTTAATAAGTTGTGACTTGACTTCGAGGAGCAACTCATAGAACACAGTGTGGTAGCCTTTTTTGAGGTTTTTGGTGATTTTTGAAGCTTTTCCAAAACTTTTCCAACACCGTGCTTCGCAAGACGAAAAATTCGCTAGACGAAAAAACTCGCGGAATGAATTACTTTCGTCTTGCGAGGCACCACTGTATGTTGGATATGTGATTGTAAAACATTGAATTGAAAAACCAAATAAATTTACAAAACAACAACAACAGAAATGTTGCTGTTATTGACAAAACAAAGCATTTCATTAGTATTATTTATGTTGCAGGATGTCTCGGCTGCTGCCTCCATCAGCTGCTCTGATCAACATGAAAGGATGCTGTTTCCAAGGTGATAGCTCTAGAGCTTTGAGGATGGAATGCTCAGAAGGGCTTCATTCCCTGAAGCACAGCAATGCTGGGACTATGATACCTCCAGGTTCAGGCTGTGTGGTGTCTACAGGTCCAGTGTGTCCAGAACTTTCCCCTCTTTGCTAATCTTGCTGGATTAGTTGGTATCTGTATAGCGATTACTGAGAAGTATGATGGGCTGCAGTTATCAGCTCTGAAATGTCTGGCAACCAGGCGCTCCACTTATTTTGGAACGAGAGAGAGAAAAGCTCTGGAGGGGAGGACCCGAACCATTAGTTTCAAATGACAAAAAAAGGAGATGATTTTTTTTTTATTTTTTTTTGTCCCTGGGCATCTAATGGAGAGGCAAGATCTGTTGGAGTGTTAATGCTATGAGCCCCTCCATCCTATGTTCAGACTACTGCTGCCACACACAAACACACACACCCCAAACCCGTCATCTGTCCTAGAAAAACTTGAACATCTCATTTCTTCTCATGAGAGCATGGTGGCCATCTTGGGTGCCGTGATCGTGCATGATTTCGAGATCATGGTAAAAGCACATTTTTCAGGGCTGCAATGTTGTTTGGCACTCCCAAAATGCAAGTTTTGGGGCACAGTGCCCCCCAAAGTACTTTTATCATGGGGAAATCATGGCTCAGCATGGCGAGAATAAACGGGAAAATGGTGTCCCAGATGGTAGCGTCCCAGTTTTTCCCTTTGATGTGTTAGAGGGTATGTCACATACATACATAAACCCATATGTATCCTAAAGACACCTTCATTCCACAGAAACTTGATTCCACATTGGGTAAGCGCTGGAGTCTCTCACACCTCAGAGACTGAGGTGTGTGCAGCAATATATATTCAGGAAAGCTTGGCTGTTTACTCTGTAATGACAAGATATGAAGGCTAGAGCTGAGAGTCATTTCACAAGATGTGTGAATCAAAGAACTGGCCATGTTTTCAAACAACTCAGTGCGCCGTAGCCCTTGAATGCACAGTTTTTAATCTTACCTGCCAACTTCTCTGCCTTCATTCTTCTGCGGTCAGACCCAGAAACAAATGAGCAAAAGCCCGGTGAAAAGGGATATTTTTCATCTGCTCTCGGGCTGATAGGATGCCTCCCTTTAATGTACAGTTGAAATACACAAATGCAAACCTCCCTTTGGGGAGAGGAGGAGGAGAGAGAAAAATATATATCACTCAATGCATACTCCACTAAACAAAAACAAATGGCCCTGAAGTAAGATCTTTCTTCAGGGGGTCCCATTGTTTTATGAAACCCGCCCTGAAAATGTATTAATCTCATAGATGAATGGGGGGGGGGAGTGTGTGACAACAAAGGATCAACTTTCCATGGTATTCCCCCCCCATGGTTCTCTGAAAGTTTGTTCTTCTAATTGATTTATTCTGTTAGTAGGTGGTGCGTTACGTTTGTTTGAAATGCCTCTAGTGGGTTCATTTGGAGCGTCTGGCCTGACATAAACCAGACGCATTGGCTGCCTGTGCTTTGTGGAAATGGACTTAAATTCTGCAGGCAAATTTGCTGCTTTTTTATATCCATTTTTTACAAGGCTCCTGGGAGCCGGGGGAAATTCTGCGGACCTTCACCGTACAGTGTTGTCTGTTTCGTCACTGTGTACGTTATCAACATCCCCTGAGCCTGGGAATAATTCTTCATGCTTCCAGTGTTATGATCTTCTCTTCCTCTCTTCTTGGGACAGTTTTGTTCAGGCCTCTCCCTCTGGTCCTTAGGTCACGATCCTCCCAGACCACAACTTCTCTCCAGCTGTGCTCTGCTGTCCTCTTTGAGGGTTGTTCCCTGGCCTTGCACAATAACCATGTCTCTTGCTGGCTTGAATGTTTGCGTTCGTGGGCTTGTGCGTGATATTGCTTTAAATGCATGGTGCAGATGGGGCCTTGGCTAGTTAGAGAAAGGCCCCATCTGCACGATGCATTTTGTAATAATAAAATTGAAGGTCTTATATATATAATAAATGTTCATAAATGTACCAACCAAGCACGTACATAGATCAGCAGAGGAAGACTGACCTGAAAACATTTTGACTCCCAAGCTGACCAAATGTTTCTCTGCAAGGAGGGAGGAGGTGAAAAAAACCTTCCTTGTTACAGAAATTGGGTAATCACCATTTCAAAGGAATGGGCAGACTACCAGGAAAGGCAATCAGATAAGGCATTATCAGATAACCTAACAGACAGGAAAAACAACAACATTCAAATTTCTGTTGTAGACCACCTTTTCTGTGATGTAGGTATGATGTTTGTGGGGGGTGGTCTTGGGTTACACCCCTTCTGTGATGTATGTATGATGTATGGAGGGGTGGTCTTGAGCTCCAGGGATGGCAGTTTAAAATGTCTATATAAGGGCAGGCACACCTTTGTTCTGGGTCCCCCTCCATCCTCCTGCGTGTGAGGGCAGTACCCTGTTGCAACAGCTTTAGTAAAGATCAGGCTTACTAGCTGCTTTGCTTCTCAATATTCTCTGGTTGGCCTCTGTTATTTTCTCCTACCAATAGGGAACCCACGTAAGGACTCTATGTGGGCTCTTGGATACCCCATAAGGGAAAAAGGACAGATTTTGTTTACAACAATTTAAAGCAGGATTGTACCATGTTGTCCCACAAAGAATCATGGGAACTGTAGTTCATTAAGGGTTGAGAGTTGTTAGGTGACTCCTTCTACCCTGACACAGATACAATTTTCAGAGTGGTTTAATAGACAAACTCTCTTCCAACCCCAACCCCCTCTTCTTTAGTGGAAGGGCAGTGGTGGCTCAATGGTAGAGAATTTGCTCTACATGCAGAACATTCCAGGTTCAATTCCTGACAATGTCCGCTGTCTAAAAGGTGCTGCCAGTCTGTGTAGACAATACTAGGCTAGGTGAGCTAATGGTCAGTTTCAATATAAGGAAGTTTCTTTATTTTATTTTAGAACCATGAAGACTGGGAACATATTTTATTTCTAAGGAACGGCTGAAGAATGGTAGTTGAGCATCTGGTTCAATTCCTGGCATCTCCAGGTAGGGATGGAAAGAACTTCTGCCCCAAACTCCAGAAAACAGCTGTAGACAATCCTAAGCTAGATGGATGCAGTGGCATGACATGGGAGAGGGGGCAAAGGAACAGTTGTCCTGGGTGCAAAATTGTTAGAGGATGCAAATTTTCAACACCCAGCAGTGCCTCAATACAGCTGCATGCTTCCATCACTGGGCTCTGTTGAAAACGGCTTCTCCATGCAAACCAGGAAGTGACCTCTCCAGACAACGGAACAACTCATATTATCTCTGTGGCTGAAACCACCTGGGTGACACGGATGCCGTTAAGCAGTTGAATGTGCATGTGTACTCTGTCCGTTTCCCTTTCTCCCAACCGCGTGGCCCCGGGCACTGGCAACCTGCACTACGCCACTGGATGGACCAATGGTCTGGCTTGGTGTAGGGTGGCTTCTTACATTCCCATGTTAGTCCTATGGATGGAACCCAGAGGCAGCTTTTGCCTGACAGTGACTTTGGAGAGGAAGCAATGATGCCTAGATCATGTGGCACCCTTGACTCTCCCTGTATCATTAAAAACTAAAGATTTTCCCATCCCAGCACATGGATGAGATTCATTCTCATTCTCTCTCTCCAATAGATCAGTCTTCATCAAAGCCTTAGGATGTAATTAAGAGCCTAGGGACTTCAATCCAGGTCAAGCTGATGGAATCTCATAGATGATCTCTTCAGTGGCCTAGCTGGTTCGATGGACTCATGCCCAAGAATTATTTCATGCACCAGAGCAGATGGATGCCTTAGGATTTATTGTCCACCTCAAAAAAAGAAAGACAAGAAAAGGCTCGTGTTGCTTTCAACTTCTTTGACAAACCACAGGCTACATCTAAAGGGGTGTGGGGGAGAACTGCACAGCTCAGCTGAAGAGTGAGGAGTTCACTTGGTTGTGTGTCCTGCAGCTAGGACAGTGGTGAATATTTATTCTTCTTGTTTTCAGGAGAGAACCTGTATGTGTGAGGCTGTTCCTAAGTAGTCCGTTACCTCCTTAGCAATTATACTAATTATAATATGACATGGGGAAATGTTGCTCAGTCACAGAGTACATGCATTGTTGGGTTTGGAGAAACCTCTATTTGAAACCCTCAAGAGCTGCTGCCAGACAGTGTAGACAGTACTGAGATAGATGGACCAAGTATCTGATTCAGTGAAAAGCACGTTCCTATACAGGTATTTCAAAAATACTATATGAGGAAGGGCTGCAGCTCAGTGGTAGAGCATCTGCCTTGCATATAGAAGATCCCAGCTTCCATTCCCAGCATTTCCAAGCAAAGACTCCCTGCCAGAAACCCTGGAGAGCCACTGCCAGTCAGTGTGGACAATACTGAGATAGATGGATCAAGGTACATTCCTGTGTCCCTGTGTCTGGACAGAAGAACTGCAATGCAGTGATATGAGCATATGCTTTGCATACAGAAGATTCCAGGTTTGACCCCTAGCATTTCCAGGTTGGGAATGTCCACTGCCCCAAATCCTGGAGAGCTTCTGCCAGTCAGTGTAGACAATTCTGAGCTGGATGGGCCAATGTTCTGACTCAATACATTCCTGTGTCATAAAGGAAGGGCTGTAGCACAGTGGTTAGAGCATCTTTATGAAACTCTGGAGAGTCACTGCCAGTCAGTGCAGACAATACTGAGGTACATAAACCAATGGTCTGACTCAGTATGAGGCAGCTTTCCATATTCTTCCTGCGGATCCCAAAGCATGAACAGCAGGCACTGACCCTGAAAGAATTTACAGCCATTTAAGGCACCGTGTAGTACATTATACATCTTAATTGCTTACTTCATAAAATTTATACACTGCTTGATTGAGTGTGTTTTTTGTCTTTAAAAAAACCAACAACCTCAAAGCAGTTTACAAAAAAGATTTTAAAAACTCCAAAAAATTAACAGCAATAACTTTTGAGTAAAAGGTAAAGGGTGAAGGGACCCCTGACCATTAGGTCCAGTCGTGACCGACTCTGGGGTTGCGGCGCTCATCTCGCTTTATTGGGCGAGGGAGCCGGCGTCCAGCTTCCAGGTCATGTGGCCAGCATGACTAAGCCACTTCTGGCAAAGCAGAGCAGCACATGGAAACGCCGTTTACCTTCCTGCCAGAGCGGTACCTATTTATCTACTTGCACTTTGACATGCTTTCAAACTGCTAGGTTGGCAGGAGCAGGGACCGAGCAACTGGAACTCACCCCGTTGCAGAGGTTCGAACAGCCAGCCTTTGGCAAGTCCTAGGCTCTGTGGTTTAATCCACAGCGCCACCCAACTTTCAAGTAGCTAAGCTTAAAAAACCGGTTGAAACTCGCATCAACTTCCTAAATATCTAAACATTTTTTCCGGGGAAATGCCCAAATGGCAATAAGCAGGGAGTTCCAAAGTGTAGGTGCCACCACAATAAAAGGTTGAGGTACAGGTATTGTGTGACACCTGTAACGGTTGCCAGTTCCACTGACGTATCTACGGTAGGGTGATCTCATAGGTAAACTGGTCCCAAGTCATTAAGGGCAGCAATGACAATGCAACAATGCAGTCTCTGACTCCACCCAATGCACCACCTACCAGTGCTAAGAGCTATCCTATCAGCTCTCCACATACCCTAAGTGCACAAAGGTGCCCTTGGTGTGCTGTGCTGTCCAAGACACCCAGTACCCACAGCCCTGATGCCATTCCAAAGACCCCCTCTGCCAGCTTCCAACTGTTATAAATTTTTTAGGGTACACCCACATAGCAGACAGACACTCCACAGAAAACTGATCCTTCACCCTTCAAAACATTCCCTGAGAATACTACACATTATTTTAGCACACAGAACAATTCTAAAAAGCCATCTTGGCTCTCCTAATTACTCCAAATATTTCCTCTAGAGAAGGGGATATGTTGGAGACACCTTTCCCAATTGCCCCCCCCCCCTTACAAATACTACAAATATTGTCTTACGGCCATATTTTGTGTATGAATAGGACCTGGATTCAAGAACTAAGGTATTTACCATCTCAAAATAATGGCCAGACTGCCCAGGTAATGCAATCAGTAAAATGTTATCCGGTATCTTGGCAGACAGGAGAGAAGCCACACTCAAATTTCTGTGGTAGACCTCCTATTTCTGTGATGCATGTATGATGCTTTTAGAATGGTCTTTGGCTAAGGGGTTGGGCATTATCTAAAGTCATTAAAGATTCCTGCACACTTTGCTCTTGGTCTTTCTCTCTCACCACCTTGCAAAGAGAGGGATCTGGGACTCTGTTGCAATGGAAAAATAAAGATCTGCCTTGCTTTCATTGGATCCTGCCTCCATCCATTCTTCTCTGACTGATCATGGACTTAGGGGACACATAGTCCCTTGGGGAGTTGGCAACCAAAGCCAAATCCATTTCCCCCCCTACAACACAACCTAAAGCTTTCCAACTTTCTTGCTGTTGACTTAAGCCCGGTGACAGGTAATGAGCGTGGAAGTCGGGAATTATTAGCACCCTCCTGATGCTAATAGCAGCTGATCTAATCATACAGCCTAGGCAGTTGTTTTCCAGCCCAAGCTAGCATCTCCCCACAGATTTCAGAGAGCAGAAACCAGCCTTTGCAAATGCACTGGGGAAGAGAAGTGTGTGTTTGAAAAGGGACCTTGATGCGAGCATTTAGGAGCCAGGCTAGCAAGCTGGCAAATGCCTCTTTGCTTCCTGGTTTCCATCAGGGCCCTTGCGCTCCCTCTGTTCCCCCACCGGAGCACTGGGGGGGGCCCTTGGAGGTGCTACAGGCGCTGCACGGCGGCGCAGAGGGACAGGAGCAAACCAACTCTGATTTGTGCCCAAAGGCATCAGTGTCATACTGGTCGTGATGTCAGCTCCGGAGAACGTCAAGGCAGCAGTCAGGGTGTGCTGTCACAAAGAGAAATAGATATCATTTCAAACACAAAAGCTCTTGAGAGAAGGGAGGGGGAGGAAGGGCTGGAGTCCCACAATGCATCGCTTTCTTTTCTTGATCACCTGACCCCCTTCCCAAGCCTTATTTGTTTGCTTCCTTGATTAATTATTTTAATTAGAACGATAGAAGCTGGGAAGAAATCCTGTGAAGCTATCACACACAGAGAGATCCACAATCACAAACCACGTATTGCAAACAGTGCTTTTGTGCCAATGTCCTGCAATTGTTTTGGTACTGTGGGATCAGAACCACAGATCTCTGAGGTTAGAGATTTATTGTTAAACCACATTGGGAATTGTAGCTCTGGGAAGGGAGTAGGGATCTCCTAGGTGTCTCAGTGCCGTAATAAATGACAGCTCCCAGAATCCTTTCTGGGAAGCCATGACTGTTTAAAGTGGTATGATAGTTCTCTTCTTTTAATTAATAGATGGATAGATTTGTCAACAGCCCTTCATCTGAAGATCTCAGGGAGATCACAACAAAAAAATACAAAATGAAAACACAAAATACGTAATAATAATTAGAAAACCCATAACCCCACAATCCCAATTTCACCATATTCATAATGGTGGAATGGACTCCCTTTGAAGGTGGTGGACTCTCCTTTGTTGGAGGTTTTCAAAGAGAGGTTGGATGGATATCTGTCAGGTATTCTTTAGCTGTGTTTCCTGCATTGCAGGGTTTGGACTTGGGATCCCTTCCAATCCTGCAATTCCATGATTCTATGTGTTGTGTGGTTCTTGACCACCTTCTGTGATGTCCACCAGTAATAGGGTGGGAACCTTTGTCAGTTTGCATTTCTTAATGCAGAAAGTATTGATCTGATGTGTAGAGATCTTTCCTATTCTAATTAATTCAAGAGTGTTCAGGAAGCTTCTCTGCGTGAAAGAAACAAGCAGAAGGTTCGTGATGTTTGGGTTATTCCTTTAGAGAAGCTAAGTTCAGCTGCCTTAAACTGGTTCTGTTACCGCTTTCTGTCAAAGTCATGCTGACTATAAAAGTAGGGCCAGAAGGAGCCTGAATTTGACTTTCTATCTCTTTTCCTTCTGGTGTGGTGTTCTGTATATAATATGATATAATGCTAAGGTTTAGTCTTATTATAAGTTATTGTGAGTTTACGTTAAGTCTGCTGCAACTGGATTTCTCATGGACTATGCCAATCCTGAATGTATTGGATTTACCATTATGCTCATTTGCCTTCGGTAGCAGTAAAGCTCTGCTGGATGAAATACAACTGCCTCTGGTCCATTTTTTGGGAATCCCACAATGTGTTTAAGTTTTTACTCTGCTAACTATACATTGGAATCTGCTCTGGTTCAATATTGAGTAGAATTCCATGACAACCTCACCCATCTCTCTGCTTCTGCTGTTCCCAAATCCAGCCTCCAGTCCAGAAAACAACCAGCTGCCTTATATCCCTGCTGAGTCACTGAGGTATTCAGGGGAATCACTGTTAGTGTATCCCCATGCCTCAGATGCATAGTTTGGCTCCACCAGGAACTGTGCATTCAGCATTGTGGACCCAATGTTATGGAACTCCCATCCAGTTAAAGCCAGATAGTCCCTCTACCCACTGAACTTCCAGCACCTTCTGAAGACTTAAATTCCAGCAGGCTTTTAAACTGAATTCTGATTCTATAGTTTTAACTCATTTTAGTCTTCTTGCATTGGGTCTCCTTGTAGGCTGCTTAGCAACAACTGTGAGTAAGTGATATGCAAATCTTTGATACAAATAAATATTTGCAATCCATCTTGCTTTGTCATGTGTTCCACCCATGTGCATTCCAACCTGTTTCCACATTTATTTAGAAAATACAAAATGCAACCAAAGGGTGTAAATTTGCAGAATTATTTATTTAATTAGAAGAAGAAGAAGAGTTTGGATTTGATATCCCGCCTTTCACTCCCTTTAAGGAGTCTCAAAGCGGCTAACATTCTCCTTTCCCTTCCTCCCCCACAACAAACACCCTGTGAGGTGAGTGGGGCTGAGAGACTTCAAAGAAGTGTGACTGGCCCAAGGTCACCCAGCAGCTGCATGTGGAGGAGCGGAGACGCGAACCCGGTTCCCCAGATTACGAGACCACCACTCTTAACCACTACACCACACTGGCTCTCAATAATGGGGGGGGGGGACACACACATCAAAGTGGTTTGCAGCAATAAAACATATAGCCGTGCAATAAAAACCATATTAAAAAGTTATAAACATACTTCAATTAACCATTGTGGAAGGATGTATTCTTAATTGCCTGCATAGTTTTCCAGCAGGCTCTTAACAGTTGGACAGAAGGCGCCTGCTAGATCTCTAGTGGCAGAGTGTTCCACAGGATTGGGCCGAAGACACTGAAAGCTCAGTTTCTTGTTGTGAAATGAGCCTTGCCAACTCAGGGAATGACACGTGATGTTCCTGCAGATGATCTTGGTGATGAAGGTGGGATATAAAGGTTCAGGTGACCCTCCAAATTTGCATTTTAAAAAAAAGTTCAAGCAAAGAACTGCATGGGAACATTCAGGAAGTTTGAAAGTTTCATTTGCATGTTAGCTCCAGGTGGTATAGATCGGGTCAGTTTGCATTGGCCTCAGCCAGGTGTGGACATTTCCTTTTTTATTTTTTTAAAATATATTTTTATTAAAGATTTCTTGGTTTATAAAAGTATGTGCAATGTCTCTTTTTTCAAGTTACATTTTCTATAGATCAGTTTCATTTCTTGAGACATTAGTGTTACATTGGGAAGAAAAGGGGGAAGAGGTAGAGGGGGGAATGGCGAGTGGGGTGGGGTCGAGCGGCCATGCTTCTGTTCTACTTAGTGTATGTGTGGGGTTTTGTGTCAGAGTCACTGGTTTGGGTTCTCTTTACTATCCATTTGTGTTTCTTTGGTGTTGAGAGAGGTTGGGGGTGGCCTAGGGTGTGGTTGGTTGTCTTTGATTGGCTGTAGTGAAATTTGTTTTCGTGGTAGCACAAGGATGGAAGACTGAAGAAACCCCAACTAAAGAATCATGGCAAGAAAAATTGATGGACTATGCAGAACTGGCAAAACTGATATATAAGTTACGGGACAAGGATAACTGTGACTTTAAGGATGAATGGGAACCCTTTACAAAGTATCTGAAGACTCAACAAAGCGAACTGGACTCCTTGGCAGGTTTTGAATAAACACTCACAAACTTTTTATTGATAATAATCAGATAAATAGTTTGAGGATCTATACAACTTTGTAACATGCAGAAAACAGCATTCTTAGAGAAACCAAAGACTGGAACTGAGTGAAGTCGGGGGGTGGGGTGGGGGTGGGTGGGTTTTGTGGGGGGGGAGGAAAATGGGGGGAAAGACAAGGATGATATGTTTTTGGATAATATGTCTTGTTATAATTTTGAATAAAAAGAAAAAAGAAATTTGTTTTCGTGTGTGAGTGGTGTGTGTGTGTGTGTGTGTATGTGTAGTTGGATCAGGTTAGCCAGATTGATTTGAATGCTGTTGGCGGGTTCTTGTTGTCATCTTGTTGGGCTGTGTATATGACAAAGGGTAACCATACCAGGGTGAAGGCGTCTTCTTCTATTTGTCCCCCGTGTCAGTTTCAGTTTGTCGGTTTGTTTTTCTAATAAGGCTGTTACCTATTTGAGTCCACGTCCAATGCCCTCTTGACTTCTGGCTAGGCAGCCCACCCTCTCCCCAGCACCTCCAATAGTCTAGTTTGGGCAAACTGCTACATAACTTAGATCTGGCTCTTTGTGATGACAGAGAAGGAGCATAAAAGGGGGAAGTGTACTTGAGCTGGGATTGCACCCAAGGCCTACATTCCCAGCAAAGCTGGTTCCTGTTCCTCCTGCTGCTGTCTACTTACTGGGTGGTCTCCCAAGTTAAGTGGTTCATCTAAAGCCACACGGAGATTACTACGTATCCTCAGTCAGGGCAAATTATAGATAAGCTGTGCCAAAGCATTGTGATTAGAGGGTGCAAACTGCAAAGGAACTGGGAACTCCAAAGTCGCCCTCCTCCAAATTCTCATTGTCGTCTCTCACAAGCCTTTTTGCATTCAGAGACCCATCATTTAAACGAAGCAGATTCCTTCCCCCTCCCCTCCCCTCCCCAACCAACCACCATGTACCTTTCTACACATTGTAGACTCTCCCTCTCTTTCCTTTCTCGCTACCTCTGGAACAAGAGCAGGTGTGGGGAGGTTCCAGAGTGGCACATCTCACCCGCCAGAGGTCACCTGCATAATTCATCTCACCTACCAGAGGTCGCCTGTCTAATGCATCAAGCACAACAGGTTGGCTTCTCTTATTAAAAGGAGGCTCTGGAGAGGACAGAGGTTGATGTCAAGGGCAAATCCGAATGAGGCAAGGCCTTAGGGGAATCCTGGTGATTCAAGAGGGGTGATAGATCTCCACGCGCCAAGAAAAGGGGGTAGGCAGAAAGGAGACACATTTTACGAGGTCGTGAACATCTGATACGAATAAAGCATTGAGATGGTACAGGGCTATTTGAGCTGGTGTCACAGACAAGAAGAAGAGAGGCCTGACTCAAGCTAGGGCTGTGTCAGTGCCCGAGGGATTTGGGAAGAGTAGCTCCTGGAAGAAAACTATTCATGAGTGCAATAAGCTATCAAAGGAAACGATGGCACAGGATGTTTCAGAGGCTGCTCTTGCTGCGTATGAAAGCAGAGCATGGAAATCTCCATAGAAGGACAAGTCCCTAACTTTAAGCATTAGAAACCCCATCATCTCCACGGATTATACTGAAGGAAGCGGGTGTCCACTAGTTCAGGGTGCATTTATGCTGGTGTTTTACTGCCCAATGTAGGATTCGAACTATTGCCGTAATTCAATTTGCTGTTAAATTATGAGAGCTAAGCCCAAACAGCTCTGCATTTTTGCAAAATATTTTTGGTAGGGCTGCAAAATGCCTTCACTTTTCAGCACATGCGTTGAGGTTGCTCATACTCACCCCCCCCTTACTTTGCTGATGTCCTTTTGTAGCTAGTTCCAGTTACAGAGCCTTGAGACGGCATCTTGCTCATTGCGTGATCCATGATTGGGTGGAATCACCTGTGCGGCTGTTGCAGGAATAAGCAAAGGGAGAGTGATACAAGCAACCAGTTGTGGGAAAGCCACAACCGACATATTTTGTGTGACCAGGCGCAACAGCCCCAGCCCCCGGGGATCATAAGAAAGGAATAAAGACTCTGACAACGCTGTGGAATGAAAAATTAGGACACAACTTTATTAAACTTCCAAATGTAGGAAGATCTTGGCTTAGACCTTGGGTGTGTATCCCTCCCAGCCCCCCAGCTAGGGGGACTGGGGCATATCAGGGTAAATGGGATATGGGGGTGCTCTGTGAGCCGTAAGTGTAGCAGGCAGCCCAGCCCATATCCCCACACGCAGGGTAGTTCACTGACAACCTTTCAGTGTATGGCCAGTGACACCGATTATATAACCCCTTTAAGAGGGGACCCTGGAATCGCTACCACGGGGGGTGGGGCATGAATCAGCACTTCATGCCCATGCCCCCCCAATTATAGGGAAGAAAAAACTAAAGGATTCCACCCAAGGCCATAACAGCCAAAGTTGTGACGAACTGCTATGGGGAAAACAAAACCTGCCAATGCAGGGACATTTCTTCCCGGTCCTTCAACAGCAGCCAGTCTAAGACCATAGCAGCACCCGCTAAACAGGAAGAAAAAGTTAACCTGCAAACAGGAAAACATTAAACAAAGGGAGAGTAGGGAAGGTGAATCTCCAGAGCCAACTGCCTGGCTATCATCGGCTCCAACCCCTATTTATAAATGGGGCTGGCCCGCCTCCCAGCAAGAAACTTGATTACTGAGGTTGGGCATGAACCTCCAAATAATAACACTGAGAGGCAAGCCAGCCCCCTCTCTACTAGTTCCCTGGGAACTGTAGCACCACGCACGATCCCGCAAAGAGCACCCACATTATTATAAAGTGTGAATGCTCATTTCGGGGAAATGCTACTAAAATGGCTAGTTTCTACATCGCCGTAGGTCCTCCCCAGTCCTATAGGACATGAAGATGCCAGCGCAGGCATGAACAGGTGGCTTGAGACCATGGAAGGAGCATCCATCTTTCTAGTCTAGTTGAAGGATACTTCCTGCTTGCCATACCAAAGCTGTGTCTGCCCCACTCCTTTAAAATAGGACTGCATTCATTGGATCAACATTTTAGCTTGCTTGGCCATGCATAGCATCTGTTGTGTATTTAACCCTTGTTTTGCTATGTACTACAGTGGTACCTCACTTTTTGAACGTCTTGGAAGCCGAACGTTTCGGTTTTCAAACACTGAAAACCTGGAAGTAAATGCTTCTGTTTTTGAACGCGCTTTGGAAGTTGAACAGCTTCCACTGAGCCCCCCCCCCCCATTTTCTCCATTGAATCTGCAGTCAGCCCTTTGCGCCTCGGTTTTGAACGTTTTGTAGGTCGAATGGTCTTACGGAATGGATTATGTTCAGAAGCCAAGGTACCACTGTATACTGATTTGAGCAATAGGGTTCTGGGCAGAAACTGTAATCTGGGTTTGAATTATAGTGGCTTGTGTATTTATTACCATTCCTTCACCCTAAGGTCCCAGGGGTGGGTTACAGCATTAAGAACAATATTAAAAACAGTTTAGAATGACTTACAACCATAAAATAAGGTGGAGTTATTCATCCAGTGACAGCCATGACGCTTACCGAATTTTGATGTAGGTGAAGTAATACACGATAGCACCTAAACAGCATCTGCCGCCCCATAAACCCATTAAATCCAGAATATAAGATTACCTAGCGACACTACTGGACCAGCCTTCAGTCTCCAGTCTATGGCGGGTTGTGGGCTTCTGACATTAGCACTGCATGCATCCAGTTTGTCTCTCCATGTTCCCCTGAAGGACTTGGCTGTCCCAGCTTAGCTGTCACTCAAAATGGCGCTATTCTCTATGATGATGGGCTTGCAAAGACCAGATCTGGATTTATTTATTTTTTTGAAAAAGATAAACAGAATTATTAACAAAAGCATTATAGTTTTTGTGGTTAGTACTTTACCACCAGATTCAATGAAAAGTACACTCCCTAAGTGCTTTTTTATCCCCTGCCTCCCGCCCAGGAGCTTTTCCCATCAAGTTCCAGGAATATTTAATATGGGGCAGGCTTTGAAGGAGCCCAAGTAAGACCAGATGCTTCGGCAAATGTTGAGTTTATAAAAATATAACCACTTTTTTAAAAAAATAAAAATGAAGAGGGTGTCTGCATAAACACAATTTATGGGGTGTGAACACTGAGACTCGGAGTTGTGAGGGCTGCCCTCTTTTTTTTGACATAGTCTTTATTAAAGGGCGTGAAAGACCTTTGTTGTTCTTGTTGCTGACCATTGTTCTTACAGAAGGATTTTTCTTTTTCTTTTGTTTCCCCTGAACAGCAATGTCACAGGGAAGTGGAGCTCACCCCATCTGTCAGACAAAACTGGCTGCCGTTCAATTTCTAAGGCCCAGAGCACCAGTTTCAACCAATCACTCCCTGCCACAAACACAGAAACACACACGGACACCGTATCTTCTTGGGAGTCATGTGGACAAGCGAGCTGTGTGGCTTTCACTGCTAGGTGCTAGGTCACGATCAAAACGTTGGCTTCTCCATGATCCTTTGGGGGGGTGGGCAGAGGCATTGCAAGGGCAGGGGAAAAGCAGGTGCCCTATAAATTGCAGAAATCGCCTGGTGTTTATTGGGTGTCTCCAACCCATTCCCTGCCCCTCGGCTGAATCAGCTCCAGATTTTCAGGATTGGGGCTGGCCTGAATCCAGACTGAACGATGGTGGAGATTGTCTCTGGTTGGAAACAATTAGGTTAAAGAAATACTGGCAAAGCGGTGGTGCTGATCTCACAGTTTATCGGGACTCTTGAGCTGTGCAGGCTGAATTGAAATCCACGGTCTGCCTCGGTACCCAGGAAGCTTGGCTGGCTTCCCAGGGCCAACAGATGCCGGAAAAATTCACCTAGTGAAAGCAAACACATGTTTGCGGATGCAAGTATCATTTAGGGCACAACAGCCAGAGAGCTGGGATTGGCTGTAGTTCCTGATGCATGGTGTACAGATGGCTACAAAGGCTAGAGGAAACATTCAATTGAGGCCATAGTCACAACATAAACTTAAAGTGCTTTGATACCACTTTAGAGTAGATTTAAGCATATTTCGTACATTAAAAAGTTTCATTACTACGTCACTATTTTTAAGATCACCATCATCATTTTATTTGTATACCGTCTTTCCACAGTTTAAACAGCGCTCAAGGTGGCTTACAATATGAAAAGATTTGCATAATTATGAACATAGCAAAATAGACATAAAAATAAATAAAACACATCAAAAGCTACATAACGAAACTGAAGAATATCCACATAAAAATAAAAATACAAAAAAATTTATTTCAATAACAACAAAAACTCCCGACAAAAAAATAGAAATTACTTGAAAGAAACAAATAGGCCTAGGATTAAATTAAGTTATAATTAAATAAATGGGATTTAGAATATTAAGAAATGTGAATAAGATGGACTATAATTGGAAATTGTTTTAGTTCAATGATGATATTGGAAAGCTGTTACTTTCAACTACAAGGAAAGTCAGAAGGGAGGGACTAGAGGAAGTCAACCATGCAATTATGGAAGTCCGGGGACTTTGCATTTGGGGGAAACTAAGATAGTGGAAAAAGGGACACGGGTGGCGCTGTGGGTTAAACTACAAAGCCTAGGACTTGCAGATCAGAAGGTTGGCGGTTTGAATCCCCACGACAGGGTGAGCTCCCGTTGTTCGGTCCCTGCTCCTGCCTACCTAGCAGTTCGAAAGCAAGCCAGTGCAAGTAGATAAATAGGTACCGCTCCAGCGGGAAGGTAAATGGCGTTTCCGTGCGCTGCTCTGGTTCGCCAGAAGCGGCTTAGTCATGCTGGCCACATGACCCAGAAGCTGTACGCTGGCTCCCTCAGCCAGTAAAGCGAGGTGAGCGCCACAACCCCAGAGTCGGTCATGACTGGACCTAATGGTCAGGGGTCCCTTTACCTTAAGATAGCGGATGCCATTGGGCAGCACCACATGGATGGTCCCCTCAACTCTGAAGCCAAATCTGGTATTGGTTCCCCAACTGACTGGGTAATCCTAGTCAAAATAGTCCAATCAGATAGCATGGATGTTGATGAGAACAGCCATGTTTTGTGCTTTCCCCCCACCAAGGCGAAAACTGCTTATCTCCACAGTTCAAAAGAACCCATTTTCACCTTGACAAGGCTGCGTCTGTCTCTGGGTCGTTTTGAAATCTCATTCCAAAAGGGCCTGACGCCCTTTGATCTCGGCAAGGAGAAAAACAGTCACAGACTGTCTTATACTGTACAGCACAAAGAATACCATCAACCCAGAACAGTTCCCATGTATGGCTACCAGTATCTCTAATCTTAAAAATGTTTTATGGCTCACTATTTTCTTTGAGAGCGGCACTATCAGCCTGGAAATCTTAACACTGAAAATAATTATAAGAATAAAAACTCAAAATACCATTACCTGATACTGCATTTAGGTTGATTAAAATGGAAAGATTTTAGAAATGCCAACTATTTCCCCTATCACTCCAGCTTTTAAGTCTTTCACTGCCTCAAACCCCTGATGTGCAAGGTGCCATTTAGTCAAATTTGATTCTGCCTATGGTCAGTTTCCTTCAGATTCCTTTCTCGTTCTCAGGTGAAGGTTTCAAGAAGTTGCAGGTTTTAAGCCAGGTTGCCTTTTTGGTTCATCTCTAATTCTTGAACCTTATTTCCATTGGTGATTTCTTTTTCTTCTTTGCAAACCCTTTGGCTAGTGCAATAAAAAATGTTTAAATTATTAAATATCAAGTTGGCACATACAGAGTTTTTATACATAGATTATATTGGCAAAGTTAATACAAACTCTCATTTTGCAGAACTTGTACCTAAAATTCAAGAAAGGAGAAGAAACAGAAAACCTCAAACAAAATGATGATGAAGATGATAAGAACAATAACAATAATATTTTATTATTTGTATTCCACCCATCTGGCTGGGTTGCCCCAGCCACTCTAGGCACTGTCAAACAAAATAGAAAAGAACACAACAGATGTTAAAAGCTTCCTGATACAGGGTTGCCTTCAGAAGTCTATGGAAGGTTATGAAGTTCTTTACCTCCTTGACATCTCATGGGTGGGCACGCCACAGGGCAGGCACTACTACCAAGAATAAGGTTACCAGATTTTTTTTTCAAGGAATCCAGGGAAACTTTTCAACTTCAGTGGATTTTGTATGGGGACTGGTTTGCAAATCCGGGGACTGTCCCCTGGAAATGGGGTCATCTGGTAACCTTAACCAAGAAGCCCCTCTGCCTGGTTCCCTGTAACCTCACTTCTCACAATGAGGGAAGTTCCAGAAGGCCCTCAGAGCTGGACCTCAGTGTCTGGGCTGAACGATGGGAGTGGAGACGCTCCTTCAAGTATATAGGGCCGAAGCCATTTGGAGCATTAAATGTCAGCACCTACACTTTGAATTGTGTTGGAAACGTACTGGGAGCCAATGTAGGTCTTTTAGGGCTGGTGTTATATGGTTCTAGCAGCCACATTCTGGGTAAGTTGTAGTTTCTGAGTAACCTTCAAAGGTAGCATCACGTGGAATGCCAGCTGGAGATATCCAGAAAATACCACTCTGGCGGGACAGTCTGCAGGCAGCTAGGGCCTACTGGCGAAGGAAGAGGAGTGTGTGGGGGGGAATCACTGTCCCCGGCAGCTCGATCCCGGTAGAGTGCCATCGTGGCTGCCCCCCCCCACCCGTGCTGGGTGACCCCCCCTGGGACGTGTGCCAGCCCCACCCCCACCTGTTCTCCGCTCCCTGGTGCTGGAGCATGAAGCTCCACCACTGGTAGGGCCTCAGCTGGTGCAACAGGTGGAGCTGGTTGACAGCTGCCCTGTACACAGAATTGACCTGCACCTCCATGGACAACTTGAATCCAAAATGACCCCCAGACTGTTCACCTGGTTCTTTAGAGGTCCAGTTATCCCATTCTGGACCAGGGAGTGCTCCCCACCTGCCTGCCCCTTGCCCCTCAAAACAGCACTTCTCTCTTGTCAGGATTCAGCCTCAATCTGTTAACCACCATCCATCCTCCAACTGCCTGCAAACACTCCCATGTCATGTTCACTGCCTACCCTGGTTCCGATTTAAATGAGAGGCAGAGCTGGGTATCATCCGCACACTGGTAAACACTCAGCCCAACCGCTCTCATGATCTCTCCCAGTGGCTTCATATTGATGTTAAAAAACATGGGGGAGAGGATGGAGCCTTGAGATACCCCACAAGTGAGCGCCCAGGGGTTGATCCATTGCGCAACAATCTTTGATAATGTACTTGTGTTTTCCCTTGTTCCATCAGGGCAACAAGCACATCCCTAAGTAGCTTTCACATAATGCTGATACAATGCAAAATCATGCATGTGGTACAAAAAAGAAAGTAAAATGAGGTGTGAAAATTCAACACAATCTGGTAAGCAAGGAAAGCTCCCTGGTCCAGCAGAATTTTGGAGGTCCCTGGGGTGGCCCACATTGATAACACCTCACATCCCTGTCATTAGCAGACAGTGGTGTGAGTTTGTGCCCTAATTTATGGCTTTTAGATTGGAAGCTGTGAAATAATTCACCAGGCAGCAAGGCCCGGGGTCAATATATGTTTAAGTAAAAAGGTTTTTCGAGAGCTTCAGGGTCAATCAGGAAGAGCTATAGTTATTGCACATGAGGGGAAATGAAGGGGAGGACAGGAGAGAAGAAGGAGGTTTGGACTGGGGCAGTCGATTCCTGTTAAGCAAATAAGACTGTTTTATTGCTAAACAGTAATTGAGGAAGCCCTTAACTTTTCCAAGGAAGTGGGTTTCCGAAATAGATGGTGTGAGGCCATCTCCAGCCCATGCCTATCTGACATTCTGAAAACACCAGCCAAACCTTATCCCAGTGAATTACAAATGTGGGTTCTTAACAGCTCAGAAAAAGGGGAACCAAGTCCATTGGGACAGTCTGATGACCCACAACATCTGGAAATGTAGCTTATTGCTGGCAAAGAGAGAAGCAGCCAAGGATGGGTACTGAGCCAAAATGAGGGATTGATCTCACAAATAAGAATTGCCAGGAATCAAAAGAACTGAATCCCTGCCAGCATTTTCTTCCCAGGGGTTCTTGAGAAAAGCCCGAAGGACAGTTGAGTGATTCCTGATTGGTGGAAGCTGCCCACGTGACCATTACAGGAAGCACTGCCCTCACTCTAGTGAGATTTATTTGCGCTTAGTAATGTCGCCACCCAGGCAGAAGTGATTGGTTGCACTACACTGTGATGTCACCTCACCCACCACGTGTTTACTAATCCAGAACAGTCAAGGAGGGATGAAGTGAAGGCTGAGAGACTGATGAAGTGGGGAGGGGGAACAGTGTGGAAAATAGTGGCTATGGATAGATGCAAAGAGTGACCAAAAATTAGGACTAAGGGGCTTTTTTTGTGGTGCCTTGGAAACACGACCAAAACTAGCACTTCAATCCCCGGGGGCCATTCAGCTTGGTTCTAACTACAGTGGTGCCTCGGGTTAAGAACTTAATTCGTTCTGGAGGTCCATTCTTAACCTGAAACTGTTCTTAACCTGAAGCACCACTTTAGCTAATGGGGTCTCCCGCTGCCGCCGTGCTGCTGCTGCACGATTTCTGTTCTCATCCTGAAGCAAAGTTCTTAACCCGAGGTACTATTTCTGGGTGGGTTAGTGGAGTCTGTAACCTGAAGCGTCTGTAACCTGAAGCGTATGTAACCCGAGGTACCACTGTATAATGAGACCTCTAGTCCTCATGACACAAATATTGTAGAAGGAGCTTCCTTACACTGAATTTGAGTAGAAAGGGAGGGCTCCCAAAATGAATAGCAGGGAGGTGGTACAAAAAGATTAACCATATGTCAGTCATAAGAAGCGGCACACATGCACTATTTGAATGGCAGTTCCCATCAAAACAGGGTGGAGTGGGGTGGAGCTAAGCAAAAACCCCTAAACAATACCCCAGTCCAAGATGATCATCACTGGCCATTGACTATACCGACTGGGGCGGATTAGACTTGAAGTATGGAAACATTTGAAGGGTCATAGATACCTCATCCCTGACCCAAGTAGATGTTTTCAGACCATGGAGGCATATTGTTGCCCTCATGGCTAGTTGCCACTGATAGCCTTTTACATGAGGGTCTCCATTCAAACCTCATGCCTCCTTCATGAAAGCAAATGCTCTACCACTGAGATGAGGATCAATTGATCTAATTGATTAGCAGTTGGCTGTGAGGCAGGTCCGTATAGTTAAAGCTATGGTTTTCCCAGTAGTGATGTATGGAAGTGAGAGCTGGACCATAAAGAAGGCTGATCGCCGAAGAATTGATGCTTTTGAATTATGGTGCTGGAGGAGACTCTTGAGAGTCCCATGGA
Organism: Podarcis vaucheri; assembly: GCF_965113315.1. Lineage (NCBI taxonomy): Eukaryota > Metazoa > Chordata > Lepidosauria > Squamata > Lacertidae > Podarcis > Podarcis vaucheri. The sequence goes on along the minus strand of NC_138754.1, from coordinate 21,075,720 downwards.
CTTCAAGAAGATCAAGCCTATCTATTCTTAAGGAAATCAGCCCACAACAAACACTCTGTGAGGTGAGTGGGGCTGAGAGACTTCAGAGAAGTGTGACTGGCCCAAGGTCACCCAGCAGCTGCATGTGGAGGAGCAGAGACGCGAACCCGGTTCCCCAGATTACGAGACTACCGCTCTTAACCACTACACCACACTGGCTCTCAAAGAAATTTGAAACACTTAAAGGCAAAGGTACCTACATCACACTTTGCAGAATAACATACCCTCCAACATTTCTCTGATGAAAATAGGGATGTCTCATTCTATAATGATAATTTTACTATTTATACCCCAAACATCTTACTGGGTAGCCCCAGCCACTCTGGGCAGCTTCCAACTTATATAAAAACATAATAAAACATTAAACCTTTTTAAAAAACTACACAGGATTGCCTTCAGACGGATCAGGAGTCGGATAACTGGATACCCTTCAACATTTCTCTAATGAAAATAGGGACATCCTAAGGAAAAGTGGGACATTCCAATATCAAATCAGAAACCAGAATGGCTTCTCTGAATCCATGGAAAATAGGGACACTTGGAGGGTCTGGAATAATACACCAACTGAAATGCAGCCATCCTTCAAAATTTTCAGCTCTCTGAATTTTCCAGGGCAGCTCTCCAGCCAACTAAAGTGAACAATAATGCATATACTAGGGTAAAGTGTGCTTAAATGTGCACATATCAGTGAAAAACGATGTTAAAATGCATTGCATTGGGGGAAATTGCTTTGCACACAAAAATAATTTTTATGATGAATGAGAACTTTTATGCAAACTGATGTAGAACTGTGGACCATGGAATTTAAGATTAGAAAATGAGAAACCAAGAGGATCAGGGCTTTTTTTTTTCAACTGGAACACATTGGAACCTCTTTTTCTAGAAAAAATAGCACTGAAGAGGATCTTAAATTGAGAGATTTTCCCCATCCCTACTTGGCATTCAAGAACATGACCAACAGGCAGGTTTTCTTAAAAATAAAAAGGACAAGAGCAGAGCTGGTGGTGACAGAAAAAAACACAGGGTACAAGCCAACCTCTAGGTGGTCTTTCCTATTTTCCTTCTGCACGTGGATGTACCTGTGCCTGGATCAGATGCCTCAGATGGTACCCTCTGTAACCTGACCCTGGAGTTGTCAAGGGAGAGTCAGTTTCCAGTCATGCGGCACTTCTAGAAGGTGATGAAACGTACAAGATGTCCGGACAAAGGGGATGGGTGAGACAGGGGACCTGATACTGAATAACAGGTGATCTCCCGCCAAGGTTAACTGGTGCCGTTTACTTACCTGCTCAGGTGCGTAATAACGGTGCAAATGGAAGGGGGAAGAGAGATGATCAGGGCAGATTCTTCCATTGCCCAGGTATACTGCAAGACTGCCCCCACTCCTGAGCTATTGTTTGGTTCTTCAGTGCAAACACATCTGTGATTGATGAGCGGAGAGTATAAACACCTCATTAGCTGGTCAGTAGGATACAGAATCTGCTGCGGGAGGCGAGGAGAAATAAAGAAAGGATTTAGAATACTTAGATAAGGATGAAGAAAGATGAGAATGGAGGAGAGCAACTGCGGCACAAATCATTCTGGGGAGCCATGTTGGCCTTGGAGAAGGGGGGGGGGAATCCTCTTTAATTGCTGGTAATGGCTGAGCCCAGTTGGAGCATTTGATTAACACTAATAGATTTTTATGGGATCTTTCTCACTTTGCTCTCCGAGAGCCCCAACGAAGGCATTAAATATTAAAAGTTAATGCTTTGGGGTTGCTCTTTCGAAAGATGCTCAGCAATAAGTTTTCCCGCAAGTTAGAAATTGAGAGAATGGATGAGCCATTTATGGGCTCTGGAGGAATGCAGAGCATGGAGGGGTGGGGTGGGGATCTCGAGTGCCTCAGTGGATGCCTGCAAGGGGCTTGTCTCTTATGGGGCTTACATCTATTTTGCAGATAGGCAAATGGGCACTGAGAAATTACGTCGAAGGAGGCTGTCTCCCCCCCTCCAACTGCCTCACGTTGTTGTTGTTTAGTCATTTAGTCGTGTCTGACTCTTCGTGATCCCATGGACCAGAGCACGCCAGGCACTCCTGTCTTCCACTGCCTCCCGCAGTTTGGTCAAACTCAAGTTAGTAGCTTCAAGAACACTGTCCAACCATCTCGTCCTCTGTCGTCCCCTTCTCCTCATGCCCTCCATCTTTCCCAACATCAGGGTCTTTTCCAGGGAGTCTTCTCTTCTCATGAGGTGGCCAAAGTATTGGAGCCTCAGCTTCACGATCTGTTCTTCCAGTGAGCACTCAGGGCTGATTTCCTTCAGAATGGAGAGGTTTGATCTTCTTGCAGTCCATGGGACTCTCAAGAGTATCCTCCAGCACCATAATTCAAAAGCATCAAATGATAGTTGCTTCCAAACAGGGGCACCATCTCTAGGAGGCCCCGGGGCCTGAGCACCCACACTGCAGGGCCCCCGACGCAACTTCCAGTGCCTCGCAAAGCACCAGAAGTCACGTCCGAGTCCTGGTGAGACCTCAAAGATGCTGCCTGAGGCCTTGTGAGACCTCAGGACCTACCTGACTTCCAGTGCCACCGGAAGTCAGTGCGTGACATCATGACGTCACATAGCAATGTCATGACATCACATGACACATGCTGGGCACTCATAACCTGGGGCCCAAGTCGGTGCCCCTGGTTCCAAACAAGCTACTGGTAGGGGGTCTCACTATCTGGCCTCTCCCTCTGAGGCACCCAATTTCAATCACTTCTGGGAGGCTATGACTAATGCAGAAATGGAGGGGAACTGATGGGAAGGGTGGAGCCAATTTGTTTGTAGAAATGCATATATTGGACACATTTGCATCACAAAAGGAGAAATGCATACACATTTCCATGTGGGCATTTTTTATTTTCCCAAAAAATAATTGTTATTTGATTTTACAAACGCGGAATTATAACAATACCAAGTAAATGTCCACATTTAGAGATTTCTCTGAAGCTCTAGACTTCCCACCACCCCCTCCATGGGTCTTATTGTCAACATTTCCAACTGCATATTAATTCGTAATCCATATTTTGTATCTGTCCCTATTGTCTATAGTAATTGCTACATTACGTTATTAAAATCCTGCTAATGTTTTCATTTACTTACACTGGTTTCCTAAATAATTTCCCCCATTTATTTTCTTCTTCATTTGTCTTCTTCATTCCTGAGCTTTCTGGTCAGTCTTGCCATTTCATCCATGTGGACATTTTAAAAAATGCTTTCTCCTTTTTAAGTTCACAAAGGGATGCAGAAATGAGGCAAGCTGAATTTAAGATTGGAAAACTGATAGAGAACCCAAAATGGTCAGCAATAGTTAATAGAAAGCTTGATTCGGCACATGTGTGCACTCATGTACACACACACACACACAATGCCTTTGCATCACATGGACTCAATGTGGAGGATAGCACCTGATACCACTCAGCTACAGCAAATGCAACACTTCTGAGTATTCCATCCTCAGTGTTCCATGAATTTTCACCTTGACTTCAAAACCCTTTGATGCACATCAGAGCAACGGATGGAGGCATAGGCTTGAAAACCTTGCTGCAAAAAAGCAATATCTATTTGCTTCATCACTGCAATTATCTATACAGTGGTACCTTGGGTTACAGACACTTCAGGTTACAGACTCCGCTAACCCAGAAATAGTACCTCGGGTTAAGAACTTTGCTTCAGGATGAGAACAGAAATTGTGCGGTGGCAGCGCAGCAGCAGCAGGAGGCCCCATTAGCTAAAGTGGTGTCTCAGGTTAAGAACAGTTTCAGGTGTAGAACAGACCTCCAGAACGAATTAAGTTCTTAACCCGAGGTACCACTGTATCTATATACAGTATCTATGCCTCTATCTTGTCTATATCTATTTGTCAGCGCTTTATAATTTGCATTTCTGTTTCAATAGTCGGCAAAAAACGATCCAAGGAGACAACTTTTCCCAACTAAAACACAAGCAAAAAATCGTTAGCAGCCTCTCCAGATGTGTTGCAAAATACCTGGCACCCAGGGAAGTGTGGAAAGGCGTGCCTTCTCATTGGGTCGATGTCTTCAACAGGATCAAACATGCCAAGACTGCGGGGTGCTCTTGCAGAATCCATGTGGGTGTGATTTATCTTCTGAGGCCAAACATTAATTGGTAAAAAAGGAGAGGCGTTGCCATCTAGGGCTCTAGCTCTTAGATCAGGGACAGGGAACCTGCAGCCTTCCAGATGTTGCTGAACAACAACTCCTCTCCCTCAGCTATCACTTGGCAGCAGCCATTTCATTAGGCTGCCGTGATGGGAGAGATGGCAGGCAAGGCTTAGGGCTCATTCATACTTGCTCCCCATTTCTAGGCACAGATTCCCGCTTCCAAGCTCCATGTCTGAGCACTCCCTGCCAAAAGCCTGAAATAACGAGGGGGAAAACCCCACTCATGACTGCTCAATCGGAGCAAACAACACAGAAAACCTGAATGGCCATTTGTTCCAATTCAGCATTAAAGAGTGGGTTTTCCTGGGGGAAACGACAGGGTGGAAAAAAAAGAGAAGAAAGCACACACAAAACAAAATACTCCGACATGGACCAGAAAAGCTCAGGCCTGTTTCTAGAAAATACGGAGTGAACGGTATATGTTGTATTGCTGTTGTAATGCTGTACTGTTTTTAACATTTGATTGGGAGCCTCCCAGACTGGCTGGGGAAACTCAGCCAGATAGGCGGGGTATAAATAATAAATTATTCTTATTATTATTATATGTGCATGAGTCCATATTCTGTGAGCTTTGCTCCGTCAGCCACCTCCTAACTCTGAAGCCTTTCTGTGCTGCCTGGTCATTAAAAGAACAGCTGCTTAAGAATCGGTGTCTGGGTTTGCTTCCCTCCTCCTTAGAGACTGGCAGGAGGGGACTGAATGAATTTGGGGGGCATTTCTCACTAGCCCACATGCCAGCTTCCAGGGGTGTAACGTGTGGAGGACTGGGGGGGCATAGCTGCAGGGGCATGATTTTGAGGGGACACCTGGCACCCCCATAAAGGGATTCCCACCCTGCCTGCTGCCGGGGTTCTCTGGGCCCCAGAGCCTGGCCTGGCCTTGCCGCTGCACCCCTGGGCCCCTCACTGAATGACTGCACAGCCAGCACTGGGGAGATGGGCCTCCCAAGGACCGTATCACTCCCCCCTCCCCCGTGTGGACAGGCAGGCAGGTGGTGCAGTGCAGCCCTGTAAAGGACGCAATGCCACTGCCAGCCTCCATTAGGTATCACCACCATCAAATCTAACACCCACCCTTCACCCTAAGGACCCTGGGCAGGTTGCAAGAATGAAAAGATAGCATTAAAAACAATTTAAAACAACTTTACAATGGCAGAAATAAGGTGGGTTGAATAGGATCCAAAATGCAGCAGTCTGATTGGTCCTAGAACAATAGGATTCAGAATGCAGCAGTATGATTGGTCTTCAGGAGCCACCCAATCCAGCTCCAGATGGAAGTGAATCCACATCCTGATTGGCCTACAGGAGAATTCCGGAATTAGCCACTCACGTGGGGCCCATTGTGTAAATAATGTATATAAACAGATACTTTGGGGAAACTTTCATTCCTCCTCACCACTATGAGCTGAACAAAGAGCATGAAATCCACTCTCAACTCTGAGTATATTTCAGCCCCCAAAATATACTTCTTAAGTGCCAAAGGTAGAAAGGTGCATGTTTAACATTCTCCAAAGCTATACCTCGGTTTATGAACAGTCCGGTTTAAGAATGATTTGGTTTACAAACTCCGCAAAACCGTAAATAGTGTCTTGGTTTGAGAACTTTACCTTGGTCTAAGAATGGAATCTGAACGGTGGAAGGGCGGGAGACCTCATTAGGGAAAGCGCACCTCAATTTAAGAATGGTTTTGGTTTAAGAACGGACTTCCGGAATGGATTAAGTTCATAAACCGAGGTACTACTTCATAGTGAAGAATCCAGAGGCATCTGTGGGGAGTAACATCCACAACGTAGGGACTGTCACAGAGGTGGCCTTCTCTGGGGCCACCACCACCTTGAACTTCTGAGGGAGATGAAACCACCAATATGATCTTAGAAGCCCAGAGTGCCTGTAGAGAAGGAGGCTGCCTCTCAGATACTTGGGACCTAAGTCATTTAGGGCTGTGAACATTACCACGAGCACCTTGAATTGGGCCTGGGAAAGAACTGGCAGGTACCCTCCCCTCCCACAAAAATATCTCCACAGACTGACTTGTAAATATGGATGCTTAGAAGCCTTATATCACCCATGAGCAGCGAAAGCTGTTCACAGAAGGGACAGATTTGATGCTTGGATCTGAGCTTGCTTTCTGATCATGGTGCAGATATAAGCAAAGCAGAAAAGTTGAGGGTGCTTTTTCTATTCCCTCTATCGCTCGAAGGCCTGAGCTTGACAACTTTCCAAGGCTTCGACACATTCTACTCTTAGGGGAAGGGAGAGTGTCAAGAGATCTCTTGCTCCCTCAGCCATGTGGGTGCGCTCTCTCTCGCCCCCCCCTTCCTCTCGCACACAAACACTCAAAAGAGAAGGCAGTTTCTAAAAGCACATCGCCACGGTTGAAATCCAGAGGCAACTGCGAGTTTTCAGGCCATAGCTGTCAGGACGCCTGGCTACATTCATCATCCCTCGCTCCGTGGTGATAAAAATTTACACAGCCAACGGAACGAAGATTAATTTCATGTGAAAAGCTGACAGAATGGCCCATGTCATGGCTTTATTTGTGCCAGCACTCAGTAACTCAACGCAAGTTCCACCGAGGTGGCAGACACCCTGTCCCCCAGAGCCTCGTCTGCCTTCCTCTAATGATGCTACCGTTTTGACAACGACCAAGCAGAAGAGCCGGTACGTGCGAAGTTGGAATTAATTTTCTTCCCAAAAGGTCAGGAATGTTAATGAGCTTTTGGCTGCCTGGGATTTCTTTCCTCTGCTGCAGTTTCTTTAAAGTGCGAGGAGGGGTAGAGCCACCAGTCTGAATCACAACAGAGGCTGCTGCGTGAGAGAAAGTGGGGATCTGCCCCACCAACCTCAGTTGCCCCTGCCTACCTGCCTTTGTACATGCAACCCAGCTAGGAGGTGGTCTGGCCGTATCTCCTCCCTTCCCAATTAGTCCCAGTATTACCTCTGTATGAAGAGGATGGAGACAAAGCTTGACTTAGTTGGCTCCACTGACTTGCGCTTGTCTGCTGGGTGACCCCAGCAATCTTCCACCAGCACGCCGCTACACAATGAGTCAACAGTGTGATGCAGCAGCAAAAAAAGCTAATGCAGTTGTAGACTGCACCAACCAAAGTATAGTGTCTAGATCAGTGTTATTTTTCTAGAAAAAGAGGTGCTGGAACTCACCGTGAATGCCTCCCTTGTTCTTTTAGAATGGCAATGGTGCTGGAACTGAGAGGGGCCAGAACTGAGTTCTGGCTGAAAAAGAAAGTCCTGGTATGGATCAGGGGAAATAAAAGTACCACTCTATAGTGCCTTGGTCAAAACTGACCTGGAGTCCTGTGTCCAGTTCTAGGGACCACCACCATTTGCTTGCTTGTTTATTTATTTGTTTGCGTGCTTGCTTGCTTGTTTGCAGCTGCAAAAAAGAAAGAAAAAAGCTAATGCTATTCTAGGCTGCATCAACAGAACTATAGTGTGCAGGTTGAGGGAAGTAACAGTACCACTCTGTTCTGCCTTGGTTATATCACACCTAGAATACTGTGTCCAGTTCTGGGCACCACAATTTAAGAATAAGATTGACAAGCTGAAATGTGTGCAGAGGAGGGCAACCAAGTTGATCAGGGGCCTGGAAACCAAGCCCTGTGAGGAGCGGTTGAGAGAGAAGGGTATGTTTAGCCTGGAGAAGAGAAGACTGAGAGGTACTATGAAAGACAATTTCAAATATCTGAAGGGCTTTCACTTGGAAGATGGAGAAAGCTCTCGTTTCCAGCTGCTCCAGAGGACCTGAGCCAACAGATTCAAATGACAAGGAGATTCCGACTAAACATTCGGAAGAACGTTCTGAAGGCAAGAGCTCTTCAACAATGGAACAGACTTCCTGAGAAGGTTGTTGATTCTCCATCAGTGGCGGTTTTTAAACAGCAGTTGGATGGCCATCCATCAGGGATTCTTTAGCAATGATTCCTGCACTGCAAGGAGTTGAACTAGAAATTCTGCTTGGTTAGGATTTGAATTAAGAATCTAAGAAGTGCCTGCTGGATCAGACAAACGGCACATTTATCCCAACAACCTGTTCTCACAGCAGACAACTGGATCCTGTGGGAAACCCACAAGCAGGATCCAAGCCTAAGAGTGCTCTTCTTTCCTATGGTTTCCAGCAACAGATATTCAGAAGCATCTAACAGTTGGAGAAAGGAAATGGTCGCTGTGGCTAGTAGGAATACATTTCCCTAAAACTCAGATTGTGGAAACAGGCTGGGGGTTACCAAGTAGAAAACAAACAGGTTCTCAATTCTTGCTGAAAGACATTTCCCCCCCCCCCATCTCTACGGTTAGGGCATTCATCGGTGTAATTTTTAAAAAATTAATCATATGAATTTACACGGATTAAGAGATTAAATCTGTGTGAATTAACATTCAAGGCCAGGCAATAGTTTCAAAGAAGAAAAACATTGTTTTGAGAGGATGTACACATGTATCATAGCAAACAGTTTCGATGAGTGCAGTTATACCATATTATAGTCATTAGCTAGTTGGATGTCTTCAGACTGCTAATGTGTGGTTATTATAGTTACAGCTCTTGTCCATTATTACTCATTTGGGTGCGATAACTTCCCAGATTTCTGTAAGTATATAGAATGATACTGCTTGATATGTATAGATATTTCCACACAGTGTATTTTAATAATGTGCCAGGTGGGAACAATTTTTTATTTTTTTAAACTGTTCTGTGCACTAAACATTGTTCTGCACTCTGCCTCATACTTTGTTGCATTTATCATTTTCATTTCGTTAAAATATTTCCATTTCCCTTTTCTTTTACAAAAAAAAACTGCCTGAAGGTATATTCTTTCACCTTTGGTGGACATGCCCAAGGATCAAGACATTTTCGGAGATGATTTATAACAAAATGAAAAAGATATTTAAATATACTTTCCTGAAGAAACCAGAGGCCTTTCTCCTGGGCATGGTCGGCCAAATGGTGCCAAAGAAGGATAGAACCTTTTTTATGTATGCAACAACAGCAGCAAGAATACTTATTGCGAAGTATTGGAAGACACAAGATTTACCCACCTTGGAAGAATGGCAGATGAAGTTGATGGACTATATGGAACTGGTGGAAATGACTGGCAGAATCCGAGACCAGGGAGAAGAGTCGGTGGAAGAAGACTGGAAAAAGTTTAAAGACTATTTACAGAAATACTGTAAAATTAATGAATGTTAGAAAAATGTTGGAATGAAGTTATATGGCTTTAGTAGAAATGTTATAAGGAACTAAGTATAAATAGATTATACTTATTAAAGGAAAAAATAAGGTTAGAATGTGTCAAGATAATTATAGGATAGAAAACAGAGGAAGATGGAAAGGAATTGCTGAAACAATTAACAGAAGTGGAATACAAAAAGGGAGGTGTGAGGAGGTTGTTGAAATAAGTGAATGAAAGATAAGATATTGAAATTGTTTGATGTGTTTTAAACGGTTTTTGTTTTGTTTTGTTAGTTTAATGTGTTAGTGTTATGTAGTGTCTTTGTATTGTATTGTATTGTCTTTTTGTTGTTGTTGTGTTTAAATTGTTGGAAAAGTAATAAATATTATTTTTTAAAAAAAAATACAAAAAGAACTGCCAAAGCAGTTGACACACTACTAAAACCTAACAATATTCAATTTTTAAAAATCATTGATAGAATCAGTGAAATAATCATAAAGGGTGAGGACTTCAGGAACTGGTATTAATAATGTTAAGCTTTAGGGAAAGCCTGGGTGAACTGGTAAGTCTTCAACTGACAAAACCACCCCCACCCCCCAAAATAAAGAAAACCTGCACAGCTGGTGCCTGTCTGATAATAATTCAAGAAGAGCGTTGCTGGATTAGGTCAAAGGTCCATCTTTTCCAGGATCCTGTTCTCGCAATGGCTAACCAGGTGCCTATGGGAACCCAGTATGCAGGACCTGAGTGCAACTATTGAGACTGAGCCAAATAACCTACTGGAGATCTTGGTTTTCAGAGAGTGCAGCATATGGCTTGTGAATTTGGCGAGAGAGTAGACTTTTATCTCAGACCCTCCAAATGTCCCTATTTTCCAGGGACAGTCCCAGATTTACAGAAGCCGTCCCAGTTTCTGATTTGATCCTGGAATGTCCCGCTTTTCCTTAGGAAGTCCCTATTTCCACTGGAGAAATGTTGGAGGGTATGGAGTTATGTGACCCCCCCCCCCCCGAGCCAAGAAGATAAATAACTAGACAGCCTTTAGAAGACATTTGAAGGCAGCCATGTGTAGGGAAGTTTTTTTAAAAAATGTTTACTGTTTTATTATGTTTTTATATGTGTTGGAAGCCGCCCAGGGTGTCTGGGGCAACCCAGTCAGATGGACAGGGTAGAAATAATAATAAAAAATTATTATTATCATTTTATGGAACAGGGCATCCTTATTTTCGTCGGAGAAATCTTGGAGGGTTTGTTATCTGCCCTGTGAAGTGGATGGTTTTACAAGACCCCAGTTAATGAATATTTTCATTTGTGTGGAGCTAGAGCAATATAACCTGCTGTTCCTGTTCTTATGCACTGTAACTTGTATAGTGAGCACAGAGAGAGGTTTCTACTCCCTCTGTTGAGAACTCTTCTGGGGAAATCTCCTGAAGATTTCTTGCTGTTCTGCTGTTCCCCAGATTACAAGACTACCGCTTTTAACCACTACACCACACTGGCTACTGAGAGGATTACAAAACAGTTTCTGCCTTCAGTGGAGATCAGGAGAGTTTTAGGTTCTAGCTTTGTCCCAATCTGCCTCTTCACAGAGTCCTACAAGAGGAACACCATCCCTAAGAAGATAGAAGCTGGAATGCAGTGCCACCACCTGGACTGGTTTTAAGTAAGGTGGCAGTCAAATGAGGACTGTATCAGTGGTTAAAAACATTTGTCCTCCCCTGGTTAAAAGCATCTCAAATAGGACTGGTGGCCGAGTCCTTAGAGATCCACTGCGATTTACTGGGCTAGATGGAACAATGGCACGGCTCAGTAGAAATGGCAACCGTGACATCCTTATAAAGAAAACTCAAGGAAAACAAAATTCAACAAGGTTCAGAAAAAGGGCAACTGAAACCATCAAAGGAATGGAGCGTCTCCCCTGTGAAGAACAGTCGCAGCATTTGGAGAGCAAGAGGTGACATGATAAAGGTTTATAAAATGATATAAATGCAATAAAATGCGCGTTTCTATTCAGCTATAAGAAAAAACTGCCCCCTTTCCCTTATTGGGCATCCAAGAGCGCGTATAGAGTCCTTATGTAGGTTTTCTATCAGTAGGAGAAAATAACAGAGGCCAAGCAAATAATATTGAAAAGCAAAGCATCTAGTAAGCATGATCTTTATTAAACTGTTGCAACAGGGTCCCCCGCTCACTCCATACAGGGAGGGAGGAGAGGAACCCAGAACGTTGGTGTCCAAGCTCTTATATAGACATTTGAAATTGCCTCCCCTATAGCTCAAGACCACCACCCCCCAAAACATCAGACATACATCACAGAAAGAGGTGATCCCCAGCAGAAATTTGAGTGTGTTGCTTCTCTCCTGTCTGCCAAGATACCTGATAATGTCTTATCTGCTTGCCTTTTCTGGGTAGCCAGGCCATTCCTTTGAGATGGTAAATACTTACCGTATTTTTTGCTCTATAAGACGCACCAGACCATAGGATGCACCTAGTTTTTGGAGGAGGAAAACAAGAAAGAAAAAATTCTGAATCCCAGAAGCCAGAACAGCAAGAGGGATCTGGCTTCTGGGACAGCCGCACAGCCTGCATTCATTCCATAAGACACACCCACATTTCCCCTTACTTTTTAGGAGGGAAAAGGTGTGTCTTATAGAGTGAAAAATACGATAGTTCCTGAATCTCTTATGCATTTTGATAGTTTGCCCAGCTTAACAAATACTTGACAAACTGTATTTGAAATGAGGGGTGTAAAACCTCTACAGTCCAATGACAATTGGAAAGCTTTTCCCATTTCTTTTATCCTTGCAGAGAAATAAAAGGTAAAGGTACCCCTGACTGTTAGGTCCAGCCGTGGACGACTCATCGCGCTCTACCGGCTGAGGGAGCCTGCGTTTGTCCGCAGACAGCTTCTAGGTCATGTGGCCAGCATGACAAACCCCTTCTGGTGAACCAGAGCAGCACATGGAAATGTTGTTTACCTTCCTGCCGGAGCAATACCTATTTATCTACTTGCACTGATGTGCTTTTGAACCACTAGGTAGGCAGGAGCCGGGACCGAACAACAGGAGCTCACCCCGTCATGGGGATTTGAACTGCCGACCTTCCGATCGGCAAGCCCTAGGCTGTGATTTGAGGTCAATTTGGGAGAGCCAAAATGGCTTCAGGATTGCTCTCCTGTACTATTTCAGACACGTGGTTTATATACTCATGTACGTGTTTGCCTTATACATTTACGAACAGTTATTTTTTATAAGACCTTAGAATTCCAATAACAGCTAGATTTCTGGAAGTGGCTTTTGCATCTCTGGAAGCTCAAATATATTGTGAAAATTGATGGTTGGAGAAATGGCAGGGAAGTGGAATGCAGCGCCGTGTGAATGTAGCTTCTCAGTAGAGATTTCCATGAGGTTGCCTGAGGACAAAAGGCCTGTACATGTGTATGCAGATTCAGCCCTCATGTACACACACCCCACCTTAAAATCCTGTTCATTTCAGGTGCGCAGCTCCAGGCAACCACATGGGCTTTCCTACAGCCCAGCTGTCACTGGGTAGCAGCAGCACCCAAGAGACTTCTGTGTGCCGGCTTCCCTTCCTCGCACCTTACCTCTCCAGGCCTGTTGCAGCCATGCAGTCATTGAAGGGGGAAGTTTGATGTCCTGCGACAAAGCACATCCCTCCAGGGTGTGCAACCACCCTCGAAGAGAGGGGAAGGGAGACAAGAGAGCAGTCTGTGTCTGAGCGAGGTGTCGGCGTGTGCACAATGAAGACAGCGACTCTCGGCTGGGGAGCAAGGAGGAGAGAAAAGAGAAAGCAGGAGAAAGCCGCATGGAGGGGGAATCGGTGCTTCTGAGCCATCCACCCTCCCAGGAATGTCCTGCTAAAGCATGGGTAGTAAGGGATTTTTTTTCTGCTCAAGGGCCGCATTCCTACAATGGCAACATTCTGGGGGCCACATGCAATTTTGGGCAGCGGCAGAGGCAAAATCACCAGGTACGGCTGGGAGAGAAGCCTGGTCCAAAACCCTGTAGAGCTCCTGCCACCCAGAGTTGACAATACTGACCTTGATAAACTGGTCTGACTCTGTATAAGGCAGCTTCCGATGTCCCTAATGGCAGAGGACCTCTGGCCCACAGGCCAGTCTTCCCCATTTGACCCAGGTCTGTTTCAGCCAAGCTACGCCCACCTGCCCTACACTTGATGTCATCTATGTAACATGGGACAGGTAGAGGGCAAAAGGGCAAATTCAGGCGCTTCTGCTCAGCTGCATGCAGCCACTTTTGGGCCACCTGATGCCCATGTCCTATCAGCTGACTGCAGTGGTGTAGTGTGGGTTGCTAGCGACCAGAGCAAGGCAAGTACCTTTAGCGCTGCCCACTGATGGGCTGAAATGAATGGGCAATAGCTCGGTGACCTGCCTGACTGGCAGCTGCGACGCCCTGTGACTGTCGGGTACGGCGGAGAGCAGAACGGGGAATTGTTTGGGAGTAGGTATCTTTCTCAAGCCTGTACAAAGGGTGCCCTCACAACCGACTATCTCGCAAATCTGCTCCTTAGTCTGCCCACACAAACACTGGGTGATTTTCTGTGTGAGGGGGAGGGCTGACAAATTGGCCTGAGGAAGAAACTGAGCTCTGGCCGGGTGTGTTGTACCTAATGGTAGGACCGGCCCTGGCCATCACATACATCAACAATATAGTCAACAACAGTGTTCGTCTAGGAGCTGAAACCTAGATCCAATATCACAAGAATGTGTGTATGGAGGAGCATTTTGCCCTGTCCAGACCACCGGCTCTTCAAAGGCTTCTGAGCTGCAGCAGCAGTTAGTTTCTAATCAGTGAGGTGCAGGGTGGCAGCCTAAATGGGCGGGCGTAACTCTCTGGGAGCCGTGCATTGAGATCATTTGGCCCGATAGGAGGATAATATATGCATGCTATCAACATCAATGATTAACCAGAGCCATAAAAGATCAAGGCGGCTGTGGCTATTGCATCTCACTAGCATCTAAAGCACTGCCAGGCGCCGGAGTCATAGCTGTGCCTCCGGGCTACCTCTCCTCCTAAGCCTTTCTGGAGTGGAGAATGGTCCTGCAACCCATTAACTGGAGAGGTGTCAAACCTGTTTAGTCAGCTTTACTCCCTTGGCAATGGCAGAGGCGGAATATCCGTCAGGCTCCACCCAAAGCAAGTGCGCTGTTCTTAGGGGTAGATTTAAACAAGGTATTGAGTAAGCTGCCATAATCAGTTGGAAACCATTTTTCATCCCAAGGGCCACATTCCCTCCTTGGCAACCTTCTGAGGGCCACGTGCCAGCAGTGGTTGGAGCCAGTTGCAATAGTGAGCAGGGCAATGAGTTGAATGTTTATCTTTGCACAGTGAGCTGCTTTCAAGAATATATTCCAGGTGGAATATGTTTGGAGGGAGGGGAGCAGGGCCAGTGAAAGGTTTCACATGGGAAGAGTTTTGGAGGGCCAGATGGAGAGTTCTGGAGGGCCACTTTTAGTGCCTGGGCCTGGGGTTCCTGTGTGTGTGTGTGTGTAGAGTGATCTGTGTTTTCTACTTTTCAGGATAATTCTTGTGCTTAAAAAAACATGATTTGAAATATATATATCAAAACATTGATTTCTGAAGCCTATGTTATTTATTTACCAAGAGGGATTTTGTAATCCTTCTCTTCAGCTTAAAAATGCTCCCAGATAGGCTTACACCTCAAATAATGACAACACTCATAACAACCCATGCCCTTAGGCTTGCAGTCTGAAAAGACATTGCACAGAAGGAAAATGGATTGGAAGAGGAAACAAGAAAAGTCAGGTTCGTGCTCTCTGGTGGCATTTGGGCAGCGATGGGAGTGGTTTCAGTAGCTGGAACCAATAAAAGAATCCTTGCCATCGATGATCACCGGAATGTCTCCAACACAAGTTCCTTTGCCTTCCTGCGTGGTGCACAGTTTGGAACGCTTCCCAAAGCACCATGGAACAATTTATTGAACAGGCAGCACAAGGACCATCTTGTTGTCTTAAGGCAATATTGGGTCTGAACAATGTTTGAAATGGTGGCAGTCTTGCTTTGGGGGACAGGAGGAGATGCCTGACTCACCCAGGGATGGAGGTGGGATCTACAAACATTAGAATAAAGCTGCAGGATTGAGTTTGCAGACACCCAATGCAGTTTAACTGGCAGATCAGACACAGACCCCATTAAATTTATGCAGTGCTTTTTTTCTAAAAAAAAAAAAATGTTTGGTGGTACTCTCATTTTCCTACTCATGTTGAAATACTGCCCCTCAGTGAGGCCAAACTTAGATTGACAAAATGTTTAGGGGTATGTGTCCCCCTGCATGTCCCCCCCCCATGAAGAAAAGCACTGAATATATGACAGGCTACATTACAGACCAAGTAATGGCCATTGAATCCCTCTTAATATTTGCCTTTTTGTTTCTGCAGCAAAGGGGACTCACCCCACCCTCCTGATCTTACAAAGAAATAAGCTTCCTAGCACTCAAGACCCTTTCTTTGCCGTTTGCAAAAAGACAGTGAAATGGAAAAATGTGCCTCTAATTATTACCCCTTTGTGCTTAAAAACCCTCTGTCTAAACTTTTAAGTCTACTTAAGTTTCAGGTTTTCTGTCTCTCCTTAAAAAAAAAAAAACTAATCTAAAAAAAAAGCTATAAAAAGCCTCCGACACTATAAATTCCCTTGTAAACCTGAGTTTTATAGGGTAAATTGCCTCTCTTTATTGCTTGGCAGGCTTTGTTCCTTCAGCATTTTTAGAGGGTGCTTCCATTACTTTTAGCATCAAGAAGAAGAGACAGGGCTGGAAGGGAAGGGGCAGTTTGTCAGAAAGCCCTCTCCTGCCATCAGGAACTTGGAGAAGCCTCACTCTGCAGTTCATTGAGTAATGACACTACCAGCCAAGTAAGGCTGAGCTAATAAAGACTCTATGATACTCTTCCTAGTATATAGTGGTAGGAGGAAGACTATGCTCTATGGGCCAAAGAGATCTTGTCTAGCAGGCAGGGCTGGCCCTAACATTATAATATAATATAATAATAATTTATTATTTGTACCCCGCCCATCTGGCTGGGGAAACCATAAAAACGGCTTCCATAAAAACAAAAAATACACTAAAATATCACACATTTAAAAACT
This sequence comes from Podarcis vaucheri, assembly GCF_965113315.1. Taxonomy (NCBI): domain Eukaryota; kingdom Metazoa; phylum Chordata; class Lepidosauria; order Squamata; family Lacertidae; genus Podarcis; species Podarcis vaucheri. The sequence goes on along the minus strand of NC_138754.1, from coordinate 21,059,135 downwards.
TCCCTGAACAGGGCTGCCTTAAGATGTCTTCTGAATGTCAGGTAGTTGTTTATCGCTTTGACATCTGATGGGAGGGCGTTCCACAGGGCAGGCGCCACTACCGAGAAGGCCCTCTGCCTGTTTCCCTGTAGCTTTGCTTCTCACAATGAGGGAACCACCAGAAGGCCCTCTGTGCTGGACCTCAGCGTCCGGGCAGAACGATGGGGGTGGAGACACTCCTTCAGGTATACTGGGCCGAGACCGTTTAGGGCTTTAAAGGTCAACACCAGCACTTTGAATTGTGCTCGGAAACGTACTGGGAGCCAATGTAGGTCTTTCAAGACTGGTGTTATGTGGTCTCGGCGGCCGACCCCAGTCACCAGTCTAGCTGCCGCATTCTGGATTAGTTTTAGTTTCCGAGTCACCTTCAAAGGTAGCCCCACGTAGAGCACATTGCAGTAGTCCAAGCGGGAGATAACTAGAGCATGCACTACTCTGGCGTTCATTAGGCAGAACGTGACAACCCAAGAAGCTGCCTTATGCCAAATCAGGCTGCTGGTCCATCTAGCTTAGTCTTGTCCACTGGCAATGGCTTTCCAGGGTTTCAGGTGGCGGATATTCCCTGATCTACCTTGATATGCTGAGTGTTGAAATTGGGACATTCTGAATGCAAAGCAGATGCTGTACCACTGAGCTATGGCCCTTCTCCTAAGGTCGAGCGAGACAACTACTTCCCTTAAGACACAGGGATGTTGGATTGGAAGCTGCCATACCCCATGCCTTGCTATTGGTCCATCTGGGTCAGGATTGTCTATGGTGACTGGCAGTTGGCTCTCTAGGATTCCAAACAAGGAGTCTCTCCCAACCTGGAGGCATACCTGTGTGAACCCAACCTGCGTGAAGTACCATCCATGGTGCTGAACCCAGAAAGCGAACAGATGCTGAGAAAGGGGACAGTCAGAGGGGCTCCTTAGAGCAAATGCTGGTGACTTCCTAGGTAAACCCTTCAGAGTGCTCTGCAGAGCAGGGTTCATTCTGCCTTGCCTTTGTCAACTCACAGTTGCCTTGGTGGTGGTGGTGGTGTGTGTGTGTGTGTCCCTAACATTGGTCGCCCATATTCATCTTGTCATTGGCCAAAGACCTCAGGCATCTTTCCTCCTCTGTCATTTCCAGCAAATCAACTCTCTGCAGCTAAACCAAAGTAGTTATTCTTAGTCCACGAGGGCACGACCTTAGACGCTGCACTATCAGATTTCATCACATTTACAATGCAGTGGTTCATGCCATCAACCAGCTTGTCCTGTTCTTGTTTGTTTCTTCCGTTTTCCTCCTCTCCTTCACACTCGTCACAGAGATATCTTAAATATAGGGCCTATTCATGTGACCCTATCAAGTCATGTTAAAGGCTGAAATGACTGACTGCTTGTTTCATAAGAACACAAGAAGAGTCTTCCTGCTGGATCAGGCCAATGGCCCGTCTAACCAGGCTTCCTGTTCTCACAGTGGCCAACCATTTGCCCATGGGAAGCCCGCAAGCATGATCTGAGTGCAATAGCAGCTCTCTCTTCACATGTGATTCTCAGCACGTGCTGTTCAGATGTTGTGGAACTACAACTCCTATCATCCTCAGCCATTGGCCATGCTGGCTGACGCTGCTTATATAAGAACAGCCCTATTGGATCAGGCCAAAGGCCCATCTAGTCCAGCACCCTGTTTTCACAGTAGCCAACCAGATGCCTTCTGGGAAGCCTGCAAGCTGGACCTGAGCACAAGAGCTTCTCTCCTCCTGTGGTTTCCAGCAACTGGTATTCAGAAACATTGCTGTCTCTGACTGTGAACAAGTTTCCCACTTGTTTCTGCCACAGCCTAAGGCTTGTAAAACTGATCAGGTGCTTAGCCCCTTTTGGAAATGGCCCAAGGCAGGTGGAGGAAAGTATAGGTACCCAGGACTGTCCCCAATCCAAGTCCATCTTAAATTCTCACAGACCCCTGATCCAGCAAGTAGACTCACCTGATACCTTCATTACATATCTTTAGATGCCAGGCAAAAACACTCCTCTTCTCCCAGGGTTTTGGTGAATTAATTTGGGGTATTGTTTTTTATTTGTTATTATGCTATATATTTTTTGTGGTTTTTATATGGTAAACTGCCCTGTGATCTTTAGATGAGGGGCAGTATAGAAATTTAATAAATAAAAAACTAATAGGTCTGCGAAGGTTGGTTCCCACCAACCTCAGTCTGCCCTTATCACAGCCCTCACTTGCCTACCTTCTTACTTACAACCAGTCCACGAGGTGGTGACCCTGGCTGTCAACTTCCTCCTCCTCCTCCATTTCAGCGTTCCCCTTGTGGAACTCAACCTCCATCCCACAGGTCCCAACAGGCAGCAGCCGCCACTACTGCAAGTCTATTTCAGCTCTTTGCTGGTGTTCCCCAGAACTGATTCCCTCCTGCACCCAACTGCAGAATACTTTGGTTCCAGCTCCCGTTATCACTGATGAAGCCTCATCCTTTTGACGTTGTTTAGATCCTCTGTTGCCTTTCCTTGGTCTTCCTCACCATCTTTTATTTTGAGAAGATCAAGCTGCCTGTGTGTTATTTAAATGCCCCTGTGAGATTCCCCTCTCTGACACTCTCCTGCCCTCTCTCCCCTTGCCCACCCCTGTAAATATTTTAGTACTTGTTGAAATCAATTGAGCCTCATCAATAGGAAATAGAGTGTAAATCATTGGCCCTTTGTATTCACCCCAGAAATCAATTTTCACACATTAGAGCTATTAGCTTATTGAGAGGGACTTGATGGACGACCGGGCGTGGAAGATGTTGATGGAGGATCCACACCTTATGGGCTCCACCTATCAGCTGAGCCCAGATGGTGAGAAAAATGGAGGGGAGAGAAATGAGAAAGCAGAGAGGGAAGAAGAGGGTGGGGAAGCTGGAGATATAGGGATGGAGAGAGAGAGAGAGAGAGAGAGAGAGAGAGAGAGAGAGAGAGCGCTCAGACAGAATCCTGCCAGCTGGTCAATACTATCTACAAAGCATTAACTCATTCTGGATGGGATTGGAGATGGCAGGGGGCTCAAAGCAAAAGTTGTTGTTGAGCAAGTGATTTCCCTCCCTGCTCTGCAACTAACATAATTTAAGGGTGGTAGGCAACAGAACTTCTAATGTTTAATAAAACTAATGCAGTCTTTTGAAGGACAGCACTGGAATGAGCAGAGTCCCCTATGTGGTTCTTTGGGAAGAACCTTAGCTCAGTGGGAGATGCCCTTGGCTAAAGCACTGGAGAGCCACTGCTAGTCGGTATAGGCAATACTGAGTTAGATGGAACCATTGTCTGACTTAGTATAAGTCACCTCCCCATGTTCTACCTCCGTGGTTGGAGGCAGTGTGCCTCTGAATACCAATTGCTGGAAACTGCAGGAAGGGAGAGTGCTGTCATGCTAATGTCCAGTTTTAAAGTTCCCCAAAGGGGTCTGGTTGAACAAGTGAGAAAACTGTGAGAACAAGATTCTGGAGTAGATGGAGCTGGAGTAGAAGAGCCAGCTCACAGAAGAGCTGATGTAAAAGAAAATGAAGAGAAATACCAGGAACTGCAACTGTCTCCATACAAATTGGATGGCTTTAAAAGAGGACTAGACAGGGTCATGGAGGGTAAGGCTATCAATGGCTATTAACCCTGATGGCTATGTTCTGCCTCAACCATTAGAGGCAGTATACCTCTGGATGCCAGTTGTTGGGAATCCCAAGTGGAGCGAGTTCTGTTGCACTTGGGTCCTATCCATGGGCTTCCCACTGGGGTATCTGGTTGACCACTGTGAGGACCAGATTATGGATTAGATGGGCCTTCAGCCAGATCCATCAGGGTTCTTCTTATGTTCTTACAATGGAAGACTCCCAGGTCCTGGGACTCTGGGTCTATCAACCTTCTGCATTCAAAAACCATCATGGGTCTCACATTCACTGCTTCCAAAAAAGATAATAATCTCTGGTGCTATTAAAAGGTTGCATATGATTGAGCTGTAACAAGGAAACTGTTACAAGCAAGGGTCTTCCAGCCAAGTCCTGCTTTTGGGTTTCCAGCAGGCATCTGCTTGGCCATTTTGAGACTAGGATGCTGGACTAGATGGGCTTTCAGCCTGACCCAGCAGGACTCTTCTAATGATATTGTGGGGTTGTTGTTTTTTGCGCAGTTGAGGCAAGGGAGGCTGAAGTATGCACACCGATTTGCCGTAATGAGCCAAACCATTGGGCATCCAATCTCACCCAAAGCCTGTCAGTTTCCCTTGAAACGTAGCCAACAGCCTATCACCATCTAGTCCTGCAATCCCAAACACAGCATAGTATTTCTCTGCCAGCCAGAGATATCACCGTGACCTACGTCACGCATCTTGTTGCACGGAGTCAACATTGCGACGTTGCCTCGTACTTCTGGCAAAATGCAGGAGCGGCTCCGCCTGAATGGGGAGAAGAAGAGGAACAGGAACGGGAGCAGCGGTGGCCACAATCAACACTCTTGTATGATAAAGCAGAGCTAATGGAGAGGCCTGAGGTGGAGTGGGACGTGGCAACCGTCCCAATGATGTTTCAAGTGGATGGAAATCAGCCTCTCGCAGAGGTTCAAGACAAGGTCTGTGCACCACTTACATCCCACTTGAGGCCTATTTTAAGATCTTAAGTGGCACTGGAGTGGCAGAACATGGGGCCTCGTCCTGACCCCTGGCACGGAGCTGAGAGTCTCACCTTATCTGCATCTGGCAGCTGCTCAGAATCACAGAAGAAAGCAGATTGAGATAGTCTGGGTGAGATGGAAAGCAACTGGGCCCCAAGGTGGCCAAGGAGAGGCAGTCTGCTGTGGCCAGCGAGAGCTACGAAGAGCCACCAATCAGGGCAGGCCTAAGTAGCAGTCAGCTCCTTTGGGTGCCTTCTGGGGCCCACACTCTACGGTCTGGGCTCCTCGGCTCTCTCTGGTTTCCTGCTGCACAGGAACATAGGGAGCTGCCTTATAGGAACATAGGAAGAGCCAGTGTGATGTGGTGGTGTCAGGATGCTGTCAGCGGCTCCCAACTGATTGCCCAGGAAAGTATAAAGACAAGGAAAAGTTTCTTACCGTCCTTTTTTATTTCAGTCTTTACAGAGAGAGGCTATAGAACCAAGCCTCGTGGATAATGGCCTTGTCCCGAGTCAATCTCCACCCCCACCTCTCTTACTTACTCATTCGTCACCTCTATGGGTGCTGCTACATGCCCTCTGTCTTTCAGCTGTTTGCTCTCCGACTTTTAAGGCTCACCCAGTTCTGGGAGATGGAGGGTCTGGAATGCTTTCTAATGACAACGTGTCAGCTGGTTGTTGTTCCGGCTGTCTCATGGTTTCCCAGCTTTCCCCCTCATCTGCCTCTGAGCTGCTATCTCCCTCAAACCCCTGTTTTAAATCTATACTGTCTTCCTTTTCCTCCTCCCTGGAAGAGTCAGGATGGGGAGATGGTCTCCACCATTCCTCCTCTGCCCAGACCTTGACAGGTGGTTAGGGTGCCAGACCCAGGAGACCAGTGTTCAAATCCCCACTTAGCCACGAGGCATATACCAAGTCAGACCACTGGTTCATCCAGCTCCATATTGCCAGCTCCATATTGCCAACTCCAACAGACTGCTAGAGGTTTCAGGCAAGGGACATTCCCTGATCTACCTGGAGATGCATGGGATTGAACCTGGGTCCTTCTGTGTGCAATGCATGTGCTCTACCAATGAACTTCATCCCTTGAACAACAGCAATCCTCACAGCAATCTGCACCCTGTTCCTTTGGGACCCAGTGATGTTATGAAGCTAGAGGCATAGATGATGCTCTGTATGGGGCTGGATTGCTCTTGGGTAAGAGCCAGGCACCCGGCTGATACGCCTAGACAGAGCTCGTGACTAGTGTTTGTTTGACACTAGTATGCAACTTGTGTCAGGGCCGGAAAGTTAAAATGGGCAGATTGGTTGGGAGCGAGTGTAAAAATGTAAATCAGGACAGATACACACTGCAGAGATTAGCCAACTCGATGAGGCCTGATTAATATCGTTTCATGCTCCCTCACTTCCGTGTGAGGTAAGGAAATCTACAAGCAGCCTTTTGCACGCTTGGCTCCCTTCTGGGCTGCAGACTCGCCGCGCTTTTGTCATATCTGTTTATCCTGCGTGAATATGAGTTGAGTATAAGGGGAGCAGGGGAGCACCCATACAATTCCATGCTCCAGAGCATGGGTGCCATTCCATTTTGCAAACCACCAGAAGATTCTGGGACTCCTTCCCCACCCAATCTAGCTACCCATCTTTACAAAAACCCACACTCATCTCACCCACACCATTCACTATCTCCAGGGGGTGGCACATCCCATTTCACTGCTTGAGGTGAAACAGGAAGTGCTGCCCTGTCACTGCACTGCCCACTCCAACGGTGGCATTGGCAGTATTGGCACTGATTTCAGGTGAGATTTTGCGCACCCTGCAAGGTCTCCGATTTCAGTAAGCTCTTGTGTGATTTTGGTGAGATCTTGCCTGAAACCAGCGCCAATGCTGACACCAGTGGTGGTGGAGGTGACAGGGCAGGTGGGGTACCCAGGGGTTTCTGCCAGCTGCAGTGGAGGCATCATTCCACCTAATGACTGTGCCGGCCTTGACCATCTCACTCACCTTCTCATCAGATCCCTGGTAATTTCACCTTCAGATCTCATTGTTATGTACTCATCTCACTCACATGGCTCATCGTGATGACTAGGTTCTGCCTCCACAGCTGGAAGCGGCAATGCTTCTGAATACCAGTTGGTGGAAACCACAGGAGGAGAGAGGGGTCTTGTGCTTAGGTCCTGCTTGCAGGTTTCCCCCAGGTATTTGGTTGGCCACAGTGAGAACAGGACGCTGGACTCAATGGGCCATTGGCCCAAATTAGCAGGCTCTTACTGTGTACCTGCATGCAGAGGGCTGCACTAGATTACCCTTTGGATTTCCTTCCGCTCTGTGATTCTTACTCACCCTTCATTGAATTTTGCAACACGGTTCTTCTACCAAGTACCTTGTTCAAAAATGCACACACTGGGGCACAGTGTACATAAAAATCCACATAGCAATGAATATAACATGCAGAAAGGAATTATATTAGAGGAAAGTGCTTTGCAAAAGAATGTGCGCACTAGGCAAAAATTGGAGGGAAGGAATGCGGGGAAACATCCCTAGTAGGCACATCTAAAGTTTCTGGTACTTGGCCTAGAGGGTGGCCAGAGAATTATACAGAGGTTCCCTCCCAGGTATGCTGTTGTCAAAACACCTTTTGTGTCATCAAGCTTGCCATCTCCCTGTGTCGCTCGCGGCTGTGGATTACCACACCTGTGATGGGCGGGCTGCGGTTGTACTGTCCAGGCAAGGACCTGGATCACTCCTGTGACAGCCTCGGAGATATGACTCTTAGCTAATTACTTTGATCCTTTACACTTTGTTAAAAAAAACACAACCAACACACTTTACAATAGAAAGTGCTCACCCTTGGCTTTAACCTTGTGACCCAGCCAGACCTTGTAAAAAGGGAAAAGAGAGACACAAGAGTCAAGAGTAGCATGCATGCAGACTCAATCCTTGCAAATTGCTGAACACTCGCTCCTTCATTCACTTCCTTCCAAGACTCCCACAAACAGGTTGATGGAATTACATTTATAAGACGCTGAGACGGCCTAGGGCTGAGGTAGCCGAGGTGGTTTCCTCCAGATGTTGGAAAACTACAGCTCCCAATCAGACCCCAAACAACATGACTAATGTTCAAGGACAATGTGAGTTCCCAGGGGCACCAACTTCTGGGAGCTGAACTCTTTTGGGGCCCCTAGATATTTGTTATTGGGGGGGTGACCCACCCCCAATGTTCAAAAAACCATTGTGCCATGTCAAAGGAGCTAGGAACATGGGGATAGCTTCAGTGAACGGTCCAATGTAAATCTACCACTAATGTATTATTAGTCAGTGACACGTTGCAAAAAGACACCAGTCTGAGAGGCTCCCAAAAAATAATTAGTTGTCTGGATAATAAAGATCTATTTGTGTTGATATAGGTAAAGGTAAAGGTAAAGGTAAAGGTAAAGGTAAAGGACCCCTGGACAGTTAAGTCCCATCAAAGGTGACTGTGGGGTTGCGGTGCTCATCTTGCTTTCAGGCCAAGGGAGCCGGCGTTTGTCCACAGACAGCTTTCCTGCTCATGTGGCCAGCAGGACTAAACCGCTTCTGGCACAACAGAACACCATGATGGAAACAAGAGTGCACGGAAACGCCTTTTACCTTCCCTCCGGAGCGGTACCTATTTATTTACTTGCACTGGTGTGCTTTTGAACTGCTAGGTTGGCAGGAACCACGACAGCGCAATGAGAGCTCACTCCATCGCGGGGATTCAAACCGCCGACCTTCTTATCAGCAAGCCCAAGAGGCTCAGTATAAAATACACTGGCACTGTCAGCAATGTGTTGAACATGATGGCATGTTTCAAAACGACTCTGCTGTCTGAGTGGTTTCCGGCCACATTTGCTAAGGGTGCATTCAGATGTGAAGAATATTGTGTTAGTTTTCCAGATTATAATGCTGGTGCTCCTGTCCCATTTTCTAACACTCCTTTCACACTGCAGTACCTGTTGAGTAATGGAAGTGGGGAATTTCGACCACTGTGCTAGCACGTCCTCCTAAATTTCATTTACACGAGTGAGCATGGTGTGGCCCAACAAGGCACTGGACAATCTTGCTGCTCTCCCACCTTTTCCACACATGCCTGCTTCTGTTCCTCCATGACATAATTCCATCACTTTGCTCCCAAAAATTTCCAGTTTAAGGGGGCTGCAGACGGATATTTTTTTTCTGGAATCAACACAGAAATGAGCACTAGACGTGCGCTATGTTCCATTAAAAAGTGACTTTTACATTGTGTGAAAGCCTGAATATAATGCGGATATTAGCAGCTAGGAAAACGTCAGTGAAATGGAATGAATTGCCGTGTAGAGACAGCCTAAGTTGCAGCTCTGTGCGATGTTCTTGGAAATGCTTCCCGGCACCACTGCAGGTGTTAATGCGCTCTTCTCAGCAAAACTGAGTAAATTGTCACTCACCTGCTATGGTAGAAGGTGTGCCTGTTTAGCATACCTAAACTTAAACTATCATTTGCTGTAATGTTCCCTGCTTATTGCCTTTCAAGTTGCTCTTTACAATTTTCTCCTTTGTACACCTGTCAACTGTGATTTCACTTTGTGCATGTACTAAAGTCTACATAACTTCATGCTGCAGTCTTAAAGGTGCTGCAGGACTCTTTGTTGCAAGAGACTAATATGGTTGCACCTGAAAATTCATTAAAAAATGAATGAACACATAAGTGGGTTGAAGCCGATCTGGGTATAGGGTGTGAACGGGGGAGAAATCCAAATTTAGTTCACATTTCAAGTCAAAGTTTTCACATTCACACATAGTTAAAACTATGCTCCCACAGGAGGCAGTGATGGCCACCAACCTAGGTGGCTTTAAAAGAAGATTAGAGAAATTCATGGAGAAGAAGTCTACCAAAGGCTACTAGCTATGTTTGCTATGCTCTGCCTCTGCAGTTGAAGGCCAGTTTCTGGAAGCCACAGGAGGAGAGGGGAGAGTGCTCCTGGTGCTCAGGTACTGTGTGATGGCCTGGGATTCAGACTCAGAGGCTGAACCTGAGGAATCCCAGCCTGCACAGGAGCCCCCGCCTCCAGAACCAGCTGAGCCGGGGCTGGGGCTTGAGCCTGAAGGGTCCTCACCTGTGCTGGATCCTCAGGTGCAGGCACCAGCTGAGTCTGCTCTGGCTCCTGAGGGGATGGAGGACCAATTGCCTGCAGGTGCTCCACTCTCAGCCCCCTCAGGGGAAGCTGAGGTTGCCTCTGGGTCCAGTAACCCTCCAGCATCTCCTGAGCTGCAGAGGCTCAGGGCAGAGAGGCGGAGGGAACTAAGTTCCTGCAGGAGGAGTGCTCACCTCCAGGCCTGGAGAGGTGAGTCACCTGTGGACCGGGGCCGCCCTATGCCTCGGGGCAGATAAAAGCCAGCCAGCCCCAGTCCCAGGTTGCAGGAGCAACTTTGTTGGTAGCCTGTTCCTGCCTGCACCCTGTCCTGCTCTTCTGCCAGAGTTCCTGACCTCACCCAACTCCCTGCCTTGGACCCAGCTTCAGCTTTGATGGACAGCCTCCATACCGCACTCTCGACCCTGGACTGGACTCGGTCCTCACCGCACAGTTAACCCTCAGGACCAGCACATCCTGCTTGAGGCTTACCAACAGGCATCTGGTTGGCCACTGAGAGAACAGGATGCAGGAATAGATGGACCACTGGCTTGATCCAGCAGGCTCTTCTTACATTCTTATGGATTGTTGGCCCATATCTGTAGTTCAGAAGGTCATCTCATGCTACTCCCCAGAGTCCTTAAACAATGGCAAGAATTGCCAGGTCCTTTCTGCCATAGTGACATTGCCATCCTAGCTCTTAGCGGCTGTTGATCTTTCTCTGGACAGCATCAGCCTGTCTCCCACTCACCTTCTCATCTCTCCAGCACTCCCCCCCCCCTTCTGCTCCATTGCCCTTTCTCTGCCTCTGTAGGGTAAAGTTCCCATTTATCAGATAAAAGGTCAACCCTTGTCAGGCCAAAAGCTTTTCAATTACTGCTTGGAAACTCATTGTTTCCAAGTTAGTAGCTGCCACTGGTTTTGCTTCTGCTTCAAGAGGGCACAGGTTACAGCAGGGGATGAAGAGCCTCAGATCCGGGTGGCAGATGTGGACCTCCAGGCCTCTCAGTCTAGTCCAGGCATAGGCAAACTCGGCCCTCCAGATGCTTTGAGACTACAATTCCCATCATCCTGGACCACTGGTCCTGTGAGCTAGGGATGATGGGGTTTGTAGTCCCAAAACATCTGGAGGGCCAAGTTTGCCTATGCCTGATCTAGTCCTTGGGACTCTCTCCCAAGTCACACCCTCTCTTCAACCCTCTCTCCCCTGGCCACATCACTCACCAGCCCTGCCCCATACTCTCCTTCAGTGTTTTTGCATGGCTGCAGTGTGTCCTTGAACTCTGGTCATGCTTCTTGATTGGATAAAGAATGGTGCTCCCATGAAAAAGGCTTCATATCTCATTTTGCAGATCTCTGAGCTGAGGGGGAAAAAAATGAGCTGCCCTAAAGTGACTCTGCATAACTGAACCAAACATGAAATGTGGAAATGTGTTAAGTCTTTTGCGGGTATGCTAGAAGTGCTTGCAAAATGCCTTTTGCAAAAATGTTTCCAAAGTGGCTATCAAGTCTTATTATGAATGAGCATTAACAGTTTTTTCTAGCCCATGTCAGTTACCATTGATTGTCACGCATCAATTTCATCCTCTGTCCACATTCATTTCCCTTTTGCAGGTGTGGATCCATATGGAAATTCAGTGGTGAGGGTAATGATGGCTACCTGTTTCATCTGATTTCCACATTAATTTGCATTTTTCAAAAAAATATGAAAATTGTATGTATATATGTATTGTTCTTGATAACAATAATCTTTTTGTCCCACCCTTCAGCATGCAAGAGCTTTGCATATAGACGAGTGTCTTCCTACCAGCAGATGTGCCTAGAATCCCAGCTAATTCCTGGGCTAAGCAGACCTTGTGACTTGGGCCTAGGATTTGGGGAAGAAATTCTGCCTCTTTTGTGCTTTCTGAAACAGCATGCAAACCAAAATCTGTACTTCTCTGAATTTTGCAGAGCAGTTCTTCAACCAAGCAATGTGAAAGAAGTACATATATTAAGGTATGGTACACATAAAAATGCACATGCTGCTTAAAATAAGCGTATTTGTTTATCAGACAAAATTGCATACAAAAATGTGTACGTTAGGAGAAATTCTCACTAAACTGCTGATGAATTTTCACGAAGTCTTAAACATTGTACTGATGCATCCCTCTTCAGTGTGTGTATGTGTTGCTTTGACTACTAGGAATGGGGGTAAAATTTGATTCAATTCACACTCAAAGGCGATCCTACCAAATTTGGACTTTCAAAACACAGCTGTCCTTCAAAATTTGCACTTCTCAGAATTTTTCAATGCCATTCTTTAGTCCTGAAATGTGTACAAAAAATGCATATACTAAAATGTGCATAAAATGAACATATTAGGGATCAAAGCATCTAAAAATGCATTGCATTATGGAAAAGTGCTTTGCAGAAATGTTATTCTTCGACAATACTGCATACAAAATTGTGTATGAATAGGAATTCCTGAAATGGTGGTGGATTTTCACACAGAAAGCTCTCTCTTTAGCTGCAAACTGATGTGGAAATGTGGAGAACTGCACTGGAGAAACGAGAAACTGCGAGGAATTGAAACAGATTTGCCCATTCCTTCTTGGCATGAGAGAATGTGACTAACAGATGAGGTTTCTATAAAACGAAAGGAAAAGGAGAGTTTTTACTATCACCATGACTTTTAAAAACAGCAACAGTCTGCAAACTGATGTGGAAACACTGGAGAGCTGAACTGAAGGCTGGAGAAATAAGAAATGTCCATTCTTGCTTGGATTTCAATCCATCCATCATCGCTGCAAATGGGAAAGGGTGTGAGGAGGAAGAGAAAGGGTAGAAACAGCACAGAGAAAATGGATGGAGAGAGGTTTTCCTCTCCTTCTCATAACACGAAAGCTCCTGGACATCCAAATGAAGCCGAACATTGGAAGATTCAGGCAAGATCATTAAGTAATGATTCTAAAATTTTGTCTAAAATGTATAAATTGCTGCTTGAATGGCATTTGAAGGACGAGGAGGTTAAGTCAGTTATGATTCACTGGGCCAAATATTTTGGGTACAATATGCAGCTGAGTGGTTGGGTGAAATTATGGAAAGAAGGTTTATAATTTACTGCATGCAATGCCCTGAGATGAAAAAAAAATTGAAATATACATTTATAAAGAAACCAGAAGCATTTTTACTGTGCATTGTTGGGAATGATATAAATAGAAAGGAATATAAGCTCTTTTTATACGCAATAACAGCAGCAAGAATATTACTGGCCCAAAAATGGAAGCAAGAATTACTGACGATTGAAGAATTGAGGATGAAGTTAATGGATTATGCAGAACTAGATAAACTAACAGGAAGGATTCGAAACCGGCGGGACCAGAAATTCACAGAAGACTGGAGTAAATTTATGGACTGTTTGAAAAGTATTTTTGAAGATCAGACGATGTTTGTAGGTTTGCAAGAAGTTTTGTGAGGAGTATTATTGGAAGTATTGCAAAAATGGAGAAGGGGAAGGATGATTTGTTAAGAGATGTAAAGGCAATATAAAGTTAAGAAATGCATACGAAGTGGTTAAAACGTGCTGATGGAAGTCTAAAAAAGATTGTATAAGTGCTAAGTTTTGTGGTACATTTTTAAATTTATATGTTAAAATCAATAAAAATTATTTTTTTTAAAAAAAGAAAGATTCAGGCAAGATCAAAAGAAGGGCTTAGTTAAACTATGGAACTCCTTGCTGCAGGAGGCAGCGACAGCCACCAAGTTGGATGGTTTTAAAATAATTAATGGAAGAGAAGGCTATCTATGGCCACTATCCATCATTGCTATGATCTGCCACCATGGTCAGAGGCAGCAATGCTGGAAACAATGCAATGCTTCTGAGTGCTAGTTTCTGGAAACGACAGGAGGAGAGAGAGTTCCTGTGCTCCGGTGCTGTTTGTGGGTTCCCCATAGGCAACTGGTTGGCCAATGTAAGAACAGGATGCTGGATTAAATGGGCCTTTGGCCTGATCCAGCAGGATTTGTCTTATGTTCCTAATGCACGGGCAAGGAGATGGGTGTACGCGATGACCGGACAGATCCCCAACCGTACTCTCACTTAGGCACTTAGCTCTGCAATTCACTCTTCCAGGCACTGTTCCTCTGACGGTGTTTGGAAGGACTCGCACTGAAGGCTTTTTGGTGGTGCATAGTGGAATTAATTATTGTTGCTATGATTACTCACCCTCCCTCCCCGTGGTTTCGGGAGGCTTAATTAATGAATGCCTGCAAAGTGCTTTGATCTCTGGAGTTGGAGGAGGCCATAAAAGCGCAAAGTATGATGAGATAATAATGGCCGCATGGTATAAATAAATAAAGAAGGGAAACTTTGGTTTTAGAGCAGGGACGGATCGGCCTGCCTGCCCACCCCGTCTTGCTCCCACTCGTCCAGCAAATGTAGCAGAGAGAGAGAGAGATAAAAATGGACTTTCAATCTCCACGAGCCCTATTGACACTCACCTGATTAAAGGTTCCACTTACATCCAAACGGTTAGAGCCAGGGCTTGGAGCCATTCATAAAACTCACAGTGAAGGATTAGCTTTCACAAACTTTCCCTTAATGATTATGTGCTCGTATCGATCGGTGGGGGGAACTATAAAAATTGACACCAGAATAAACTTTGAAGGACTGCTCTCACTCAGCAGAACTAGGATCAATTGGAATCGACCCGGATGGTAAGGAACGGGCTGGGCTTTGGCAGCGAGGGGGGGGGAGGCAGGGGGAGCGCTTGTCTCCATTAGCTAGTCACAGTCCCAGCAAGCTATTTCTCTGTCCCTGCTATGAGCTCATAACATCTCAGATTATCAGCTGCGCTTTGCAGTTGAGATCCAAATGCATTTGCTATTTGCAAAAAAGCCTAGGACATTTTTTGTTGTTGTTGCAAGCACTACCGAAACTTTGTGTTCCCTGCCACTGCAACACCTGGGGCATTGTGCCCTTGAAGGCTGAACTCAGAAAGCAAGGGATGAGTCTATGGCAGGCACCCCCAAACTCAGTCCTCCAGGTGTTTTGGGACTACAACTCCCATCATCTCTAGCTAACAGGATCAGTGGTCAGGGATGATGGAAATTGTAGTCCCAAAACATCTGGAGGGCTGAGTTTGGGGGTGCCTGGTCTATAGACTCTTTCCTTTTCTCACTGAAATTTCACTTTGGGGCTTTCCTTAAAATATGTCAGATGTTTCAGCTAAGCTGATATAAGGACCTTGACAGATTAGAGAACTGGGCCCAAACAAACAAGATGAATTTTAACAGGGAGAAATGTAAAGTATTGCACTTGGGCAAAAAAAATGAGAGGCACAAATACAAGATGGGTGACACCTGGCTTGAGAGCAGTACATGTGAAGAGGATCTAGGAGTCTTGGTTGACCACAAACTTGACATGAGCCAACAGTGTGACGCGGCAGCTAAAAAAGCCAATGCAATTCTGGGCTGCATCAATAGGAGTATAGCATCTAGATCAAGGGAAGTAATAGTGCCACTGTATTCTGCTCTGGTCAGACCTCACCTGGAGTACTGTGTCCAGTTCTGGGCACCACAGTTCAAGAAGGACACTGAGAAACTGGAACGTGTCCAGAGGAGGGCAACCAAAATGGTCAAAGGCCTGGAAACGATGCCTTATGAGGAACGGCTAAGGGAGCTGGGCATGTTTAGCCTGGAGAAGAGGAGGTTAAGGGGTGATATGATAGCCATGTTCAAATATATAAAAGGATGTCATATAGAGGAGGGAGAAAGGTTGTTTTCTGCTGCTCCAGAGAAGCGGACACGGAGCAATGGATCCAAACTACAAGAAAGAAGATTCCACCTAAACATTAGGAAGAACTTCTTGACAGTAAGAGCTGTTCGACAGTGGAATTTGCTGCCAAGGAGTGTGGTGGAGTCTCCTACTTTGGAGGTTTTTAAGCAGAGGCTTGACAACCATATGTCAGGAGTGCTCTGATGGTGTTTCCTGCTTGGCAGGGGGTTGGACTCGATGGCCCTTGTGGTCTCTTCCAACTCTATGATTCTATGATTCTATTCTAAGAAGAGCTTGATGGATCAGGCCAATGGCCCACCTTGCCCAATATCTTGCTCTCACGGTAGCCAAACAGATGCCTGTAGGAAACCTGCAAGCAGGATTGGAGCACAAGAGTCCTCTGTGTCTCCCAGCAAATGGTATTCAAAAGCATTTCCACCTCCAACCACGGAGGCACATACAGCCATCACAACAAGTAGCCATTGATAGCCTTCTCCTCCATGAATTTGTCTCTTTTTAAATCAGGTTGGTGGCCATCACTGCCTCCTGTGGGAGAGAGTTCCATAGTCTAACTAACAATGTGCTGTGTGAATAAGTACTTTCTCAAACCTGTCCTGAATATTCCAGCATTCAGCTTCACGTGACTTAAGAGAGAGGTAGAGAACTTTTCTCTATTCACAAAATCTCAAAACTCATCAGAAAAAGACACTTTAGAATGAGATGGGCAACCCCCCCCCCCGCCCGCTTGGAGATAATCTGCCAGGGGCCAGCGGTGGGTGGGGTTCGAGCCAAAGGTAACTGCAGCCACTCTCTTTTCCTTCCAGGGGCAGCCTGTCCTGTCTCCCCCCCCCCCGAGGCAAAGTGGGAATTGCCACCTCCTGGCCCACAACACCCCACTTCTGCCACCGCTGCATTCTGCTTCTTGATGAATGTGGAAAGAGCCAGGACATTTCTCAGACTGTTGCTGCTCACTTGACTTCTCTGCTTGTGGGTGGAACATGTGGGCATACTGAAATGCCTCCCTCTCAGTGGTGGAAGCAGGGGGTGGGTGGGTGGATTGCCCCTTGTGGGATGCGATCCATGAGAGGCAGTCAAATACAACATTCCTTGTAATGCTAGAGAAGACATGCGAGGAAATGTTTGGTCCAGCCAGTCAAAACTTCCTGTTCCTGTTCCTCCTGGCTGGAGCATCCTTCCTTTTGCATGTGATAGAAGATGGGCATGACCTATCCTGTCCAGGTAACAAAAGGACGAATCACACAGCACACCTCTCTCTTTTTCACTTCCTTCATCGTTTGATCAGCTTTTAGCTAGTACTGCTCTGCTAGCTTTCAGCTAGCAGAAGCACTGAAATTATCCCCCCATATGGGGTAGATCCACATGTACGTATTTGTAACTAAGTCTGCCTTCAGGGATCCAACTGTGAACTGATGTGAGTTAACTTCTTTTATTGACTTTGAATAAGATTGTGGCATCTTTATTCTTTTAAGAGGGATTCAAGGGAATTTACCAGGAATGTACAATTCAATCTGAGACAGACTGAATTGTTTCATAGTGAGCAGCTCACACAAGCCTGCAACCAGCTATCGGCTATGCATGTAAAAAGGGGAATGTAACCCTGCTAAGTAAAGGAACTTGCTAGTGCAGCTTAGGAAGGATATTAATAAACAATATATCCTCTCCTGCCACCCTGAACATTCCCCCACCCCTCTTGCACTTCCAGCGCCTAAGGCAGGCCCTTCACCCCGCATCATAGGTGGGCTGGGTCTGTTTTCCTCCCACCCTCTTTCCTATCATTCTCGTGCTGCTACTGCACCTCCTTTTTCGCTCTGTCCTTCCCACCCACATGAAATGCAATCAAGCATTGTCTAGTGCAGAGGTCCCCTAACAATTCCCCCTACCCATGTGCCACTTGAAGATTGCTGAGGGATGATGGGAGGTTAGCAAACAACATTGGGAGAACCCCACATTGACTACCTCTGCTCTACACTGACTGGTAGTGGCTCTCCAGGGTTCCAAGAAGGCGACATTCCCAGACCTACCTGGATACACCAAGGCTTTAAACCAGGACCTTCTGCATCCAAAGCAGATGCTCTAATACCAAATAAAGGTGTCAGTGCTTACCTTTGGAGCAAACAGTGGCTGCAAAGCTACCCATTCAGGCTGATTGGGTGGCTGTAGGAAACTGGAGACAGGGACCTGCTGCAGAAATAGTAATGTCCACAACACCACTGACTCCCTCCAATTCTTCTCCAGCTCAGGTTAGACTCCAAGAATTCCTGGCTTCCCTCCACACTCCAGCTTCCCAGTTTCCCAGTCCCACTATGCCAAACCTCTTCTTTCCCCTTGCCTTAGTGGAAGGATGCAGATCCTTTGGCCCTCCCAGATGTTGTTGGACTCCAACTCCCATCAGCCCCAGCCAGCATGGCCAATAACCAAGCAAGACAGGAGCTGTAGTTTAACAACATCTGGAGGACCACAGGCTCCCTATATATGCTTCTAGGACTTACCTGGGCAGATGGAACAGGAGCAGCATGCTTGGGGAGATGTAAGGGTTCTGTTTCAGAGAGGTGGGGGAATCTTTCTTAGACTGGCTCAGAAATAAATGAAGCTTTTTCCCTCTCCCACCCCACAATAATCATAGCCCCGTTTATAGGTGAGTGGCAGCAAGCTTGCCAAACTCTAAAAGTTAGCTATGTCAGGGAAAACTCTCTTTAATAGGTATCTCTCTTTCCCTCTCTCTTTCTTTCATCTATCTATCTTAATGTTTTCTACGGTATATGAACAGTGCATTTGGCCCATGAGAAGCTAATAAAAATCTGTGTTTAAATACAGCTGTGGCAGTAAAAGTAAATTAAGGCAAAATCATTCCGGGGGGGGGGCTTTAGCAATGTGTTTAAAAACACAGGGGTCAAACTGCTTTTCGTAATGTTCAGTCAAGTGGATTAAAGTGGAAAGGAATGCGCAAGGAAATTTCCAAGCAAATTCTCCCGGTATACAGTTTCTTACAAAATCCGAATGTGTATAGTAAGGTGTGCAGAGGTAAAGGTAAAGGGACCCCTGACCATTAGGTCCAGTCGTGGACGACTTTGGGGTTGCAGTGCTCATCTCACTTTACTGGCCGAGGGAGCCGGCGTACAGCTTCCGGGTCATGTGGCCAGCATGACTAAGCTGCTTCCAGCGAACCAGAGCAGCGCACAGAAACGCCATTTACCTTCCCTTCGCAGCGGTACCTATTTATCTACTTGCACTTGGACGTGCTTTCGAACTGCTAGGTTGGCAGGAGCAGGGACCAAGCAACGGGAGCTCACCCCATGGCGGGGATTCGAACCGCCGACCTTCTGATCAGCAAGCCCTAGGCTCTGTGGTTTAACCCACAGCGCCACCCAGTTCAAATCCCCACTTAGCAATAAAGCTGTCTGGGTGAATTTGGGCCAATCATTTGCTCTTCTTTCTCAACTAGAGTTCTGCCATGCAGGGTTGTTGTGAAAATACCGTATTTATTCAAATTTACTGCTCACCTTTTTGGGCCATATTACATTGAGAAAATTAAGGTGTGCATTAGATTCGATGGCATATTTACATTTGCTAGCAAATACTTTTTTTGGTTTCGAGGTTTTGGAAATTGAGGTGTGCATTAGATTTGATGGCGCATTAGACACGAGTAAATACGGTAAAAGAGAAAGATGACCTTTTATACTACCATAAGATCCTTGGGGGAAGTACAGATTAAAATGGACTCTCCTTCTTTGGAGGTTTTTAAACAGGTTGGGTGGCCACCTGCCAGGGATTCTTTAGCTGTGATTCCTGCATTGGGAGGGGTTGAACCAGATGACCCTTTGTGACCCTTCCAAACCAATAATTATATGAAAAATCTAATCAATGAAATAATTGCTTTTAAAATCTATTTTTATTTACATGAGTCTTAGCCAAAGCTAGTCCTACACCAAGTAGACCCATTGAAATGAATGAGCCTAAGTTTGTCATATCTATTAATTTCAATGGGTCCACTCTGAGCAGGGTATGACCCTATGTGCTCTCTATTTATATGTTACCTAGGTTCCCAAAGTAAACGGCAAGTAAAACCTCGATGTTAAACAAACCTGAAAACGCTTTTAAATGAAGTTACTTAAAATGCAGATAAGCTGAGTAAAAGCAGCCCCCCTTTTGCTGATGCAGATCAACAAATAAAGCCAAGCAGCTGAAATGCACTGTGTAAAATGGCAAGATGGAGATTTATAGGCACTGAAATGCAGATTTGGCAGAGGACGTTCCACTGGCAACTCTGCTCTGCGTTGAGAAGTAGGCAGGTAGCATCTGTAACAAAGTGCTGCTCCAACACACCCCTTTGTGGGGGAAGCTAGTTTCTCCCTGGGGAGGAGGTCTGGGGATCACCTGGGCAGAAGCAGCCAAGGGGAAGGGGTGATTCAGTGGTTACTGAAACCCACTCCTCCCCTCCCCTCACTTCTTCTCCTTATAGCACCCGCTTTCCATCTACAGACTGTCTCACCAGAGTGGTGCATGCTCTGGTTATCTCCCGCTTGGACTACTGCAAGGCACTCTACGTGGGGCTACCTTTGAAGGTGACTCGGAAACTGCAATTAATCCAGAATGTGGCAGCTAGACTGGTGACTGGGAGTGGCTACTGAGACCATGTAACGCTGGTCCTGAGATACCTGCATTGGCTCCCAGTACGTTTCCGAGCACAGTTCAAAGTGTTGGTGCTGACCTTTAAAGCCCTAAATGGCCTGGTTACTGTATACCTGAAGGAGCATGTCCACCCCCATCATTCAGCCCAGACACTGAGGTCCAGCTCCGAGGGCCTTCTGGCGGTTCCCTGTTCTTAATAGTCAGTTGGGAGCCACCCAGAGTGGCTGGGGAAATCCAGCTAGACGGCCGGGGTATAAATAATCTCTATTATTATTATTATTATTATTATTATTATTATTATTATTATTATTATTATTATTTTACAGTGTGAGGTTTCTACACGGAAGGATTGATTAGGAATGATAGCTCTGGGAGGGGAGGTGGGGTCCCCTAATAACTCTCAGCAACCTTAACAAGCTACATTTTCCAGTATTCTTTCAGGGAATCCATGGCTGTTTAAAAGTGGTATCATTGTGCTTTAAATGTATCATGGCCTAGATGGACCACTGGCCTGATTCAGCAGGCTCTTCATATGTTCTTACATACACAGATGGAAACATCCACCTGTGTTTTCCTCTTTGTTGGAGGTTGGGTGAGACTCAGCTTGTAGAAGGTTTCAATTTTTGCACATGGTTAAGGCAGAATGAGGGACATCCACATTCCCAGTAACTTTAACCTATCAGCTGTCTTCTCCAACTCCTTGTTCGTTTACACTGATACACCTTAGGTTGCATCCTGTTTTACAACTTCCTCCCCCTCCTCTTCACCCTTTTTTCTTGGTCCTCAAGAGGTGAAGTCATCTTTGACTATCCTCTGAGAAAACAAAGGAGCAAGCCATCACTGCCTTGTTCTTCTTTCGCTTTGCTAGTTAGATAAAGAATTTTTTTCTAAGCAAATTATACATTTCCTATAATAAACCTTATTATTTTCTTACCTACAAACATCTCCTTCTGTGTGTGATTGCAACACGGAAAGTCTACTCTCTAACCAAGATTTGGTAACTTAAATTTTGTTCATCCTGCATACTAAATGTTTCAATAGGTAATTTACCCAGTTATCCCAGTTATCCCAGTTCTCTCTCTCTCTCTCTCTCTCTCTCTCTCTCTCTCTTTCTCTCTCTCTCTCTCTCAGGGTGGGGAATCTGTGGCCCTCTAGATGTTGTTGAATTGCAGCTCCCAGTGTTCCTGACTATGAGTTATTTCAGCTGGGACAGATGTAAGTTGGAGTCTAGCAGCATCTGGTTCCCATAGCTGTCTTCTCCCCTCCCTGGACCATTTTAGCAAGTAGTTTCAACCTATGCAGCAGTCACAACACTTTCTAGCTGCTCCAAACAGCTTGGTAAGCATAAAGGAAAATAATTTAAGGGCAGCAGGGGTATAGATTTCAAGCCAGCCCATGCATGACTCCGGGAACAGTCAATCATGTGAGCTCTCCCATAATTTTTGTACCACCCTCCACCCCTGGTTCATCCCACAGGTTCTGCCTCCCTGCTGTGAACAATCAGACTTAGGTTTGTTTGTTTTTTAAGTGATCAAGGACCACAAAACAAAAGATCTCCCTCTCCACATTCAAACAGATGTACTTTTTTTAATACAGTGGTACCTCGGGTTAAGTACTTAATTCGTTCCAGAGGTCCATTCTTAACCTGAAACTGTTCTTAACCTGAAACACCACTTTAGCTAATGGGGCCTCCTGCTGCCGCCTCACCGCCAGAGCCCGATTTCTGTTCTTATCCTGAAGCAAAGTTCTTAACCTGAAGCACTATTTCTGGGTTAGCGGAGTGTGTAACCTGAAGTGTATGTAACCTGAAGCATATGTAACCCGAGGTACCACTGTATTAAAAAAAGTTAGCATGTCAAAACAAGGAGGAATAATTGAAAACACAAAAAAGAGGCAACAAAATATATACATTTATCATAACATCAACACTTTCCCCCCTGCAACCCGTTGGGTCATCTCCAGAAATGAGTGGCTCAGGCCCATCAAAACCCTATTATTTTCTCGGTACTTAATGCTGTTTAAATAATTTAATTTGCCCCCCGCCCCCCAAAAAGCACCAACCACTCACCAAAGAACAAGAAGGGAATGAGATGCAAAGTAATGCTGCAACGGGGAAACCTCAAAATAAATAAGCTAAAACCTTCTATATCAGACTTGGCAATAGTAAAAAGAAAGAGGCACATCAGTGGAGAATATTGTGTGCATCTTACCGAGTGGATGTGTATCTTATGGGAAAGTGATCTGAAGAAAACATGGAGCCTCCCACCTGCTCCCAACACACACACACACACACACACACACACACACACACACACACTGCCCCCGATAATGGATGCTTTGTGAGCTAAACCTCTAGCAGTTAAAAGCAGAGTTTATTATCAATCTGTCTATCATCAGCAAATTTATGACCCCCTTCAAGATCTGAAATATCAATGCACAGAGTGAAGGGTGCAGGACTGGATTGTTGTTCTTCCGTACACTGCACAAACACATGCACATGTATTTGTGAGTGTGCTTTAGAGATAGCAGGGAAGCAATGGCAGGCATATGCACAAACACATAGAATACCCCCGGCCACATTCACTCCAGACGTGTAAACCACTATGATACCATTTTAATCAGTCATGACTTCCCCCAAAGGATTCTGGGAGCTATCTTTTATTAAAGGTGCTGAGAGTTGTTAGGAGACCCCTTTTGCCCTCCCAGAGTTACAATTCCTAGAGTTCCCTGGGAAGAGGGACTGATCATTTAACCACTCTGGGAATTGTAGCTCCAGGAGGGGAATAGCCAGTGTCTGCCCAGCATTGACCTCCCTGACACCTTGCCCCTCGCCCTCCTTCCACCTGCCAGGGAGACAAGTAAGCAATAGTGCTTGCACACTACCCCCAACTACTGAGGAGCTACAATGAGAGCCTCGTGCTCCTTGGTGTAGCCAATGCAGCAGAAGAGTTGACTAACATTGTATTCACATGGCAGTTTATTCCATTTCACCAACATATCCCTAACTGTTAAATTCCTCATTATATTTCAGCTTCCACATGACAAAGGCTGGAATAGGAATGGAATATGGTGCACGCTTAGCACACATGTCCGTGTTCTTTGATTCGGGGGGGGGGGGGGCGGCGTTTGCAGCCCTCATAATCTGGAAAATTGTGGGAGTAAAGTGATGCAATTTGGTGCAGTATACCAGTACCCAGTTCTTTCCTGCTGCTTTCGTGGGTGAATCATGGGGGAACAGAAACATACATGTGCTGAAAGGGTGGGGGTGCTGTGGCACATTAGTAGTTGTGCCACACTGTGCCCACTGGTGTGAATGAAACTTAGTTTGGCATGATGGTAAAAGGTAAAGGTAAAGGGACCCCCGACCACTAGGTCCAGTCGTGACCGACTCTGGGGTTGCAGCACTCATCTTGCTTTATTGGCCAAGGGACCCGGCATACAGCTTCTGGGTCATGTGGCCAGCATGACTAAGCCGCTTCTGGCGAACCAGAGCAGCGCACGGAAAGGCCGATTACCTTCCCGCCAGAGCGGTACCTATTTATGTACTTGCACTTTGACGTGCTTTCGAACTGCTACGTTGGCAGGAGCAGGGACCAAGCAACGGGAGCTAACCCCGTCACGGGGATTTGAACCGCCAACCTTCTGATCGGCAAGTCCTAGGCTCTGTGGTTTAACCCACAGCGCCACCCGTGTCCCCCAGCATGATGGTAGATTGGTCAAAAAGTCATGGTTCCATTATGCAACAGACACTGTAATGTGAAAGGAATGTTAGAAAATGGGGCAGAAGCACCAGGAAAAGTAGTGTCATATTCTCCATGTCCAAGTGCACCCTGAGAGCTGGTGGAGTTTTAGACCAGGGGTCAGCAAACTTTTTCAGCAAGGGGCCTGCCATTGTCCCTGAGACCTTGTGGGGGGGGGCAAACTATATTTTTTTCGGGGGGAATGAACGAATTCCTATGCCCCACAAATAACCCAGAGATGTATTTTAAATAAAAGGACACATTCTATTCATGTAAAAACACACTGATTCCTGGCCAGTCCACGGGTCAGATTTATAAGGTGTTTGGGCTAGATCCAGCCCCCGGGCCTTAGTTTGCCTACCCATGTTTTAGACTCTGGGTTAGAGGACTATAGCTTTAAGACCCTCCACTCTCAAGGAAAGGGGCTGAGCCTTGTAGGGGTGATATGGGCGAAGAGGGATAACAGGCTTCAGCTGAACTCCAGCCCTTGCTAGAACAAGTTGTCTACTTGGAACTGTCCAAGGTCCTGTAACTCCAGCTTAATTGCTTATGGTCAGAACAGGACATCTGCTACCCCTTAACATACATGTTCTCACTGAATAGCCTGGGTAGGAACATAGGAAACTGCCTTACACTGAGTCAACTGATTGGTCTATCAAACCAATGGCTCTCCAGGCAGGGGTTCCTCCCAGCCCAATCTGGAGATACTGAGGATTGAACCTGAGACTTTGGTAGCCCAGTCATCATTAATACATTAGTCTTCTTTTAATGGCCCTTTGCATACAAAGAGAGAATTGTTCTCAAATATGTTTCCGAAAGTGAAAGTGGGAAGCACATTTACACACACTCACACCAGAAGTGAAAATATCTATTCTCAGCCCACTTGAGACTTAACTAGTAAATAAAACCTTTTAGGGTAAGTTGAAGACCACCTAGTTTTAGAAGCTGGTGACTCCATATTGGTGAATCTAATCCCTGCATTTTTGCCCTGTGGGGGACAAATTTATGGAGGATAAGCCTAGCAGTGACTACCAGCTATGATGGCTATATTCTGCCTCCGCTCATGGATTGTGTACTTTTTCATGTAGTGCACAGTTAAACTATGGAACTCACTTCTCCAGGAGGTAGTGATGGCCCCCAGCTTAGGTAGCTTGAAAAGAGGATTGAACAAATTTGGGGAGGAGAAGGCTATCAATGGCTACTAGCCACAATGGCTCTGTTGGGGTTCCATGGTCAGAGGCAGCAATGTTTCTGAATTCCAGTTGTTGAAGAGCATAGGAGGGGAGAGTGATTTGGTGCCTGGGTGCTGCTTGTGGGCTTCCCATAGGGGCATCTGGTTGGTCAGTGTGAGAACAGGATGCTGGACCAGGTGGGCCACTGGCCTGATCCAGCAGGATCTTCTTATGTGTGCAAAATGGGGCCGAGTTTGCTTCCACCAATCGCTGCTTTTTCGACAAAATGGAGATCTCAGAACTTACTTCCTTGTTCTCATTCTCCTGGCAAAGCACGTCCACCCTCCCTTCTCCATCCCTCCAGACCTACTTCATAAACATTAGCTTTCAAGCAGCTCTCCCCCAGAGGACATATCATAAACATCATGTTAAATATTTAGAGCAGGAAACCACCTCGCTTCTCTGGATACATAAAAGCTGTCTTGGGAGGGTACATTTTCTGTTCTTATTTTCGGCTTCCTTATCTCCTTCCATGACTGTCAGTCTCTTTTGCACAGCGGTTGTTAAACAGATAACCATTGTGGGTGTTGGTGAAGCCACTGAAGGGGACAGAGAGGCGGGATGCTGTCTCCAAGCATCTGTTCTCATGGGGATTTTGCAGGCCAAGTATTGGGAGGGGGGCGGAATAGTTCCGCTCTAGGGCTCGAGCGCATGGATCGTTATGAACAATGCAGGAAGCTGCCTTTCACCAAGTCAAATGATCAGTCCTTCTGTCCCACTATTGTCTCCTCGCTTGGACATTGGATTTCCAAGACAGAGGTGTATAAAGTCATGCATGCTGTAGATAGAGACATTCACACACACACACATATATTCTCATAATTTGAATGGATGGGATATTTGGATGGTTTCTGGAAACCACAGAGGAAGTGGGGATTTCTCCTATGTCTGGGTCCTGCATAAAGGTTGCCTATAGGGATCTGATTGGGCATGGCGAGGACCAGATAGGCCATTGGTCTGATACACCAGATTCTTCTTATGCTGTTGTGTTCTTACATAAGAGAGGATAGGGCAAATTCATGGAGGAGAAGGCTGTCCATGACTGCAAGCCATGATGGCTTGTACAGTACCATGGTCCCACCATGGTTCCATGGTCAGAGGCAGTTATGTTTGTGAATATCAGTTGCTGGAAACTGCAAGAGGGGAGAGTGCTCTTGTGTCCAAGTCCTGCTTGGGGATTTCCAGAGGAATCCGATTGGCCTGTGTAAGACTAGGATGCTGGACTGGATGGGCCATTGATCTGATCCAGACGCCTCTTCTTTCAATCTGAAGTAGGCAGATACATTTCCCTCCCTCTCTCTTAATACAAGGGCACATTCAATGAAGCTGAATGTTGGAAGACAAAACAAAAAGAAGCATTGCTTTGCAGAAGTTTCAGCCTATCTCCAGTGTTGCTAATGTATTTTTCACACAAGACATGGTTAAAACTATAGAAAATTTGTTCCCATGCGAGGTGGCCAATTCAAAAGAGAATTGAGGATATTTGTGGAGGATGAGGCTGTCAGTGGCTGCTAGCCACAATGGCTATGTTCTACCTCCACTGCTAGAGGCAGTATGCCTCTGGATGCCAGTTGCAGAGAACCACAAGTGAGGATAAGTTTCCCATGGGCATCAGGTTGGCAGCTGTGAGAACAGGAGTCCAGGCTAGACGGGCCATTGACATGATCCAGCAAGTTTCTTCTTATGTTCTCAAGTTGCTTCCACTTGCACAGGGGAACTCCTCTTCCTCCCCACCCCTATGACTCCAGTGTCTTCTTCAGGTTCTGCTAGCCTTCTGGAGCAGATAAGGGTGTGTGGCTCAGGGGCATATGAGGAGATGAGAGGAAGGGGAAATTCCACCATGTATGAAAGGGATAACTTTGTGGGATGAAGGACCCCCTCCTCTAGGTCTTCAGAAGCCAATGGTATAGAATGACAGCATGCTTGGTTTTGCAAAGGTGGTATCCCCTACATGGAGAGATCTCTCCCCCACTTTCAAAAAAGGAATGTACTCCCTTTAAATGGCACAGTCCAGTCAATTAAGACATGATGAACCATCCATCAAGTCTCCGCAGAAGCCAAAAATTAAAAGGGAGTCTCCTCAATGGATGGCCAGTCACTCTGGAGACCCTCCTTGAAATCTCTGCAGAGTTTACCAAATGGCTTTCAAAGAGCGTGGCCAGATAATCGTGGGAGCAGAGATCTGGCTCGGGCTCAAGGAAACGCTTCAATTATACATGAGCACAAATAAACAGCCAGCGATTTGCTGGGAATTATGAGATGTAAATAATTGAGCAGCTGGGGAGCTGGATCCAAAGGTGCCCCTACCATCCTGCCGATGGTGCCTTAATGTGTTCCCTTGATGTAACTCCCAGCTTGCCTCCACAACACCACTGGGGAAAGGGAGGTAAAAGCCCTGGAAGAAGATGCTGACCAGCGTGCACACAGAACTATAAATACACAGCTATCTATCTCCCATTCCCTTGGCAGTTATCAATGGGGCTGGGTAAGGGAGATGCCCTTCTCTGGAACCTCTTCAAAGAAGAAGAAGTACGTGCTCAGAGCATGCTCTGTTGCAGAGAGTGCAACCAGATTGGGATGGTGTTGCACATGTTGTGGTCCTGTGGAACAGGAGTGGTGGGTCAGAGTGTTTCAGGAGGCTACACACATTGTTAGCCAGATAATTTATCCTGACCTTGGTTTGGCCCTTTTCCAGCAAACACAAGCTGTTTGCTGCACATAGACCTAATAATGTACCTAATAGCTGGTTAGAGGTAGCCCATGACCTCTTCCATGAGGTTCTCGTTGCAGCCATGGTGGCCCAAAGTCAGTTTTCATGTACTAGCTGAAAAAATATATGCAAAGACCTATGGTGAGGGAAGAAAGCAGGAGGAAGAAGTTTGCATGTATGGGAGTCCCCCACTTTGTGTTATGTGATGAATCAGAGAAGTGTACTACATACCCTACAACATTTCTCCAATGAAAATAGGGACGATCTGTTGTTGTTGTTGTTGTTGTTGTTGTTGTTGTTGTTGTTGTTGTTTAGCCCACCCATCTGACTGGGTTGCACCAGCCACTCTGGGCAACATATATTAAAAATATAATGAATAACATTAAAAAAAACTTCCCTATGCAGTTGTACCTTGGATCCTGAACATCTTGCGAGCCGAACATTTCAACTCCTGAACGCTGCAAACCCAGAAGTGAATGTTCCAGTTTGCGAATGTTCTTTGGAACCCAAATGTCCAACACAGCTGACATGGCTTCTGATTGTCTGCAGGAGCTTCCTGCAGCCAATTGGAAGCTGCACCTTGGTTTCCGAACGTTTTGGAAGTTGAACGGACTTCTGGAACGGATTCTGTTCGATTTCTGAGGTACCACTGTACAGGGCTGCCTTCAGATATCTTCTAAAGGTTGTATAGTTACTTATCTCCTTGGCTCAGGGGTCCCGTACCCTCCAAGAACTCTTTGATGAAAATAGGGATGTCTTAAAGAAAAGTGGGACATTCTGGGATCAAATCAGAAACTGGGACAGGTTCTGTAAATCCGATACTGCCCCTGGAAAATAGGGACACACTTCTGCCTTCTCTGACAGCACCAGAAGGATCCTGCACACAGGTTGTGATAACGTTTCGATGTGATGACTTTCAGCTTTTTAGCAGAATGCGACAGTTTGGCCACAGTTTCTTTCACCTCCCAAACAGCAAAGGACGAGGTCACCCCAACACAGTCAAATGGACGGACCAATTGATTGGTGAGTCACCCTTTCTGCCCAAGGGCCCTCACAGCAATGCACATCCCTTTCAAGAAAGTGCCAAACTGTCAAAGCAGCAACACTTAAAACCCTAAAAATAAAATAAAACCAACCCACAGACCAACCATTAAGACCAGCAGAGGAACTGAGAAAGGCAACACCTAGAAGGCTGGAAACCTAACACCAGTGGCATTAGCCATTGCCCTCAAAAAACCTTTCCGAAGAGGAAAGCTAAATATAGAGAATAGGCCCTTCGGGGTGGTGAGTTTCAAATATTACCCAGAATGCACAGCTCAGCTAAAACCTGGTTCCTTGATCTTCTAGTTTTCTAATTAAAATGCATCCTACTTCCTGAGTGATTTGGGTTGTGGGGAAATGAGTTCTCATTGGGGGTGCATTTTTTAAAAAAAAAAACCACAGCCCATACCCTCCAACATTTCTCCAATGAAAATAGGAATGTCCTGTTTCATCATCATTATCATCTTTATACCCTGCCCATCTGACTGGGTGGTCCCAGCCACTCTGGGCAGCTTCCAACATATATATATATCAGTAATAAAAAAATTAAACACTAAAAAACTTCCTTTTAGTGTTAGCCTTCAGCTGCCTTCTAAAGGTTGTATAGTTACTTATCTACTTGGCTCGGGGTTTGCATAACGCCATACCCTCCAACATTTCTCTGATGAAAATAGGGACGTCGTAAGGCAAAGTAGGACATTCCAGGATCAAATCAGAAACTGGGATGGCTTCTGTAAATCTGGGGCTGTCCCTGGAAGATAGGGACACTTGGAGGGTCTGTGGTAGGTGTAGTGATTAGGGTGTCAGAGTAAAGCCCTGGAAAATAGGATACATGGTGGTGGTGTAGTGATTAGAGTGTCAGAGTAAAGCCTAGCAGGCCATGGTTTAAATCTACACTCAGTCATGAAACTCCCTAGGTGACCTTCGGCCAGGGTTGTTGGGATGAAATGAGGAGCGGGAGAACCATGTACACCATGCACACCAAGCTCATTGGAGAAAAATACAGGGTTATAAATGCAATAAATATAGAACCCTAATTAAACATGCATTCAAAGTGGGAGTGAAGGAGACAGTACAGGTTAGAGACCTTGCTTGACAACCCCACTTTGGACAGACCTGGATTGCTCCAGGTGGATCTGATCTGGGGCAATCCAAGACCACCTCAACACACTCTTGACAAATCCTAAACCTTTTATTCCACTTCATGATGTGATGCAGCAGCGGGGGAAAAGGTAATGCTATTCTAGGCTACATCAACACAAGTATAGTGTCCAGATCAAGGGAAGTCATAGTCCCACTCTGTTCTGCCTTGGTCAGACCACACCTGGAATACTGTTTCCAATTTTTGGCTCCACAGTTTAAGAAGGATGCTGACAAGCTGGAATGTGTGCAGAGTTGGGCAACCAAGATGATCAAGGGCCTGGAAATCAAGCCTTATGAGGAATGGTTGAAGGAGCTGGGTATGTTTATCCTGGAAAAGAGGAGATTGAGAGGAGATGATGATAGCCGTGTTCAAATATCACAATGGGCTGTCACATGGAAGAATGAACAAGCTTGTTTTCACCTGCTCGAACCAAAAGTTTCACGCTACGAGAAAGGAGATTCTAGCTAAACACTGGGAAGAACTTCTGCTCATGGATTCTTTCACTGAGATTCCTGCATTGCAGTAGGTTGGACTATAGATGGCCCTTAGGGTCCCTTCCAACTCTTCAATTCTTTGGTTCATGGTTCTATGATCCAGCACAGCCCTAACAAATAGGTGCAGCATTCAATGTGACTTACCCACAAGAAAGTACTTGCATAAGATCGCATTTATTTATTTATTTATTTATTTATTTATTTATTTATTTATTTTCTATTCCAGCTCGAGGTGATGGGCACTCTTCCACCTCCATGTTTCCCTCACAACAACCCTGTGCAGCTGGTTAGGCTGAGAGGCAGCGACTGGCCCAAGGTCACACAAGGACCTTCTCATTGTGGCTGAGTGGGGGATTTGAACTGTAGTCTCCAAAGCTCTAGCCTGACACCCTTAACTACTAAGCCACACTGCCTTCTACCGATTGCTGCCGAGCTTCTTATCAATGTTGCCTGCAGGAGCAAGGCATGGCATTGTTCGGCATGGAAATTTGCATCGCGTTTTCTTGCTGGAAACGGAGGGGGCCCCCTTTTTTTTAAGATGGGATATATGAAAATTGGATAGGGCGGTCACAAGAAATGAAATATCCTCCTGGTCTAATGAGGTGGCTGGAGACGAAAAAAATGTGAGTAGCTGGCAGCGTCTGTGAGGCCAGCATCAAGGGCGGGGTGGGCTGATGCAGTCTGAGTAGATGCCACAGCTTGTAGCTTGTAAGTTTTAAGTCAACAGTGCAAAGGGACATGGAGCTTGGGCGGCGTATGCAGATTTTGCTATATTACATCGCCCAGCGGTTCTCTCCCTTCCCACTCGCAGCTATGGCAGACGCCAAAGCTGTTAAGTATCAAGTGTGTCCAATGGGAATCCCATAAGCTGTAGGATTGGCCTGGATTCAAGGAGGTGTCTGAGGAGGGAGGGAGAGAGGGGGGGGGGAGAAAGAGAGGTTTTTCTTGTCTTCTATCCTCCTCCTTTTCTTCCTCCTTGTTTTCCTCCTTCTTTCTCCATCTCCTCCCACTCTTCTTCTGCCTCTTCATCTCCCCTTTCTCCTCCTCTACTTGGTGGCCCACAGATGCCCTTCTTCTTTGCAGTTTCTTTTCAACACTGCATGATGTCTCTTTTATTTAAGACAGGGATGAGGAAACCTGTGGCCTCGTGGAGAAGAGTCATAGCCCAATGGCAGAGAGTATCCCTTGCAAGCAGAAAGTCCCAGGTTCAAAATGACATCAGGTGACCCATTTCGTTTCACCTGGACAGCTTGACATCAAACTGCCCAGGCAAAAGCACAGGGCTTTGGCTGCCCCTCTCCCTGCCAATCAGATGCTTGCTGGCCTTTACAAATCCCTGTGACTTCCTGAGCAGCAGAGATCATGCAAAGGCATCGTGGCCAGGGTGGGGTGGGGGGTGTTGCCAGCGCCACTCATTGGCACCCCACATTTGGCATTGAATGGTGTCTTTACCTTCACTACACTTTTTTTAAACAATCAATTTTAATTGCAAATTTATAAAAGAAATAAAGGAAAAGGAAAACCCTGCCGGGTCATAGTAACAATAACCGTGAATACATTGAATATAATTTCAATGGGGGAGGGGTTGACAAAAAATTTTCCGCATGGGTACCACCTGACCTTGCTACGCCACTGAGCTCAGTGTGTGCCACCCAAATGTTCCAATAGGTATCCAAGCAAGAGAGGCTTCTCTATATTTATTTATTACATTTATATCCCACCTTTTCACTCCAAGTAGCTCAAGGTGGTATATATAGTTCTCCTCCTACCCACTCTTTCATCACAACAACCCTGTGAGGTAAGTTAGACTGAGAGGCAGGAGCCTCTTGGGCTTGCCGATCAGAAGGTCAGTGGTTCGAATCCTCACGACGGGTTGAGCTCCCATTGCTCTGTCCCAGCTCCTGCCAACCTAGCAGTTCAAAAGCACACCAGTGCAAGTAGATAAATAAGTGCAGCTGCGACGGGAAGGTAAACAGTGGTTTCCGTGCACTCTGGTTTCCATCACTGTGTTCCATTGTGCCAGAAGCGGTTTAGTTATGCTGATCGCATGACCCAGAAAGCTGTCTGTGGACACCGGCTCCCTTGGCCTGAAAGCGAGATGAGCACTGCAACCCCATAGTTGCCTTTGACTGGACTTAACCATCCAGGGTTCTATTAGCTTTACCCAGTCCAACACTCTAACCACTACACAAGACACACACACACACACACACACACACACACACACACACACATATATATATATATATATATATATATATATATATATATATGCAGGTTTTGGTGTCTTCGGGTGTCTTCCCGTGTAAGAGTCGGGGTGTCTGTGCGACGTTTCGACGAGGTCTCACTCGTCATCTTCAGGCTGGTGCTTTCGGCTTCTTGTTACTGGAACAGAGCAGAGTCTGGTGTTTGAGTTCCTATAAATACTGTTGAGGGGTGTGGTGTATAGCCTCCAACGTTCTGGGCAGAGAGGAAGTTCCTAGATTAGTGTGCCTTTTCTTCTTTTGTTCCTTAATTACTTGAGGGATATCTTGGGTGATTTCATGAGTGATATTCTGAATACCACTGGGTGGGTCATTAAGTGTAGATTAGTTGCTAAAGCATGTGTTGGTGCCTTTTCTTCTTTTGTTCCTTAATTACTTGAGGGATATCTTGGGTGATTTCATGAGTGATATTCTGAATACCACTGGGTGGGTCATTAAGTGTAGATTAGTTGCTAAAGCTTTCGTGTCTTGACCTCTTGAGCTTGTGAAGAGTTTTTCTGAGAAGATGGCTGTGCTGCATTTAGTTGTGCTCTGGCAGCACAGCCATCTTCTCAGAAAAACTCTTCACAAGCTCAAGAGGTCAAGACACGAAAGCTTTAGCAACTAATCTACACTTAATGACCCACCCAGTGGTATTCAGAATATCACTCATGAAATCACCCAAGATATCCCTCAAGTAATTAAGGAACAAAAGAAGAAAAGGCACCAACACATGCTTTAGCAACTAATCTACACTTAATGACCCACCCAGTGGTATTCAGAATATCACTCATGAAATCACCCAAGATATCCCTCAAGTAATTAAGGAACAAAAGAAGAAAAGGCACACTAATCTAGGAACTTCCTCTCTGCCCAGAACGTTGGAGGCTATACACCACACCCCTCAACAGTATTTATAGGAACTCAAACACCAGACTCTGCTCTGTTCCAGTAACAAGAAGCCGAAAGCACCAGCCTGAAGATGACGAGTGAGACCTCGTCGAAACGTCGCACAGACACCCCGACTCTTACACGGGAAGACACCCGAAGACACCAAAACCTGCATTCCTGTACCCGTGAAAATCTACGAAAGCATATATATATATATATATATATATATATATATATATATATATGGCCTGCAATGTCATTTCAGGGAAGCCACACCCATCTGCCCCACACCTGATGTCATAGCTAATGCTACCTTTGAGTATATATACATAGAAATGTAGTGGGGAGACACAGTGGGCCCGATTATCCCTGCAGGCTCTACCTCAGCAGCTTCCCCCTCTGACTGTCAGCATCTTCCCAAGGAGTCACATGCCCCTGTCCCTGAGACATGAGATTTCCCCCTAGTGGCGGTGCAGGAAATGGAACCCAGGGCCTTTAGCCAGCAAATCATGCACTCTTCCTCAACCTTTCCCCTTGAGACGTTCCCAGTGAATGCACCTTCCGTGTGTGCCTTTGTTTTCCCCAAATCCCAGCAGTTGTGTGCGCTTGTGTGTTTCATTTGCATGTGCCCACAGTCAGACATCTGATGCCTGGCACAGAAAGGAGCAAGCAGGCACGGGTCAGGGGAGAAGTGGAGATGAGCCAGTGTCACGGAACAGCCCCTATCAAACCGGTAGCTGGGAGCGACGGGAAGCTTCTCCCTTTCCCCCTCCCTCCAATTGGTGTTTGCATGTTTGTGCTTGTGGCCAGAAGGCATCCACCCCCACCCCCTCCACCACCTCCTTCTCATCCCTGCCAGTGTTGTCGAGGACAACAATGAAGGCTGCTCCACCAGCTACCAAGCCAGCCATCCCATCACTGCCATCAGAGCATCTCTGGAGGTGGGAGGAAGAACCTCCGCTGGGCTCATCAAGCTTTCTGCAGCCCCGGCCAGCTCTGTACACACCGAGATGCCCGCTCCACCCCTTGGCTCTTTGGCAGCTCTGCCGCCCTTCCCTCCTGCAAAAACAGCAATGGAAAAGAAACCCACATTTTTTCCTCTCCTTCCCCTTTGCCTTCTGCCTGAGATCAGCGCACACAGACACACACAGTGCCATAAGAATGCGATGCTAGCAGGGCCACATCGGAGCATCTATCTTTTGAGCCATTCTGATAGGAAATGCCCAGCAGGCCGAATCTTCCCCGGCAAAGCAAGGGGGAGGTCGGGAGGCATATGGTCGCTGTCCTCCGCGCTCCGAGTGACAGGGGCAGCAAACGAAAAGGCTGTTGGGTCACTCGGGGAGCTGGGTGATCAGAGGCTAGCCCCCCTGGCGGAGCATCTTCTCTGACCCGGCCGCGCATCGCTGGGGCAGTCGCCACAGCAGGCTGCCTGCCTGGCAGGGGCTCCCAATTTCCTTGTCTTAAAATGGAATGTGGGCTCTCTTCATTTTCCGTTAACTAGATTAACACCACAATGCCCCATAGAATTCTAAAAAAGCAGTGGACTGCCTCCACTTCCCTCTCCGATGGTTCATGTCGCAAATTTGTTGGGTGATGGTGGATGGGAGGGTTTGACATATTTTTAACTATTTGTTTTATTTATTTATTTATTTATTAAATTTTCAAAGATGAAGAAAGAAAAGAGAGAGAAAAGAAAAAAGGAGACAAACTTATACCAAAAGATCATACAAATTCCACATACAGTGGTACCTCAGGTTACAGACGCTTCAGGTTACAGATACTTCAGGTTACAGACTCCTCTAACCCAGAAATAGTACCTCGGGTTAAGAACTTTGCTTCAGGATGAGAACAGAAATCGCACGGTGGCCGTGGGAGGCCCCATTAGCTAAAGTGGTACCTCAGGTTAAGAACAGTGTCAGGTTAAGAACGGACCTCCAGAACGAATTAAGTTCTAAACCCGAGGTACCACTATATTGAGATTACCCTGAAACTCCCGACTCCCCCACCCCACCCCATCCAATCAATGGGTCCACTTAATTCTATTTTCAATTGCATATCAACACTTCTCCATTTTTTCCATCTTCCTAAGTAATCTATATTTTCTGTTTCGTTGCAAGTGTATTTAGAATCCTGCTAATGTTTTGACCTGTTTACAATAATTTTGTATAAACTTTATAAACATTTCCCATTCTTTTTTAAATTTCTTATTTTCTTGCTCCCTGAGCTTCCCAGTTAATTTTGCATAGCCCATCAATTTGATTTGCCATTCTGCTTTGGTTGGGGTTGTCTCTTCCTTCCATCTCTGGGCCAGCAGCATCCGAGCGGCCATAGTAGCATACATGAAAAGTTTTTTCTGACCTTTTGGGATCTCGGTACCTATAATTTCTAATGAAAAAGCTTCTGTTTTGTTTTTTTAACAAAGATTAATTTAAACATTTTTTTCATTTCATTATATATCATTTCCCAGAATTTTTTGATTACATTACAATTCCACCACATATGATAAAGGGTACCGGGTTTGACATGTTTTTAGATGTTTGGGGTTCTTTTTTCCTTTTCCTTTTTTCCTTATTCTGTTTTTTGTTTCTTAAATCAAAATGCAAAACCAAGCATAGAGCAAAGCCATCAGACAAAAAACAGGTTTGGAGTATCTATGCACAGACATCAGGGACGCGGGTGGCGCTGTGGTCTAAACCACTGAGCCTCTTGGGCTTGCCGATCAGAAGGTTGGCGGTTCAAATCCCTGTGACGGGGTGAGCTCCTGTTGCTCGGTCCCAGCTCCTGCCAACCTAGCAGTTTGAAAGCACATCAAAGTGCAAGTAGATAAATAGGTACCACTCCGATGGAAAGGTAAATGGTGTTTACGTGCACTGCTCTGGTTTTGGTGTTCCATTGCACCAGAAGCGGCTTAGTCATGCTGGCCACATGACCCGGAAAAACTGTCTGTAGACAAACACCGGCTCCCTCGGCCTGTAAAGCGAGATGAGCACCACCACCCCAGAGTCATCTGTGGCTGGACTTAACTGTCAGGGGTCCTTTACATTTATGCACAGACATCAGCAATGCATTCCAGACTTTGGGTAGAATAGAAATTATGTCTATTAAAAATTTTAAAACACAATTGACACGGAGATCCTTTATTTTCCAGTGGGAAGAGCTGCATTTCCAACAAACCTTAGTTGGTGAGGCTGTGTGTGAGTACTCCTGTTTGATTGTATTATCCACAGCCATTTATATGCTAGGGTGGGACGGGGCGGAGCAGGGGAATTTGGCTATGTTCTGCATTATTAACATAAACAATAAAATCATACCAAACAGAAGGAAAGTTGTCTTTACTTTTTCAACCTTTATTGAATTCAGTGAGGCTCCCCCCCAACTCAGCCTGGTTGGGGGTTTATTCAATGCTCTGTCAACAAGTGCCGCTTCTACAGCTGAAATGCTAGGAAACAGCCCTCAAATTAAGGTAGAGATGGAGGAAAGGCTTGATTCATTTCACATTTATAGGCAGACCTACCTAACTGACAATTTCCAAAACATTCTAAGAAGCGAAACGCAGCCACCTTTTGAAATTTGCAGCTCTCTGAATCTTGCAATGCACTTCTCCAAATAACGAGGACGAAAAATGCATATTCTGGGGCATAGTACCCATAACAACGCAAATGTTAGTGGGAGTAACATACAAAATTGCATTGTTTTAAGGGGGGGGGAATGTATCCAAGAACAAGTTATGTACAAACATATGTGTATATTAGGAGACATTTGCAAGGAAAAGGCCAATTAATTTTTATGCAGACTTTTTAAAAAATGATTTTTGTAAGGAAATTTGAGGGTTGGCTAAACAGTAGACTTTACCTGTTGCAATCACACAGAAGGAGACAGTTGTAGAAAATAATAGAGACATTTATGGTAGGAAAAATGCAGTGCTGTTTTCCTAGAAAAAGAGGTGCCAGAGCTCACCACGAACTTCTCCCTTGTTCTCTGGGCAATGATGCCCAGATGTGAGGTGCTGGGGCTGAGCTCCCATGAGCTCCAGCTGGAACAAAGCACTGGAAATCTGTAAGCTGGATAGGAAACTTTCTAGTTTTAGTCTAAACTACAAAGCTAGAGAAGAACTGACCTTAACTCATGCAAAACCCCTCTTCTGCAAGCTGAGTTACACCCAAACTTCCAACAGCTCTCTTGTTTAGCTGATAAGATGTGAGCCACTCTGGGAGACTTTTATTTTTTTGGCTGAAGGTCGGGCTCCAAATCCTCTGGATAAGTAAATAATAAAGTACTTTCAGTAAATAGAATTATCTTCCATGTGTGTCCCCTGATCACACAATTTGGATTCTCCCTTCCGCTTAAAATAAAGGTATGACAACTTTAATATTTGGTGATATAATGGCATCTTCTCCCTTTATGTATGTCAATCTGTTAGAGTCTTTGTGCCTGATATATTAATGATGCTAATGAAACAAGTCTGGACAGAGTGTGTGTGTGTGTGTGTCTGCATGCAAAGCCGGCTAGAAGTGAAGAGGGGAGATGAGAGAGGTGGCAATAGGGGAGGGGAGGGAGGGCAAACAGACAGCCGCTAATTAGACTCCTTCATCACAAGCAGGGAGATGTGCCAGGCTGACAGTCAGTCAAGCAGATAAGGGGAGATGAGCTAAAATGTAGCCCTGGGTTCCTCAGGGCCAGGGGGCCTGGCAGACAAGAGCGCAGCGAGCAAACAGGAAGCCAAGGAAAGGTCATTTGCAAGGAGCAATGTTCAGGATCCCGGCTTTTGTTGTCACCCTGCTGGCATTTCTGTTAAACATTCCTCGGCTCTTGAAAAACAAAACGAAAACAATAGGTCCGGGAAAGAGGAATCCTCTGCCCTCTTCCAAAGGGATACCATCTTCAAGCACAGGATAGTTAAACTATGGAACTTGCTTAAGATGGCCACCAACTTGGATGGCTTTAAAGAGGACTAGACAAATGCATGGAGATATTCCATCCGCAACGCACATCATCAAGTGACGAGAAGATCCAGCCTTGCAGTTTGCTGTGTGGGTATGATTCTCTTTGGAAGCAGAGAAGAACTGAGGTTCATGGGGCTTCGGGAGGATTTGGGTGTATTTATAAATTATACACACTGAACATAGGGGGACACTGTTGGAGGTTTGGATGCAACTAAGGTTTGGATGCTGAGGAGAGGTATT
Organism: Podarcis vaucheri; assembly: GCF_965113315.1. Lineage (NCBI taxonomy): Eukaryota > Metazoa > Chordata > Lepidosauria > Squamata > Lacertidae > Podarcis > Podarcis vaucheri. The sequence continues at coordinate 21,020,272 of NC_138754.1, read as the reverse complement.
GTGTGGGTTAGAGTGAGGGATCTCCACATTCCCAGAGTATCTCTACCCCTTTAACCTCTCAGCTGACTTCTTTGTTTCTGAAGCTTAGATGGATATTGTCAGGTTTTGTTCTGTTTTACAAATTCCTGCTCCTCTCCCACCTCTCTTGGATTGCAAGGTGTGAGGTCATCATTAACAATCTTCTGAAAGAACAAAGGAGCAAGCATGACTGACTTGTTCTTCTCTAGAGGAGGAGAAGGAGAAGGAGAAGGAGAAGGAGAAGGAGAAGGAGAAGGAGAAGGAGAAGGAGAAGGAGAAGGAGAAGGAGAAGGAGAAGGAGAAGGAGGTCCCTGTCCTCAGGCTTAGACTCTAAAAGACATAATACAAAAGGAAAAAGGAGGGAGGAGGGAAAAGGCAAACTTAGGCACTAGGTCTTATAAATAACGTTTTTTTATAATGACTTGTTGGGATGGAAACAGTTCAGGTAGCCTGACGGCATGGCTGCTGCTAGGTGATGGTTGAGGAATGGCCAAAGACAGCAGGTCAGCAGCCCTGTTTCCCTTCTTTTCCTCTAATCTGCAGCCTGATGGAATGCCTGCTGCTAAGTGACAGCTGAAGGAGAGCTGAGTGAGTGCTCTTGCGCCAAATGTCCTTTCTTGATAGAGACTACCTAGTTAAATATCACCATCTCTATCATCACTAGTATCTTTGTGGCATCAGGAGCTGTTGCGGAACTGCCCCCTTTCTTTCAGGCCTATTTGCACATCCAGCAAGCAACATAAGTAGCACTGTGGAAGAACTAGAAGCAAACCTTTAAGAATGACTGCAGACATATAAAAGGGCTTTGGAACGGTCAGAGGGATTGAGCTTCTGTTGCCAAGTCAAACTGCCTTGGCATCCAAGCCCACATCCCAGTGAAGGTAAGCAGAAGAAAGACATCCACAATGGGGTGTGTGTGCCAGCACAGTTCTTCCACATGGGAGTGCGCTAGCTATGCTGTCAACAAAGCTGCTGCATATCCATATAACCGGACATGATGGTGACATCGGGGACAATGCCAAAGAGACAGCATCAGATAAAGTCAGGTGAAAGGGCTGAGGAAACAGGTGGAGCAGGCAGGAGCATCAGCATTCCTTATTTGTTTAAAGCACTGTTGACTTCAGCCAACACAGGCTCCTGGAGCATCATGCAATGGTCAATATTTAGATGGCCTCTGCCCTCAGGCTTCCTAAAAATACAGGGCACTAAAGGAAAGGAGATTGGGAGGAGTGGGGGGGAAAATGATCTAATAAAAACAACCAGCTGGATCAAGTCAGTGGCCCATCTAGTCCAGCTTCCTGTTCTCACATTGGCCAACCAGATCCCCAAAGGGAAGCCCTCAAGCTTGGCCCAAGCCCAAGAGCACTTTCCCCACTTGTGATTCCTTGCAACTGGTACTCAGAAGCATCACTACCTGTGATAGCAGTGATAGTTGTGTATGCAGAGCACAGCCATCATGGCTAGCAACCACTGATAGCCTTATACTCCACGAATTTGTTCAGTCCTCTTTTAAAGCCATCCACGTTGGTGGCCATTGCTGCCTCCTGTGGATATGAGTCCCATAATTTAACTGTGTGCTGTATGAAGAAATCTTTCCTTTTATCCTGAATCTTCCAGCACTTAGTTTCATTGGACGTCCACGAGTTCTAGTGTTATCTCAGAGTGGGGCGAAGCTAGGCCTTATTTCAGCAGGGTTTGGTATGCCCCCTCTAGTTATTTGCATGTGTACACACACAGGCTGGGTGCTTCAATGGCACCCTGTTTCAGGACAAATGAATAAAAGCTTACCCATCCAATGGATATAGTTTAAATATGGTATACACTGCAGTGGTGGTGTTTAATTGGTTTTGGTTGTCTTCCTTCTTCAAAATAATCACCTACTTTTCTTTCTTTCTTGAGTACTTTATTGGCTACCAATCTTACATTGTGTTAGTTTGTTTCTTTGAAGTGTATAATCTTGTTTTGACAGCTGCGGTATTTTCTTCTTTCTATGTTTCTTAACATTTAATACAAATCTTCTTTTTAAAAATAATAATAATATGCAGACCAATGTGGTAATGTGGAGAACTAAATTTAATATTGGCACAATGAGAAATGGAGAAATAATTAAGCTGGCAGGTTCCGTCCCTCACTACATGTGCGTTAATAAAATACTGTAAAAAGACAGCAACCAACTCTCAGGTGATTGTATACATGACTCCATTGACATTCTTTTTCTCTCGTGTTCTATTGATGGGCACATGCATGAATTCCTAGACCCCATGGTTGGCCTGAGATTCCTTCTTTTATGGCTCACCATTAAGCTCCACAAGTGTGGAATTGAGAGAAACTGGAAACTGACAGATTTGCCCATTCCAAGGGCTAACCGTGGGGACCATTTCTGGCTGCTGGTGCTGCTGTGGCCATTCACCCATGTTGGAGGACAGAGTGGTGTGAGTTTCTCACGGCCTGCTCTGGGCCCCTTAAGTTAGCTGGCTTTCCTCAGCTGGGATGGGGGACATTTGTCACTTCACCCCTGTTGACATAACATTCAACTGCATGTTCAGTGAGCGTTCATGCATGCCATGGGGTGGTGACACCATCTTATCCTCTGCCTCATGAAGCAAAACATCTTGAACCAGCCCTGGAGGAAGTGTTGAGGCCTTAAGACAGGTGTTTAGGCTTTAGATGGCTGGGGAACCTGTGGTCCTCTAGATGTAGTTGTAGTCCAGTTCCCTTCAGCCCCTGCCTGCTTGACCAACGGTCAGGAATGATGGGAGTTGGAGTCTAGCAGCATCTAGAGAGTCACAGGATCCACATGGTTGCCTTAAGCTTAATACCTCTCTGCTGCTGCCTTTCCAGAAAGGTAAGTAAATTTGGAAAAGGGATGATAGAGGATGCTTTCAAAAGTCAGGAAGGACTCAAACAGGACATAAAGATCTGCCATTTTCTCCACCATGCAAAACATTCAGAGGCTGAGGAAGCAAACGATTTGCCTTGCATGGAAAAAGCCTCCTCTGCTGCTCTTGTTTTGAGTGCACAGGCCACGCTCCAAGCCCATCATGTTCAGGTGTGAGCCAAAGGAGAACTCTGAGCTACATCAAACAACTCAGGAAATAGAAAAGTTCAGGTCAGTTTAATAGCAAAGGAGGAGAAGTCAAACCGGCTCTGCCATTAGCAGGTAAAAGCCATTAGCTCTAAATGGGAGCAGCCTTCCTCGCATCAGTGGGGGGAAAGGAGAGAAGTGAGAGTAGATTAATGGAGAAAGGAGAACAATGTAGAAAGGAGATGGGGGAGGAGAGCAGGAAGGGAAAAGACTCCCCTACAAGGACAGGTTGCAGCATTTGGGGCTTTTTAGTTTAAAGGAAAGGCAAGTTAAGGGACAATGGGGGAGAACCAAATTATACATGATATGCATACCCCTCCAACATTTCACCAATGAAAATAGGACGTCCCATTCTGTAATGATAATTTTAACTATTTATACCCCACACATCTTACTGGGGTGCCCCAGTCACTCTGAGCAGCTTCCAACACACATAAAAACATAATAAAACAGAAAAGTTTTTTTTTATTAAAAGAAAACCCCTTCCGTATACAGGATTGCCTTCAGACGCATCAGGGGTTGGATCACTCCACAGCCGCCAACATTTCTCCAATGAAAATAGGGACATCCTAAGGGGAAAGTGGGACATTCTGGAATCAGATCAGAAACCGGGACAGCTTCTCTAAATCAGGGACTGTCCCTGGAAAATATGGACACTTGGAGAAGAAGCGTTTGGATTTGACATCCTGCTTTATCACTACCCGAAGGAGTCTCAAAGCGGCTAACATTATCCTTTCCCTTCCTCCCCCACAACAAACACTCTGTGAGATGAGTGGGGCTAAGAGACTTCAGAGAAGTGCGACTAGCCCAAGGTCACCCAGCAGCTGCATGTGGAGGAGCGGGGAGGCGAACCCAGTTCACCAGATGACAAATTCAATGCTCTTAACCACTATACCACACTGGCTCTCACCACACCGGAGAGTCTGGACATGGTGAAAAGTTTATCTCCCTCTCTTGTAACACTAGAATTCATGGGCTCATCCAGTTAAGCTGAATGTTGGTGGACTGAGGATGGATAAAAGAAAGGGCTTCTTTGTGCAGCACATAGTTAAACTGCAGAACTCCCTCCCACAGGAGGCAGTGATGGCCAACAACTCAGATGGCTTTAAAAGAGGATCAGACAAATTGATGGAGGAGACAATGAGCCATGGTTGCTAGCCATGATGGCTGTGCTCTTCCCTCATGGTCAGAGGCAGCAATGTTTCTGATTACTGGTTGCCGGAAGTTAGAGGAGGGGAGAGCTCTCTTGTGCTCAGGTCCTGCTTGCTGGTTTCCCACAGGCATCTGGTTGACCACTGTGAGAGTAGGATGCTCAAGGAGATGGACCACTGATTTGATCCAACAAGCTCTCCTTAGGCTCTTACTTTAATAAAGGGAGACCGGTGGAACCAAGTACAGAATGACACTGCATGGAGCATTATTATAATTTCCTCCAGGCAGTGAGTCAGCCATGCCCTCATCCAGGATACTCCATTCCTATACAAAGGACAAAAGTCCAGTCTAAGTATGATTTACTTAGGACCCAAAGGAAGGAGAGGTGGAGGGGTCTTGAACCTGTCCACCCACAAGCAGCACCTAGATAACAAGAGTTGGCCAGCCACCTGGTCACAGTCTATGGGGCAGTGTATGGCATTTCACTCCAAATACTAGTCACCCTTTCAAAATCTGTGTCTATGTGTATAAATTAGCATATGCAAATATACACCCTCTCTTTTCTTTCAGTGGGGCGATACATTTACTCTTTGTGGGTGGATGATGATGCATAAATGCTCATCCTAGTTGCGAAGAGTGAGCATATATGTGCATGGTATGCAAATCTCCTTGAACCTTTTCATTGGCAAGGCCTAAGCAATCCCACCATCACCTACACTTAAGGCCTCCTGACCCCTCAGCTGGGGTGTCCTGACCCATCCATGTGAAACCCATCCATCTTAAATTCCTATAGTCTGTAAAATTTTAAATTGCAGAGTGCACAAAAAGTATACATTTCCTACAAAAGAGAAACAAAGCTTTTGATTCACGAGTTTGCTGAAGCTATCCAATGTTGGGGAAATTCTGGGGAAAGCAGCAGTATTTCTTATTATTATTTTTGCAGTCACAGGTTTTTATGGGCATTTCCTTTCTATGCATCGTGCCCTGGAAATGAGGCGGCAAGGATTGAGGCTGGCACACAAAAGGAGCTCGGAGCTCCGCCGAGACCTCTACCAAGCACCTCTCTGTTCTGCATTTGTGGCATGCCACCGTTGCCCTTCACAGTCTCCACACCCTCCTGCCCAAAGGCCTTTGCGACCATGAACAGGTCTCTTTTTACTCAGGATAGAGCACTCTCAAAAAGCGCCCCTGCCTTCTTTCCATCCGGGCGTCGAGGTCACGCCATGGCTGCTTCTGCTCTCTCGCTGCCTCATTTGAATACCCAGATGGCCCCCACCAGAGATGAGCATTTTCCTCCAGTGGATTATCTGAATATTTGCCCACAGACTCCTCGCTAATGAGCACAGACAAGTGCTGGTAGGTGGCAGGAGATGTTAAGCCCGGAGTCAATCAAAAGGATGGCGCAGGGAGCCCTGGGCACCCCCGCCAGGCCCATCCGACTTAATTTCTAAACTGGTGGCTTCCAAATGGCCCCTGCTCCAACACGGATCTCCCTCTCCCCTCTCCCCCACCCCACCCACACATCTCTCTCCCCCCACATGCCACCACCCAATTACTCTCCATCTCTCCGGTCTGACCCACTTGGGGGCATGAAAACTGGTACGGAGGAAGCTGCCAACTGCTTTAGACTTTGGAGTTGGTGGCGCTCACTCCTGTCAGCTCTGAGCTTCTGCTGGGTGCAACGGGGAGGGGAGGGGAGGGAGAGAGGCGGTGGCTGTGCTTTCCCCAGCTAACTACCGGGTTGCTCATTTTCCCGTCGCCGGCAAAGCACCGGCAAGGTCGCAGCCAACAAAAGGGCGGTCGTCAGGCGCTGCTGGCAACGCAGGGGTGGGCGGGAGGGTGTCGGTGCCTAGAAAAGCACATCTCAGGGAGGCTTTCAAACACCTCCCAGCGGGCAGGCGGGTGCGTGAGGCCTCTGAAGTCTGAGGTGTGCTGACAGCGAGGTGCTGAAGTTGCACTTTTAAGAGCTGTCAGTCATCATTAGCACAGATCCCTGGAGTGGCAGGAGCTGGCCCCCCTAGAGCGTCGTCTGGAAGGGAAGGGAGGGTGTCAGGGAGAGGCAGGTGCAGGGAAGAGAGGGGAGCCTGTCATTCCTGGCAATTTCCTACTCTCTCGTTTTGTCGGGGGGTGGAATGGGGGGTTAAAGTGGTAAACATCACCAGGAGAGAAGGTTGAGTTGGAAAGGTCTGGTTGGATGGCGGGCTGGGGGCTGAGAATGGCGGTCAGCACACAAGGTGCTGGATAGTAATTTGGGATGGACCACGTGCGGCAGTCACAAGGAGCACGTACAGAGTGCCTCTTGCATGTCATCAGCAAATATGGTTGATAGCTTTGTTTCCGTGGCCTGGCTCCTGTGCTGTCAATGGCCTGAAATTTCACATTGGAGGCTTCCCCTAAAATCGTATCAAAGTGCATTTTTTTAAAAAGCACATTTTGAGATAAAGTAACTTAAACTCTAACCCAGCCCTTGGAGCAGACTGACAACATAGTCCAGCTGTTGCTTACACAGCAGCAAACAATGGAGCATAGAAGCATAGGAAGATGCTTTCTACAAAGGCAGACTGTTGGTCTATCTAGCTCAGTGTGGTCTACACACTGAGGGGCAGCAGCTTCCCAGGGTTCTGCAACAAAGGCAACAGCCAGTGTGGTGTAGTGGTTAAGAGCGGTAGTCTCCTAATCTGGGGAACCGGGTTCGCTTCCCCACTCCTCCACATGCAGCTGCTGGGTGACTTTGGGCTAGTCACACTTCTCTGAAGTCTCTCAGCCCCACTCACCTCACAGAGTGTTTGTTGTGGGGGAGGAAGGGAAAGGAGAATGTTAGCCGCTTTGAGACTCCTGAAGGGGAGTGAAAGGCGGGATATCAAATCCAAACTACTACTACTACTACTCTTCTTCTTCTTCTTCTTCTTCTTCTTCTTCTTCTTCTTCTTCTTCTTCTTCTTTGTTCCCTACCTGGAATAAGGGAGTGAACCCACCTAATTCACAATATGTCAACTGAAACACAGCTATTCCTCAGAAATCGGCACCTCTCTGAATTTTGTGATGCAGTTCTCCAACTAAATAAAAGTGTACAAGAATGCATCTACCAGGGGGAGGTTGCCTTAAAAATGCTTATGTCAGTGAAAACAACATGCAAAGTGGATAGTATTTGGGGCAATTGCTTGCAGTAGGGGAGGTTGCCTACAGAAATGTTTCAATTGGTGAAAAGATGCACTTAAGTGCTGAATTTTTTTCAATTGGACCTTTATTTTAAAAAGAGGGGGGATAAAAAACAAATAAATGGGAACCTGAAGAACTGAACTTAGAAACACAGAACTACAGAGTTGCAAGGGACCTCAGGGGCCATCTAGTCCAACCCCCTGCAAGGCAGGAATCTCGGCTTAAGCATCCTTGGCAAATAGCCATCCAACATCCATTTAGAAACTTCCAATGAAGGGGAGTTTGCCATCTTCCAAGGAAGTCCTTTTCTTTGTTGAGCAGCTCTTTCTGTCAGAAAGTTCTTCATAATGTTTGATTGGTAACCAGCTTTCTCATAATTTGAATCCATTGGTTCGGGTCCCACCCTCTGAAGCAGCAGAAAACATACTTTCTCCATCTTCCATGGACCAGCCTTTCAGATACGGCTATCATATCACCTCTCTGTCTTCACTGGACTGCAAGTCCTATCAGCCACAGCTGGCAGGGTCAGTAACCAGGGCTGAAAAGAGTTGGAGTTCAGGGCCAATCTCTGGAGTAGATTCTTCAGAAATAGGTAATGTGGGCAGGGATACTCAATGTGTGTTTGGGCTTTAAAAAAAAAAAGAATTATAGCCCCTTTCCCAGCAGAACTGTTGGTGGGGATGGGTGATCATGTCTATGTTCTCCAACATTTCTCAGCAGTGCATAGAAGCTCCTGACCTGATCTGTCTGCAGGAATGGAAAGTTTCTGCAACTTAGGAGGAAATGGCCCCCAACTCGCTACATTTCTATGCCTTAAGAGCCTTAAAAAAAGCCATATCAGGCTCTGAAATCTTAAATATTTATATGGAATTATGCACCCTACTTATTCTATATTCCAGACCCTGCTTAGCAGAGACACTGCAATTGTAATGGATTTAATAAAAGCTATCATATTTCATAATTCAGCAGGAAAGCTTATGCATTGGGTTGCATTGCCCCCAGATGCTGCTAAGAATAGCATGCTGGTGGATTGTTTCAGGAGTGGAAAAGAAAAGAAAAAAGTATGCTGGACTTCCTTCAAGCTGCCTTTTCTGAAATCCCTTCTCCTTCCCCCACTCCCCACCCCAACCCCCATTTTGTCCCAATGCAGGCTGAAGGGCTCTCAGGACAAAATGATCATGGGGATGGAGTGGCGCCTCCATGAGGAAAGGTTGTTGCATTTGGGACATTTTCGTTTAGAGAAAAGGTGAGGAAGAGGTGGCATGGTAGAAGCAGACTCTCCAAGTATCCCTATTTTCCAGGGACAGTCCTGGGTTACAAGAAGCCATATCATGCTTGGCAGGGGGTTGGACTCGATGGCCCTTGTGGTCTCTTCCAACTCTATGATTCTATGATTCAGTTTCTAATTTGATCCCAGCATGTCCCGCTTTTCCTTAGGGCATCCCTATTTTCACTGGAGAAATATTGGAAGGTATGAAGTTATCCGACCCCTGAGTTATTTGAAAGCAGTCCTGTATAGGGAAGTTTAGGCCAAGGGAGCCAATGTTTGTCCACAGACAGCTTTTCTGGGTGTTGTGGCCAGCATAAGTAAACTGCTTCTGGTGCAATGGAACACCCTGTTGGAAACCAGAGTACACGGAAATGCTGTTTACCTTCCCACCACAGTGGTACCTATTTATCTACTTGCACTTCTTTGGTGTGCTTTCGAAATGCTAGGTTGACAGGAGCTGGGACAGAGCAATGGGAGCTCACCCCGTTGTGGGGATTCGAACTGCCAACCTTCTGATTTGCAAGCCCAAGAGGCTCAGTGGTTTAGACCACAGAGCCACCTGCGTTCCTATTACCCAGACAGCTGGGTGGGGTATAAATAATAAACAACTACTTCTTCTTCTTCTTCTTCTTCTTCTTCTTCTTCTTCTTCTTCTTCTTCTTCAATATGGAACAGGATGATCCTATTTTCATTGGAGAAATGTTGGAGGGTATGCACTTGTAGATTTTTACATCTCAATTATTGTGCACACAGACTGTGCAGTTTTTGACAGCTAAGAGTCAATAGCCACATGAGTGTAAAGCTTAACTATGTGTGCGCACAGCTAACCAGACAGTACATTTGTTGACTGTAACATGTGAACACATGCCTACTGTCTCTGTATATGCTAGTTGTATATCCTCTTCTACCCTGTAAACCAGAATGGTGGATATATGACGGATAAGGACAGAATATGGCCCCCTTTGCACTATACATTTAAAGTAGCATCATACCACTTCTAGAAATCATGTTTTCACCCCCCAAAATCCCAGGGCTCTTAGGGTTGGGAAGTCAGGAGCGCCCCAGTCCCTGAGATTTCAGGGCTCAAAGCTGAAGCCCAGCGTTGGCCCCAAGTGATGACACTGGAGTGGCTCCTGGTGATGTCACAAGGGGAAGGACCCTGGTGATGTCACAGGAAGTGGGTCTGGTGGTGTCATGAAGTGGTTCACCTTGCTTCTGTAGCCCTACATCTCGCACCAGGAGTGAATGATAACCCTGTCTTCTTCTTGAGCCCAACCCAGCTCTTTTTCTACATCTCTGCTTCCTCCCATGCTGAGTCATAGAGATGGAGGTTAATTGGGGAAGGGGGAGGTTATCAGGGGAGGCCAGACCCTCTGAGACCAGCTATACAGTGGTACCTCAGGTTACATATGCTTCAGGTTACATACGCTTCAGGTTACATGCGCTTCTGGCAGCATGGCGGCAGCAGGAGGCCCCATTAGCTAAAGTGATGCTTCAGATTAAGAACAGTTTCAGGTTAAGAACAGACCTCTGGAACGAATTAAGTACGTAACCAGAGGTACCACTGTACTATAATTTGCAGCCAGCTCCTGGTAGGCTGAAGCTAGAAAACTGCACACACACCCTTCTTAACAATAATAATAATAATAATAAATTTAAGTCCCTCTTGCCCACCTGGAGATTCAAACTCAGAAGGGGACAGGTAAAACAGAAGACTTCAGGCCAGCTCTGTGAAGGGTGCTGAGAGTTGCTAGGACAGCCCTATTCCACTTGGTGGACAGAACCGAGCCAGAATGCCTTCTGCTCCTAACTCTGTTCCACCCCAACTTCTCCCCAATGAATTTTGCATCCGGAACAGTATGGCGTGACTTTAGAAAGAGCTTGCAAAGAATAGATTGGCACTCTTGAAAAAGCCCCCTTTCTTATAGCACAAAGCGCCCTATCATTACGAAGTCGGGAGAACTGAGAGCAGCAAGAGCTCCAGTATTCTTCCCCGTGCATTATTTAGCCCGATCTGGTTTAATGGGTCTTCAGTGCTGATTGCGATGGCTGATTTCGTGCCGGCAACATTATTCAATTGGACGTGGCTTTGAAGCAGAAGAATAATTATTTCCCGTCTTCAGTCAAAAGAGCATTTAATTCACGCTCGCCAATCTCGGGGAAAGATAACCCGGCTCCCTCTTAGTTCATTAACTCTCCGGGGTTGTCATCAAAGGTTTTGCACTCAGCTGTGCAAAGCAGCCATTGCTCTGTTAGGGACTCGCAGAGAGCCAGGGGAGAGGAAAGGGCGTCCGTTGCAATAGATATCCACAGCATTCCTTTGACCACAGCAATAAATTATCCCTCCCACTCTCCCCATTCCTAGGATCCAGATTATCCCAGTGGCATGCTGGAAGTATCACACAGCCTGGACTTCTGGGGACCAACCTGGTGTCTAGTTTTTCAACAGTGACATAAAGTGTGTTCAGACATTACATTCAACAAGTGCATCATCAGTTTTATTTATTTATTAGATATCATAGAATAATCAAATTGTAGACTCGCGAGGGACTGCAAGGAATCACAGGAATTTCACACTCATCCTTTACCATATAGTCCTGGGGGTTGTTACTTTATTTTATTTATATATTTATTACATTTATATCTCACTTTTTTCTCCGAAGAGTTCAAGGTGGCATACACACCAGTGAACAGTGTCCTCCATGTCTTTATAATATGACATGGAGGAAAACCCGATTGCAGTTTGTTCTGATTCTTTTTCTTTTTCTTTTTGGTAACTGTATTTATTTGGTTTTTCAATTTAAAGTTTTCCAATCACATATCCAACATACATAGTAAAAACAAGATTCTGAAGAATCTCCTGGACCCCCCCCTCCTCCCCTTTGTGGGTCCTATTGTTAGTCATTTCCTCCTGCATCTTTTATAATAATCCAAATCCTTCACTTTCCCATTATATCCAAAATTCACCATTATTCTAATCCTTCTAACGATTTTAACTGTTTACAATGATTTTTAAGATAAATCATACGTTTTCCCCATTCCTTATTACAATTTTGGTCCTCCTGATTTCTGATTCTTGTGGACAATTTTGCCATTACGGCATAATCCATCAATTTAATCTGCCACTCTTCTCTGGTCGGGACAGACTGTTCTGTTCTGATTCAGCAGGAAATGACGAGTTTTCCTAGGGGAAAGCAGCAAGACAAAAAGGAAAAAAAGCCCACTCGGACATGGACCTAGAAATCTCAGTCCTAGTCCTAGAAAATGCAGCAGCAGAGGAAGTGTGGATAAGCCCTCAATATTGCCTACGCAGGCTGGCAGTGGCTGTCTGGGGTTTCCAGTTTGGTTCTCTCCCAGTCTTAGCTGCAGACACCAGGGACTGAACCTGGGACCTTCTACATGTAGAGAGGATGCTCTGTTTTTGACCTACTTGGATTCATCCGCGGCAACATCATCTTCTTCAAATTAAAGGGTCAACAAGTATACAGTCCTGACATCCAGAATGGGAACAGTGTGGCTGAGCATGAATTTTGCAAACCCTTTTCAAAACAACCCGGCAACAGATAGCATGAAATGTGTCTGTTCGGTTTTTCAGCACCATTACATCATGGGTTATTTTCTTAGCTATAGCCAGCCTCCATACATCTTTACATTGCAAGTCTGTGGGGCAAAAGCTACATTGAACATATCATCATCATCATCATCATCATGAACATCATCCAAATCAAGTGATGATGGCAATATTCTGCTCACGTGCATCTATTTATTTCGTCTTTATATTTTTAGTGGCAGTTACATGTACACCATCATGTCATATTTCAATGATTGGCAGACTGGAACTGTTACAGGTTCTACTTAATACTCGTTCTGTGTCCAGGGCAGCTGTCTACCAGCTCTATCTGGTATGCAGGCTGAGACCCTACCTGCCCGCGGACTGTCTCACCAGAGTGGTGCATGCTCTAGTTATCTCCCGCTTGGACAACTGCAATGCGCTCTATGTGGGGCTACCTTTGAAGGTGACCCAGAAACTGCAACTAATCCAGAACGCGGCAGCTAGACTGGGAGTGGCCACAGAGACCACATAACACCAGTCTTGAAAGTCCTACATTGGCTCCCAGTACGTTTCCAAGCACAATTCAAAGTGTTGGTACTGACCTTTAAAGCCCTAAACAGCCTCGGCCCAGTATACCTGAAGGAGCGTCTCCATCCCCATCATTCAGCCCGGACACTGAGGTCCAGCTCCGAGGTCCTTCTGGTAGTTCCCTCACTGTGAGAAGTAAAGCTACACGGAACCAGGCAGAGGGCCTTCTCGGTAGTGGCGCCTGTCCTGTGGAACGCCCTCCCATCAGATGTCAAGGAAATAAACAACTATCTGACTTTTAGAAGACATCCGACGGCAGCCCTGTTTAGGGAAGTTTTAAATGTTTGATGTTTTATTGTATTTTTAATATTCTATTGGGAGCTGCCCAGAGTGGCTGGAGAATCTATTTTTTAGCTCCTGCTAAAAAATGTTGTTGTTGTTGTTTATAATATACATTTTTATTAGTTTTTACATATATTTTCCAAACAGAACATATCATTTCATCTTATACAACATTTTGGCTATTTTAACCTGAGACTTACATCAACCACGTGTAATGATTTTCAATCTCTTAATCTTACATTTGTTATCCTAACTATTACTTTTAATAATCCATAACTTAAAATCCATTCTCATAAATCTTTTCTGCAATATTACATATAGTTCTCCTTGCAAAACTTCTTGTAGTCCTACAAGTGTAGTCAGTTGGTTACAATTGTCTTTCAGATAACTCATATATTTACTCCAATCTTTCAAGAATTTCTGGTCCCGCTGGTTTCGAATTCTCCCTGTCATGCTAAAAATAGTTTTATTTAGACATGGCTACCCAGATGTTTGGACGCGGGTGGCGCTGTGGGTAAAAGCCTCAGCGCCTAGGGCTTGCCGATCGAAAGGTCGGCGGTTCGAATCCCCGCAGCGGGGTGCGCTCCCGCTGCTCGGTCCCAACGCCTGCCAACCTAGCAGTTCGAAAGCACCCCCGGGTGCAAGTAGATAAATAGGTACCGCTTACCAGCGGGAAGGTAAACGGCGTTCCGTGTGCTGTGCTGGCTCGCCAGATGCAGCTTTGTCACGCTGGCCACGTGACCCGGAAGTGTCTCCGGACAGCGCTGGCCCCCGGCCTATAGATGTGAGATGGGCGCACAAACCCCAGAGTCTGTCAAGACTGGCCCGTTCGGGCAGGGGTACCTTTACCTTTACCTTTACCTTACCCAGATGTTTAGAAAGCCGATGCAAGTTTGAATTACTTTTTAATCTAACATCACTCAAACTTTTTGAAAGTCACAAATGATTGTCGTTAACTTTTCTTATTGATAATTTTATTGTTTAATCTTTTTTGTAAGCCACTTTGAAGGGGTTTTTTTAACAAGCAAATGGTGTATATGTTTTATGAAATAAATACATATATTTTGGGTCTAAGTCACCTTCCACAATAGGATGTGAAGATGGCAAAGAAATCCTCACAGGCTGTTTATTGCCTCTTTGCAAACGGGGTCAGAATATGTGTTATTCAAAAAAGCAGTCTATCAGCAGAAAAATATGGTAAGGCTTTGCTTGGTTTTTCCTTTTTCTGGCAAGAGTTCGTCAAGACTTTTTTTTAGGGGGGTGGGGAGAGGAGAGAAAATTACTTCCTAAAATGTTCAAAAGCTTTTCCTCAGTTTGTTATTAAAGCAATTATCTAGCATAACACAGTGCAAAAAGCGCAAAGTAATCTAATGGGAAACAAATGTGCTAAGGAACTCAGTAAACTTCAGGCTCTTTATTGAAAAACGAGGGGAAAGTGACCTGAGGGGGGGAGAGAGGCAACTGTGGAAAGATTTTCCACCTGGCCTTGGGCAAAAACATCAAACAGACCTCGGAAGGAGGCGATTTATAATCTGGTTGTCTGGTTGTCTTCGAACCTCACTATCTGTATGTCAGTCTCTCCTCCCTGCTGCCTCAACTTTTGGGGGCGATTTTATTTAGTGCCAAACTGTCTCAGTCTTCTGTGTAGAATCCATCAAGTTAGGGAAGGGATGTACGATGACTCTTTGCAGCAGAAAGGGGTAGTTATGTAGACTTAAGAGAGAGGATGCTTTTCTTTTCTTTTCTTTTAAAAAGAGAGTTTCTAGTCCAAATGTTTGTGAAGAACTATCTGACTGGGCGGCTTCTGTGGTAGGAATCGTTTCATACCCCCCAACATTTCTCCAATGAAAATAGGGATGTCCTATTCCATAGTAAGAGTAATAGAAATAATAATACTAATATTTCTATTATATACTGTGGGCGGCTTCCAACACATATAAAAACATAATAAGAATTTAAAATAAAAACTTTCCCTATACAAGGCTTCCTTCAGATGACTTCTAAAGGTTGTAAAGTTACTTATCTCCTTGGCTTCGGGGTCACATAACTCCACACTCTCCAAAATTTCTCTGATGAAAATAGGGACGTCCAAAGGAAAAGCAGGACATTCTGAGATCAAATCAGAAATAGTAGTAGTAGTAGTAGTTGTAGTAGTAGTAGCAGTAGTATTTATACCCTGCCCATCTGGCTGTGTTTCCCCAGCCACTCTGGGTGGCTTACAGCATATCTAAAAACATAATAAAACATCAAACATTAAGAACTTCCCGATACAGGGCTGCCTTCAGATGTTTTCTAAAAGTAGTGTAGTTCTTTATCTCCTTGACATCTGAAGGGAAGGCGTTCCACAGGGAGGGCGCCACTACCGAGAAGACCCTCTGCCTGGGACAGCTTCTGTAAATCTGGGACTGTCTCTGGAAAATAAGGACACTTGGAGGGTCTGGTACATTCATTATTTGGTGACTGTGGCATCAAGTCACAGAAGATGCTTCATCCAGATCCTTCTATCTCTAACTGGAAGAAACCCCCATCTGAAACCTCCACCTGCTCAGAGTGGATTTGGCCGACAGACACAATCTCAGTCTATCTAGCTCAGCATTGTCTACACTGGGGACATTCCAAGTCCCAGCTGGATGATGCCATAAGGGATTGAACTTTGTGCCTTCTTCAAGGCAGACACTCTAACCACTGTGCTACAGCCCTTCCCTTAAAACACATGACTCCCTCTGAGGCTTATAAGCCATCAAGTGGAGACTAGGAACATTGGACACTCCCCTGTATTGGCACAGATCCTTGGTCCATCACACTCAGTATTGTCTAGGAGTCCTTTCTCAGGCCTACCTTGTGATGCCCAGAAACGAACCTGGAACCTTTTGCGTGTAGACCAGGTGCACTCTAGCACTGAGCTATGGACCTTTTTGAGAGAACACAGAGGTTGAGATACATTGAGGTGTTCCAATCCACTTGGCATGGTCAAGCTTTGCATTTGTGATTGGGTTCATTTTAAGAAATGAATACAGAATATTTGTCACTTAAGAGAAGTATTGAAGCCACAAAGAGATAGAGAGAAGTCAACTAATATAGCAGGGATTCAAACTAGTTTTCTAGAACAGAAAGAAAATGACTGTAAAGAAAGAAAGAAAAGAAGGATTACAAATGTATTTCTTTCTGAGAACCTGGAGTATAGAACATTCAAATTACTGTTTGTATCCTTCTAACAAGTTTTAATTGTTAATGACTAATTCTTTTTCGTTTTTTATTATTATTTATCATTTTTCCTTTTTTCTTTTTATATTTTTATATTTTTTCTTTTTGTATTTTTTCTTTTTCTTTTTGAATATTTGGGTGTAATGTTTAATTCATGCTTTCTCTGTAATTTTTAAAAATGCAATAAAGATAAAAAATAAAAAAAGGATTTGTGATTGGGTGGCAGATCTTATCTCATATGACACATAGACTGTGCTGTGCCCTCCGTTCAAATATTTGGCTGTCTCCATTTTGGAGCTGCAGGAGATTCAGCACCAGAGATTTAACAATTGTTACCTGCAACAAAGGTACACAGGTGGCGCTGTGGGTTAAACCACAGAGCCTAGGACTTGCCGATCAGAAAGTCAGCGGTTCGAATCCCCGCGACGGGGTGAGCTCCTGTTGCTCGGTCCCTGCTCCTGCCAACCTAGCAGTTCGAAAGCACGTCAAAGTGCAAGTAGATAAATAGGTACCGCTCTGGCGGGAAGGTAAACGCCGTTTCCGTTCGCTACTCTGGTTCGCCAGAAGTGGCTTTGTCATGCTGGCCACATGACCCGGAAGCTGTATGCTGGCTCTCTCGGCCAGTAAAGCGAGATGAGCGCCGCAACCCCAGAGTCGGCCACGACTGGACCTAATGGTCAGGGGTCCCTTTACCTTTACCTTTACCTGCAACAAAAGGTTGCAGAGAGGAGTGATCATGTTTCAGGGTGGCTAGTGCCCATGGGGACCAGGAGCGTAGCTGGCAGGGAGGTCCACAGTAGAAGGAGAGGCTGAGTAGCTAGTAGTTTAACCCTCTGCATATCATTTCATTTTTAAAACAAAGTCAACAAAAGTTGCTGTCCATTTCAACTCAAAACTGACAACTTGTCATTTTGCCAAGTCCGTACCCTCCAACATTTCTCCAATGAAAATAGGGATGTCCTATTCAACAACAACAACAGTTTTACTGGGCTGCTTCCAACATATATCAAAATATAATAAAATATTAAACATTTTAAAATGTCCCCATACAGGGCTGCTTTGAGATGATTTGGGGGTCAGTTAACTCCATACCCTCCAACATTTCTCCAGTGAAAATAGGGACGTCCTAAGGAAAAGCAGGACATTCCAGGATGAAATCAGAAACCGGGGCGGCTTCTGTAAATTCTGGACTGTCCCTGGAAAATAGGGATGCTTGGAGGGTCTGCAAATCTCAGCACAAGGCGGAAAACTGCAGCCTTGCACTGCACATCTCTGACTTTGTTAAAGTGCTGTGCAACTGATTCAATTTTTTGTTTTCTTTTAGATCGCAATGCCTTGGTTCCCAAATGGGTGAATTCTTTTCTTCTTCTTCTCTTTTGCATTTAATACTCACTCATTGCCCCAAGCGGTGCAGCTGTGCTGGGGATTAATAGGAGGGGGCACGGGTGATTATTTTACAGTGGACAGAGAATATCCTTCATGAGACCCTTCCTGGAAATACTTTCCCACCGTCCGCCGGGGCTTGCCGCAGCCAAAACACCATCACTGTCGCGCTGCGCCTTGGTGCATGAAGTCATAGCTAACGGCAGCCCTCTGCGTTCCAAACCTGGAAGAGATGTGATTCTTGAAGCTGCGTCTCGTGTTTCCCAATAATGTGTATGTGGGCTGGCCTCTAACTGCTGCTTTGCACTGTCTCTTCCATGTGAGTTTTTCAGAAGATCACCAGCACAGGAAGGGGTGCGCTTTGCAAGACATAGGTTTTAAAAAGGTGCGAGTCAAGCGCATTTTATGCACTCAATTTCAAGCTGGGACAAATGCCCCCAAGAGCGCTTTCCACAGAACCGTTTGTCCGCATGGAATTTGTGGGCAGTAGAGAGAGATTTGGCGACATTCAGTGGGTGGTCGAATCCTGGGAAATTAAGGATGGATGCCTTTACCTGTGCACTGGAGTGATAGGACCTGGGAGACTCGGGTTCCAATCCGCACTCAGTCAGGAAGCTCCCTGGGTGACCGTGGAACAGAGTCCCCGGCTCTCAGCATAACCTACCTCACTGGGTTGTTGTGAGAATCATAGCAACTCATTTAAAAGTTATGCAGAGGCTTTCAGTCGTATAAAAATAACAGAATGGTGTACGACGACGTTTCACAAAAGAGATGAAATGCTGTTAAAAACAAATGCAGAATACATTCCTGAGACAGATTGTCCTATGTAGATGAAATATACTTGGAGTCGAGAGTGGATTTCATGCTCTTTATTCAGCTCATAGTGGTGAGGAGGAATGGAAGTTTTATACAGTCTGCTTTATATACATTATTTACACAATGGGCCCCAGGTGATTGGCTAATTCCGGGATTCTCCTGTAGGCCAATCAGGTTGCAGATTCACTTCCACCTGGAGCTGGATTGGGTGGCTCCTGTGGACCAATCAGACTGCTGCATTCTGAATCCTATTGTTCTAGGACCAATCAGACTGCTGCATTTTGGATCCTATTCAACTCAGTACATAACAGTGGATAAGGTGGCGTTGTGTTGTAGCTGTTTCCTTGGGGAATTCTTGGGGTGAAAGGTGGCAGCACTCATTGCCCTGGTCCCTCTGCTATGCCAGTAGCATGAAACTGAAAGGTGAAGGATTCAGGACAGACAAAAGAAAGTCTTTCTTCATGCAACAGATAGTTAAACTATGGAACTCACTCCCACTGGAGTCAAGGATGGCCGCTAGCTTAGGTGGCTTTAAAAAAAGACTGAAGAAATTCATGGAGGAGAAGGCTATCAGTGGCTGCTAGCCACGATGGCTACCTCCACTGTCAAAGGTATCTGGTCTCTGAATACCAGCTGCTGCGAATTGCAGGTGGCCAGAGTGCTCTTGGGTTCAGATGCTGCTTGCCAGTTTCCCAGAAGAGGGATCTGGTCAGCCACTGTGAGGGTAGAGTGCTGGACTAAATGGACCATTGGCTTGATCAAGCTGGTTCATCTCATGACATCATGAAGATTTCACTAAACCTGCAGGCAGGGGAGGATGTGCCATTGGGACAAATTGGGCACAACCCCAGCAACCTCAGTCAGTCCGCACTGGGCTGACCCTGCCTGCCAGCTTCCTCTTCCTGTCTCTCAGTAATGCTGATTGTAGAATTCAGCAGAGGACAAAGCCAGAATTACATTGATGCCCCTGTCATTGGCTGTGGCTCCACCTGCTGCCTGGGGTTCCTGTACAGTGGTACCTCGGGTTACATATGCTTCAGGTTAGATATGCTTCAGGTTACATACTCCGCTAACCCAGAAATATTACCTCGGATTAAGACCTTTGCTTCAGGATGAGAACAGAAATCACGCGCCAGCAGTGCGGCTGCAGCAGGAGGCCCCATTAGCTAAAGTGGTGCTTCAGGTTAAGAACAGTTTCAGGTTAAGAACAGACCTCCAGAACGAATTAAGTTCTTAACCCGAGGTACCACTGTATTCCTGATGCCAGCATGTCTTCCAACATTTCTCCGATGAAAATAAGGACATCCTATACCTCCAACATTTCTCTGATGAAAATAGGGATGTTCTAAGGAAAAGCGGGACATTCCAGGAAAATAAGGACATCCTATACCTCCAACATTTCTCTGATGAAAATAGGGATGTTCTAAGGAAAAGCGGGACATTCCAGGATCAAATCAGAAACTGGGATGTCTACTGTAAATTTGGGACTGTCCCTGGAAAATAGGGACACCCGGAGGATCTGTACCAGTTGCTGGAGACCTATAGGAGGGAAGAGTGCTCCTATACTCAGGTCCTGCTCGTGGGCTTCCCACGGGCACCATTGGGTTGCCTACGGTGAGACCAGGATGGACCACTGACCTGATCTAGTAGGCTCCTCTTCTGTCCTTACGTTCTTAATTGGCCTCAGAAGAAATGCTATACTTGATGAAATACAGGCCTGACCTGAGGTTGCAACGTCTGTCTTTATGATGTGAAGGCAAAGTTTTGTTTACCATGCTTGTATGCCTCTTTTCCTCTCCCTGGTGATGGGAGTGAGGCGGGGTATCAACCTTGCAAAAGTAACACCTTGTTCCTGAACATCTTAGTGCATGTACTGGTTCCCATGTCATGCCTGCTCTGTCAAAACAAGTTCTCTTCACCCCTCGGGGTCAGCCGAGCTTTTGAGCATCAAGCTGTCGTCTTGGGGTATCGTCAGGAGTTTTCGCCAGATAACAGACGACCAGCTCACATTCCAGAACAATTATGACTGCTGATGATGAATGAGCCAGCTTCAGAGGCAGGAGGAAATTCCTACAGGTGGAGTGACCTTCAGAGAGGAGTCATGTTTGTTTGACTAGTGTTCGCAGCCAGAGGGGATTGGTGGTGAAGAGTGCGAGGGAAGTGTCCACAGAGGCCCACTTCTGCAAAAACAGGCCCATGAAACCAGAGACACACCCTTCAGTTTAGGAAGAGAAAACTAGCTCATCTAAGGAACTATTTGTGGGGCAGGTGTGGGGACCCTTTTTCTTAGCCTGAGGGTCACATTTCCATATGGGAAATTTTCCGGGGGCCACATGCTGGTGGTGAGCAGAGCAAGAGGCAGAAGTAGGCAGGGCAAAAGTTTGGGATGTAATCCATTGGAGCAGTCAAATGCAACATTCCTTATTTCCTTAGGGTGGGCACAAGTAGGAGGGTATTACTCCAGGCGATGTAACTTCCTGTTCCACTGGTCTGGAGCATCCTGCGTGTGATCTGTGAGATGGGTGTGGCCCTGGCTGACTCCATAAAAGAGCCGAGTCATGCAGCCATTCTCTCTGGATCACCTCTCTTGATCTCCTCTCTTGCTTGCTGCTTTCTTGGTGCCATGCTGCCCTCCTGTAGCCATTTTGTTCTCTTAATGTAATTTTGCTCAATCTCCATATGAGATGAACTCACAGTTTGTTGTGTAGCTACAAGCTACAGTCTGCCTTCAGGGATCATACTGTGAACTGAATGCGAGCAAGCTTCTTGTTACTTTTAAGGAAAGACTCTTGTGTCTCTATTCTTTTAAGAGGGCACACCAGGAATAATCCAATCTGCTTAACTAAAGAGATTCAAATGAATCTGCAAACTAGCTTCCTGCTGTATTGAGGGGGGTCTGCTCTGCTACATGACTCACTAGCGTGAGTGAAGGAAGGATCATGTTTAATCAATATATCCTCTCCTACTATCCTTAACGTTCCCACAAAAAGTAGGTGGAGCAATGGGTGGGGCTCTGACCTTTGTTCGATGAGCTACATTCCAGTCACCAGACGTCGGAAGTTTCCACATGTTCACATCTCCATCCAACATCTGGGCAAGCAAGAGCCTATCCAGCTCCGTCAGGCCTCCTCTCCCCTCAGCTGTCATCTGGGTGCAGCCATTCCACCAGACTGCCTCAGTGGGAGAGGTAGGAAGCAGAAGGCCCATTGCATCAGCTTTGCTGGATGCCAGAGGTGCCAGCTCCTCCAGATGATTGTGGGGGTGCATGGCGTCCTGACTTCCTCAGGTTACATACGCTTCAGGTTACATACTCCGCTAACCCAGAAATATTACCTCGGGTTAAGAACTTTGCTTCAGGATGAGAACAGAAATCATGCTCCAGCAGCATGGCGGCAGCAGGAGGCCCCATTATCTAAAGTGGTGTTTCAGGTTAAGAACAGTTTCAGGTTAAGTACGGACCTCCGGAACAAATTAAGTCCTTAACCTGAGGTACCACTGTATTAAGGGGAAGTGTGCATAAAAATGCATTATATGGCTTGGGCCCAGACTGCCTGAAAGATCATATCTCCCTCCACAAACCTGCCCAGGTGCTGAAATCCTTGGATGGACACCTTCTCTCAGTCCCATCACCATCAGAATCATGGTTGCTGGTGGCACAAGAGAGCCTTTTCTGTGGCTGCTCCTAGATTGTAGGATCCCCTCCCAAGAGAGGCTAGACTGGCTCCCCCTTTGTTATCCTTCCTCCAGCCAAGGCCTTCCTGTTTAGACAGGTCTTTGGAAACTAAGGTGCAGATGATGCAGACCACTGGGCCATTGTTCAGGGCAAACTGTGTTCTAATTGCTGGTTCAAAATACTTTTTTATTTTAACGATTGTTTTTTAACTGGTTTGTTGTTGTTACTTTGTGTTCCATAATGATGCTTTCAAACGTTGGAAGCTGCTGTGAATCCCAGCTTGGGAGAAAGATGCAATATAAACCATTACGTGATTTCCATTAGGGTAAACCACTTCCAAAATGTGTGCATTCATGATATCCATGTTTAAAAATGGGTTTACTAAGAGAAATTTGTGCAAAAAAAATGCTGATGAGTTTTCATGAGCATTAAAAAAAAAAGTAAGTGCAATGGCTGGAGAAATACCGATAACTGAATTTAATACAGTCGTATCTTGGAAGTTGAACAGAATCTGTTCTGGAAGTCCATTAGACTTCCAAAATGTTCAGAAACCAAAGTGCGGTTTCTGATTGGCTGCAGGAAGCTCATGCAGCCAATCGGAAGCCCCATTGGACATTCGGTTTCCAAAATTGGTTCGCAAACTGGAGCAGTCACTTCTGGATTTGTGGCATTTGGGAGCCAAAACATTCGAGAACTAAGCTGTTTGAAAACCAAGGTACAACTGTACTGTGGGGGGAAACAACTGAAGAAACTGAAATGGACA
This sequence comes from Podarcis vaucheri, assembly GCF_965113315.1. NCBI lineage: Eukaryota > Metazoa > Chordata > Lepidosauria > Squamata > Lacertidae > Podarcis > Podarcis vaucheri. Next base: position 20,997,326 of record NC_138754.1, on the reverse strand, counting down.
GATCCTTCCAGTCCTAACAAGAATGATCACACACACATTCTGGCTCCATCTCCTTTCCTCCATTTTCATGCATAGCCTTAGCATGATTAAGCAGCAGCAGCACCAAGATCAATGACATTCTTCTCATTCCGCCAGTAGCTCTGCCATTCACACTACCAGGAGCTAGATGGGATCATGGAACCAGCTTCTCCATTCAGGTTGCTAGGGAGTGGCAGCGATAATTACTCTCTGGTGTGTGGGATGATGGGATTTTAGCCATATAACCTACGCAAGGATCTGGCTGCGTGTAATTTATGAACGTGGCATTCTCACACCTCCGGGGAGGGCGCCTCGCCTCTTTTGATGTCAAAGGCTGCAGGAAAACCCATCGGTTCCCCCTCCTGTTTGTACTGCAGGTAAGATAACACCAGTTGCTGCTGTGCATACACACCCATATTGCCAGCCCACACAACTATCGTGCAAAATTAGGGATTCTTATCGTGCAAAGATAGGCATCACCTAGATTTGAAGAATGGCCAGATAAATCACGGAAAGTGGCAGAAATGCATACTTTTGCAGAGTTCAGCCAATTGTGCAATGGCAGGCAAAAGAAAGACAAAACATTCTTTACAAGCAAATGTCGACTGAATTTGTGGTGGATCTTGATTGCTATAAACGTTTCTCTGTACAGTAGGTTTATATGGTTGAAACTACATTGATTAGGATCATGGATTTTGCATAGATAGAGATCTGCTATTAAGATTTGGCCTTTTTTGTAAATAGAATGTTTTGTGTTTAGTTTTTTTTAAAAAAAAGTCACGCACACAAATTATAATAAACTTATTTATTTCTTTAAGAAGCTGGGATAAGGCAGGCCAAGTATTTGTGACGTATTTTGCTGGACAGCTGTTCAAATAAGAGACTCCATGGCAATGTGACAAAACTGGCTATTGAATTATCACCATGACCATTGTTTTTACAAGGAAAAAATAAAACTGGATATGCTAATAACCAATCAGATATCAATTCGCAACCTGATAAGCCAAAATGACCTCTGAACAGTTTGCAGGTACAGTGGTACCTCGGGTTAAGTACTTAATTCGTTCCGGAGGTCCATTCTTAACCTAAAACTGTTCTTAACCTGAAGCAACATTTTAGCTAATGGGGCCTCCTGCTGCTGCTGCGCCGCCGGAGCACGATTTCTGTTCTCATCCTGAAGCAAAGTTCTTAACCCGAGGTAATATTTCTGGGTTAGCAGAGTCTGTAAACTGAAGCGTATGTAACCTGAAACGTATGTAACCCGAGGTACCACTGTATAGAAGATCCATTTCTAAATAAAATACATAATAAACAATTTTATTGAAGCATTAAAAGCAACCATATTGTTTAAATAAGTAAAACAAGATGGTTTAAAAGCACATTGTTCTCATCATTATCACCATTCCTACTAGAACTATTTACACCCCAACATCAGGTCCAAGGGTAGGTTGCAATAATTCAAAACAATTTAAAAAAATTAAAACAATTAGATCAGGAAGTGCATTGATCAGGAAGCTGATGAATCGTAAGGCATGAGTACTAAATATTGTTTTCCGAAATTAAAGCCGTTTAAAACTTGGGTCTTCTCAAACAACAACCCTGGCTCTTTCTCTCCCAAGCTCTCATCTCAACTTTCCCCTGCCATCAGATAAGTATAAATTCTTTACTGGGGTTTTAAGTTATGTTCTCTGTCCTAAAGTGGTTAATCCTTTTGCTCTGCATTCATCAGAACTTGACTTCCAAAGCTCCCAGAACCATTTCTGCATGTTCAGATGGAGGCCACTATAATCAGCTAAACAGAGCAGATTGAAGCTTGGCCGCAAATGCTTCTCCCACACGCTCCACGGAGGGAGAGAGAGAGGCCAAGTTGCAAGACATTCCCTCTGCGGAGGAAATGCCATGGAAAACTAGAAGAGTTATATCACTTACATAAACCGACAGCGGTCGCAAACCAGGAAGGAAATGGAAGGTAACAGAAACCGCCATCTGTACTGTCTCATACAAGAGTAGCGCTGGCAGGGATGGAGAGGGAGCTGCGTTCGTCCGCCGGGCAGAGAAGTTTATAAATCCAGGTTTTGCGATGTGGGCTACTGTGTTTTCGGTGTTACACGGTTGTCAGGATCGGGGCCCACAGCACGTCTTGAACCTGCGATTTCCTGGGTGGGGAGTCAAGCGCCGGGCTGCCATCAAGCTCTCTCCAAAGGGATCTGCTTTTTCCTCAACCGAAGGGTCTTCCCTTCCTGGCAACTTTTTTGAGGGCCACTTGCCAGTGGTGGATTGGGCCAGAGGCAAAAGTGGGAGGAGCAAGCATTGCCCATGTGACCTTTGTACAATGGGCTGATTGGAGGAAGTGGAAGCACACTCAGCTTCGGACCAATGTGCTCATGCGCCTACAAGGCTGCTGACCTGGTGTGTTTGATCTGCTGATAATTGCCCACCCATGCTCAGCATCAGTCCTAGGCACCCGCAGCCAATGTCAGTTAGTTAATTCTATATTTTTAAAAATTATCTGCCAGGGGTTCTTCAGCCATGATTCTTGCATTGCAGGGACTGGACTAGATGGGGTATTTTCCAGGGTCACCAACTTGGGCCCTACATTGATGTTGTAGCACGGTATATGCATGTGTGGCGGCTCCTGGACTAGGGCCGGCACCTCCCCTGTGGGGCCTCTGTCCACCACGCGGCCTCGGTCCTCTGCCAGAATGGGCCCCAACATAGGCCCTGTGGTGGAGGCACAAGCCCCAGCTTAGCTGCTGCCGTGGCATCTGAGCACCAGAAATAAGGCAGCAGCGGATGGTGAAGACGGGGGCAGGGACGGAGGCTGGGCACTCACAACAAAACTTTTGTGGGTGCCCGATCCCCCTAGGGCCCCCTGGTGTTGGTGCCAGTGCTTCGAACCCTGCCATTCTGTGATTCCTTGATATGACCAGGCTCCATTTCCTGATCGACCCAGGACCCATTCACTGGCTCCCAGGTTTTAGCCCCATAGGAAACAACTTCTACTAAATCAGACCACTGGTCCATCTAGCTCAGCACTGTCCACACCAACCGGCAGCAGTTCTTTAGGATTTTAGATTATTATTATTATTATTATTATTATTATTATTAATAATAATAATAATAATACCCTACCTATCTGGCTGAGAAGGCCCTCTGTCTGGTTCCCTGTAACCTTACTTCTCACAATGAGGGAACTGCCAGAAGGCCCTTGGCGCTGGATCTCAGTGTCCGGGCAGAACGATGGGGGTGGAGACACTCTTTCAGGTATACAGATACCGCTTCCTATGTCCCCAGACGCATTCTATGCCTGTGCTGTGGGTTGCAAAGCTAGAGACCCACCGCTAATGAAATACTCGTTGCTACCGCTCTTAAAATTCTAGGTGGCTTCGGTGGGCTGCAGCCAAGGACATCTTTTCTTCTCTGTTTGCATGCTTTCTCCTGTTATTTACTTGGCTAGCATAACCCCTGCTGGCCCCAGATGCAAGCAAGCTACCCTGGAAATAACAGTGTAGCTGTTTCGACACCAGCACTTAGGTGTTTCCAGCAGACTCGTCCTGCAGCTGTCATGCTCGATTCATCTGGACGTGAACTGGCATGGCCATGGAAGGCAACGCCAGTTAGCGGCAGCAAATTCATTTCCACCAGTGAGAGAAATGACACACAGGCCCCGCTGGTTACTTGGGCATTGCTCTTGCTGCTTTTTGAACCAGGGCAGTGGATGAGCAAAACCACTGCTAATGTGGTTCAGTGGAATAGGAACACAGGAGCACAGGACATCAACCCCATTCCCATCACTGATTTTGTAATCGCAATTTCAAAGCATGGATATAGATACCTTTTCAATAATCTCCAATCAAACTGGGTTCAAACATCGTTATGTAAGGACATAAGAAGACCAAGCCTGTATAATCATTTACTCTTTTATTTTGCCTGATTTTATCTCGTATTAATTTTTACATGAGCTCACTCTTTCTATTGAACAATATTATATGAGCAAAAGGGGAAGCTTAAATCAAATAGACGCAGCATTCTTTCTTTTCTTTTTCTCCTTTTTGGTATATATTTCTACTTTTCACTCTCTTTTATTTCATTTTAGCTGCAAAATGAAAGTTTATGTTGAGTTAACTTTGCTGATAGAACCTATGTATAAAAAACTCTGCTTATTCTAACCTGATGTTCCAATTCTTAAAAAATGCCTGGTAGATGGGGGGCCACTTTTGGAGATGCCTGCGTTGCAGGGGATTGGACTAGATGACCCTCAGGGTCCCCTCCAACTTTACAGTTCTATGATCCTATGTCTGTTTTGAGTTTTGGTTAGGAACCACAGGGACTAGCAGCTGGGAATAAACAACAGCCGTATTCCACTAGCAGTTCTGCATTCTGAGACTCTTCTGCAAGCCTGAAGTTAAGAATTTGGCCTATGTGAGAGGAGGGTGAATGCTGAACTGCAAGAACTGAAATATAGGCATGTGTTTGGTTTAGCAGATAGAAAATATTAATCAGCTTGAGTCATAAGGAGTTTGCATTTGTCACCTCTCCCACTGCTTTTGTGCCTTGGGAATTTTGACCGCCCTTTCAAAAACATTTTCCAGCTCTCCAATATCCTTTTTGAGATGAGGCAACCAGAGCTGTACACAGGATTCTGTGAAGGGAAACAGGGCGTCTCTTAAAAGCTATCAGCACCCCTAACAAACTACAGTTCCCAGGATTCTGTGGGGGAATCCACAGCCATTTCAGGTGGTACAATACTGCTTTAAGTGTACAGTGCAGATGGCAGAGCTGGGTGAAGCCATTTTGCCGCTTGAGGCAGACCAGAAAGCAGCTCTCTCCACCACACTCTGGCCTGAGGTGACTGGAGGCAGCCTGGGGAAGCTCAGGGAACCCCCCCCCCTTAGGGGGTGACTGGAATGATGGGGGCAGAGGTGGCTCCCACCCGCAACCAAGCGAGGCATGGCAAAGGCAGCAAAGGCATGCCAGGATGCACCCCCTCTTTCTGGATCTGCCACCACTGCCAGCAGTCCCTAGCCTGCCACCTGAGGCAACAGCTTCAGCATGTCTAATGAGTGGGCCGGCCCTTGCAGATGGGGCCTAGAGGAAGCTTCCCTACTGCAGAAACCCGTCCAGAACATGTTGAGGTCAACTGGGATGTAATGAGGTCTGTGTGCTCATGCATGCTCCCCATTCCACATGTGTTTCCTGAAGCCCTATCCTGAGTCCCTGGAAAGAGCCTGACTGTCCATGTCTGCTGTGACAAAGCATCTCACAGTTTCACTGGGAGTCAGGCCAGAAACCAGAGTATCGGCAGGGATCTCAATTCTCCCCCATTTGGTGTGTAAGGAAGATTGTGGGGATGTCGTCCAGGCCAGGGGCGTAACCAAAGCGTTTGCTTGGATTCACACCGCTTGAGCCCGGGAAGTGTAGCTGCGGTCCTGGCAGAGCGCCAAGCGATGATAGAGCACGTCCAGAAAAATCCTGGGAGCCCTAAATGCAGCAAAGTGCGCCATTTGAGACGATTGATTTTCCACGGTCCGGACAGAGAGATTTCCCCGTCATTCTCAAAAGCGTGAAGCAGTGCAGAGAGGCTCTCTTTGCATTGCGATTGCATGAAGACAGAATCAAACATCTGTGGGGACGGGAGGCATTAGTCCAAAGCCCCAAAAGAAAGAGTCAGAAATCACCTGGTAATCAATGGGAAGTGTGGTGAAAGACCCAGAGATGATTGGAAAAGGAAATCCATCCCAAACTCCGACCGCTGCTAGAAATTCCACAATGAACGGGCCAGAAATTCCTGGGGATCATTCGCCTCTCAGCTAGGCCTGACAGCATTTCCCAGCTATTCTGTTCCTCCACCACTCCACCGACATGCTCTGTCATGAATCTCACTTCTCCCAAATTCTGCTTAAACTATGAGGAATTCTGAAGTTCGTTCCAGAATTGGAATGGGCCCAGTTTGCTGCAGCCCCAAATCCTTTTGATTTGTTGGTATCAATTTCACTCTCCATATTGACCATGTGTGCTGGGGGAGAAATTCAGTTAGAATTTCAATGCAAAGCTATCTAATTTGCATTTTCCCAAACAACACAGAAGAAGCAAATTGCAGCTATTCTTTGAAATTTGTCCATTTCCAAATTTTCAGGGCAGTTCCCTGACCGAATATTGCAATAGGAAATGCATATATTAGAGGAAATGCATCTATCAGTGCAAATCACATACAAAATTAATTTCCACTATGAGCAGGGCAAACTGTATCTTAATTGCTGGTTCTAAATGTGCTTGGGTGTATTTTGTTTTTTAACTGCTCTGTATTTATTACTTCGTATTCTATAACAACGTCCTTGATTTTTTGGCAGCTGTCTTGAATCCAAGCTTGAGAGAAAGATGGTATATAAATACCCTTAACAACAACATTAGGGGGAGGGTGCTTGCAAAAATGGCTATCTTAGAGAAATTTGCATATAAAAATGTGCTTATCAAGATGAATTCACACTAAAATGCTGGTGAATTTTCACGAGGACGAGCATTCACAAACTGATGGGGAAATGTAAAGATCTAAAGTTAAGAATGGGATAAGGAGAAGTTGAGAAGATAAGTAATTGGGAATTAAGAACATGGTAGCATAAGTTCTTTTGTAAGAACTTATGAATTTATGGATGGATGGATGTTTTTCCTTTTGTTGTTCTTTTATTCCTTTTGTTAATTTTTGTGTGTGTTTGTTAAGTAAGAAAACTAATAAAAAGCATATTTTAAATAGGAGAAATTCAGAGAAACTGAAAATGACCAAGTTCATCCAGCTCGACGTGTGTCAGTAAAACACTGCTGAAAAGGGAGTCTCTGTTTCCTCTAGTATTTTATGGATGGACACATGTGAGAATGGCCAGCGTCTGTGGTTGGCCTCAGATACCCTGTTCTGTGGCTCACCATTAAATTCTATTAGGGGAACTGAGAGAAACTGGAACTGGACAAATCTGCCAATTCCTAGGGCCAGTCAGTGGCTGATGCTGCTGTGGCCATTCCTTGTGAGTGATGTGTGTGGCACATGGCACCATTGCATTTCATCAGGGTGGTGGGTACCATGAACTGTGTATTTTAATTGGTGGGAAATCCTCCCCTGAGAACTCGGCTTCTTCCACATCACCCCTTTAAGTAGACCTTAGAGTTCTTTTGAGGTGTGACATGGTGTGAGAAGTGCAGTTGTGCCTCACATTGCCATGCCCCTTGTCTCTGCCTCATTCAAAACAGGACTTTTGCATCTTCCACTTCACTCAGGAAATGTGTGTGGACTGTCCCTGATCTGGGAGACTGCTCATCCCTAGGGATTAATGTCATTACATGTAGGTCAGAGATGGGGAACCTCTGGCCCTCAGATATTACTGGACTACAACTTGGGCAGATAGATAGATAGATAGATGCAGGTGGCGCTGTGGGTTAAACCACAGACTTGCCGATCAGAAGGTCGGCAGTTTGAATTCCCGTGATGGGGTGAGCTCCCGTTACTTGGTCCCTGCTCCTGCCAACCTAGCAGTTCAAAAGCACATCAAAGTGCAAGTAGATAAATAGGTACCGCTCCGGCTGGAAGGTAAACGGCGTTTCCGTGCGCTGCTCTGGTTCGCCAGAAGTGGCTTAGTCATGCCGGTCACATGACCCGGAAGCTGTACACAGGCTCCCTCGGCCAATAAAGCGAGATGAGCACCGCAACCCCAGAGTCGGCCACGGCTGGCCCTAATGGTCAGGGGCCCCTTTATCTTTACCGATATCTTTCTTTATATCTATCATCTATCATCTATCTATCTATCTATCTATCTATCTATCTTATTGCATTTGACCCCCCCCCCTCTTGAGACGGCACACACTGTTCTCTCTCTCCTTATTCAATCCTCACAACAACCCTGCGAGGGAGGTTAGGCTGAGAGATGCAGTGACCAGCTCAAGGTTACCCAGTGAACTTCATACATTAGTATTAGTGAAAGTAGCAGGTGCAAGCATTTTATTTTTATTTTTTTATTGCATTTATATCCCACATTTTTCCTTCAAGGAACTCAAGATGTCATGTATGGTTCTACCGCTCCTCATACCATTCCCACATCAACCCTGTGAAGTCGGTTAGCCTGAGAGGCAGCGACTGGGCCCCAAAGCTGCACCCTGTGAGCTTTGTGACCAAGCGGGGATTCAAACCCTGGTCTCCCAGTTCCTGGCCTGACACTCTAACCACTAGACCACACTGGCTCTCACTGATGGGAGTTGTAGTCCATCTACATCTGGTGAGCTGCAGGTTCCCCCGCTGTGCTCTAAGAAGTCTGTTTGGATCCAGATGTGTGAGCCCTGGCTGCAATTTCTTTCTAATCCCTTCTCTCTCACACACACACTCATATTCTTATGAATCATCTTTCTTTAAATAGCACTCTTATATGAGGAAAAATAACAACAGCGGCATCTGTATAAAAAAAAGCACAAGGCTATGAAATGTAAAACCCATATGCATAATGTTTCCAGGACTGGCTTTTTTGCTCTTTTTCTCCCACATTCATGGAGGGGGGATGAGAGAGAGAGAGAGAGAGAGAGACCTACATCTCTATAAACATAGCGATCTCCATCTTTGTGCGCTGAAGCCTTGGGCAAACACCGAGCTGACAATAGTGGCACTAATGCTAATGAATTCTGATTATTTGGATCAGTCATTAAACTAATAAGCCCATCTCCAAATTAGCGTTAGCTGCCTCGGCCAGTGAAAATTTCATCAAATCGGCTTCATTATTTCAGACGGGGCGCACTTGGCAAAAAGTGGCTGCGGGAGAGGAGAAGGGGACCCTCATCTGATAATTTTATCACTTGACTGCCAGACCGTGAAAAAAATCGGTGTGATGAAGTTTCTCCTTCCCTCCACCCATCTCTTCTCCCTCCCTCCCTCCTTCCCTCCCTCGTTCTGGGGGAAAGCAGATGATGGGGGGGGGTGTTTGTATGTGGGTAGATTTCTCTCTTAATTAAACTAAAGCCATCCTTTCTTGTAATTCTATATAACCTCCACTTCTTCCCCATCACACACACACACTCCATGTCCTTAGAGGCTTCGCATTGCAGGATGAAGACACAACACAGCTTTCAGCACAAACAAAACTCCCTCCTCTTCCCCCTTCCCTCCTCCCCTAGCTCTGTTTTCTTCTTAATTTGTGAAGAAAACAGAAACACAGTGAAACATATCCCCTGGCCACATGTTAATTTCCATTCCTCTCCGTCGTGATTATTTTAAGTTTGTTAGCATTGCAAATTAAACATGAGCCATGAGGCTCCTACTGCTGCCCTCAACTTCTCTGCCTCTCGGCTGATGTTCTGACACCAGGATCCTACCGCCTGTGGTGGACCGCAAAAAGTAGGCAAGAGTATCGGTTTGATGGGGTCCTTGCACATAGTGGAAAAGTTTGGCATTCGTGCCAATGCAAGGCAAGGATGCCAACCAACATGGATGGCTTTAAAAGAAGAAATTTGTGGAGAAGACTATCAATGGCTACTAGCCATGGCGGCGATGTTCTCCCTCCATGATTGGAGGCAATATCGCTTCTGAGTGCTGGATGATGGGAATCGCAAATTGGGCAGGTGTTGTTGCAGTCAGGTCCTGTTTGCAGGCTTCCAATTGAAGCATCTGCTTCGCCCCTGTGAGAAGAAGAGGAGGAGTTTGGATTTGATATCCCACTTTATCACTACCCGAAGGAGTCTCAAAGCGGCCAACATTCTCCTTTTCTTCCCTCCCCCACAACAAACACTCTGTGAGGTGAGTGAGGCTGAGAGACTTCAGAGAAGTGTGACTGGCCCAAGGTCACCCAGCAGCTGCATGTGGAGGAGCAGGGAAGCGAACCTGGTTCACCAGATTACTATTCTACCGCTCTTAACCACTACACCACACTGGCTCTCCACACCACAGCATAGTGGACTAAAGGCACCTCTGGTTTGATCCAGCAGGACACTTTGTATGTTCTTAGTATGTCAGTTTGCATTTCTTAGTGCAGAAAGTATTGATCTGATGTGTAGAGATCTTTCCTATTCTACTTAATTCAAGAGGGTTCTGGAAGCGTCTCTGTGTGAGAGAAACAAGCAGAAGGTTTGTGATATTTGGGTTATTTCCTCAGAGAAGCTGAGTACAACTGGTTTAAACTGGTTCTCTTATCTCTTTCTGTCAAGATCATGCTGACTATAATAGTGAGGCCAGAAGGAACCTGGGTTTCACTCTCTCTTTCTTTCTGGTGTGGTGTTCTGCATATAGTCTTATTATAAGTTATTGTATGTTTGAGTTAAGTCTGCTGCAGCTGGATTTCTTATGGATAGTACCAACCCTGAATGTATTGAATTTGTGACCATTTTGTGAACTATACACTGGAATCTACTCTGGATCAATCTTGAGTAGACTTTCAATGACACTTCCCACGTCAGAAATATATCTTGAAGAGGGCTTCCTTAAAAAAACATAGTTCAGTATTGTTTACACTGACTGGCAGCACCTCTCCAGGATTTCAGGCAGTGGAGATTCCCAACCTTAACAGGAGATGCCAATGATTGAAACTGAAAGCCTTCTAGATGCAAGGCAGATGCTGTGACTCTGAGCTACGGCCCTTCCCCGCTAGCTACCAAGCATGCCCTTTCCTTGCTGATATCTTTATCAAACTCCTGCTCAGCCCTGGTTTCTTCTTTTTCAAAGGCCTCCAGCCTAACCCAGCACCGAAAGCTCCAACTTAACGCCTGGTGTTCCTCTCAGATTTCCAAAGCGCCTGAGTCCTGAGAATATGTTTCCAATATCCTTTCGTCTCTCTCTGTTAGTGTTTTACTCAGCTCCACGCTGGGGAGGTCCTGACCTCTATGGTCTTCGGGGAAAGGGAGCGGGGGAAGGGAAGGGGGGGTCTCCGTCTGCATCAGGAAGTTTCAGCCTGCAGGAGAAGCTGTTTCTTTGGCTCCTCTAATACACTTAACCTGGAGGAGGCCGCTGCCAGGCCGCGATTAGATTACCAACGTTGGCATGTTTGGGCCTAACAAATGGCAAATGGATGGTGTGCCAAGCGATGGCTAATCGCTGTTGACACAGATCTATTGTGCGGCTCGTTATGGGAGGGGAGAGTTCAGGCCGGCATTCAGGTTCTGCCTTCATGACTGCAAGAAGGGTTGAGAAGGTCACCGGTATACCTGTCTCCTTGAATATGAGGGCTCTCCAACTTGGGTGTCATTTTTAAAGGTCTCCATGGCCCTCTCTGGAGGACCATATAAATGTCCTGCCCTCCTCCGGGCCATGGGAGAGCAGATATCGAACACTACTTTTCTGCAAAGCTGCCATTAGTATCATATTAAAAAGTCACACACAAAGGACATGCACACAGGAGGCGGCTGGAACTGTGGAGGCTCAGCAGTGCATTACTCCAAGATACTCCTGGGATACGCCATTGCACTGTGTAGAGCGTATGTGTGTGTGGTTTGGGAGCTGCACGGCCAAGGAAAAACCAATGCTATCCAGGGGTGTAAAGACTGCAGAGAGAATAATTGGGTGCACTCTTCCCACCTTAGATCAAATCTATGCTGCCAGGTGCCATAAGAAAGCGGCAGAGATAGCGCAGGATAGTACGCACCCCGGAAATGATCTCTTTCAGCTTCTGCCTTCTGGAAGAAGGTATAGGGTTATAAAGGCCAGGACTAGCCGCCTGAGAAACAGTTTCTACGCAAATGCAATTCTGGTTCTAAACGCAGCATAAGGGGTCTCTATAATATAGTGTATTTTAAAATGGGGTTTCAGAGTTTTTAGAGGGTTTTGAATGTTTTATGTAGTTCTGTAGTAGTTTTATGTAGTTTTATGTAGTTTTTCAATTCCATTGTTCTGCATGGGACAATGACAATAAAGATATTGTATCGTATCGAAGTTCAACTCCCTCTCAACAATCTCTTGTAACGGCTTGGGCACAGCTTACCTGAAAGATCTTGTCTCCCAATACAAGCCTGCCTGAGTTTTGAGATCCTCAGGTGAGCACCCTCTCTTGGTCCCATCAACATGAGAAACACTGATGGTGGTGACACAAAAGAGATCTTCAGGGGAATGTTGGAAGATTCAGGGCAGGCCAAAGCAAGAACTTCTTCACACAGTGCAAAAAGGATATTGTAGAGTTGGAAAAGTTTTAGGAAAGGGCAATCCAAATGACCAATGGGATGAGGAAAGCTTGCAGTGTTTGGGGTTGGTTTTATTATTATTATTAGCTTAGAGAAAAGGTAAGTAAGAGGCAACATGATAGAAGTTTATACAATTATGCATGGCATGGAAAAAGCAAAGAACTCATAACACAAGATTTGTGGACATCCAATGATGTTGGGAGATTCAGGACAGAGGGGGAAATCCTTCATGCAATGCATAGTTAAACTGTGGAACTCACTGCCACAGGAGGCAGGGATGGCTACCAGCTTGGGTGACTTTGAAAGAGGACTGGACATATTCAGGCAGCATAAGGCTATCAGTGACTACTAGCCATAATGCTCAGCTAACCATCGTCAGAGCCAGTAATGCTTTTGACTGCAGGTTGCTGGAAACCATAGGAGAAGAGAGGGATCTTGTGTTCAGGTCCTGCATGGGAGTTTCTCCCAGGCATCTGGGTGGCCATTGTGAGAACAGGATACTGGCCTGATCCAGTAGACTCTTCTTATGTTCTTATAGGTTGATGGGAACTGAAACCCAATGCAATCTAAAGGGCTGCTGGTCCCCTAGCCTTGTTCTAAAGCAGTGTTTCCCCAACTAGGGTCTCCAGATGTTTTTGAACCACAATTCCCACTATCCCTGACCACTGGTCCTGCTAGCTAGGGATGATGGGAGTTGTAGTCCAAAAACAGCTGGAGACCCAAGTTTGGGAAACACGGCTCTATAGAGATCTATTGAGAGTTGCGTTTCTAAAGTCACATCGCTATGCTTATGGACATACAGTGGTACCTCGGCTTAAGAACTTAATTCGTTCTGGAAGTCTTCTTAACCTGAAACTATTCTTCACCTGAATCACCACTTTAGCTAATGGGGCCTCCTGCTGCCACTGCACCGCCGCTGCACGATTTCTGTTCTCATCCTGAAGCAAAGTTCTTAACCCGAGGTAATATTTCTGGGTTAGCGGAGTCTGTAACCTGAAGCATATGTAACCTGAGGTACCACTGTACCGACACACACAGCACAATTCAGGACAGGAGTGCTGTTTTCATCTTGATATGTAGCTTCTATCATATCAGGTGGAATAGCTATAACTGGATGAAAGAGAACAAAATTCCGTATATTATTTGCCCAGGTTCTGCAGCCTCAGAGGAAGCCTGTTTGTGCTGCAGCATCCCACCCCCCGGCAGCCTTTAAAACCATTTACTCTTCTAATCCATTATTTCCTGTGAGAAAGCCCTCTACGTGATTTCTGACCAAAGCCTCTTTCAGATCCCATAAGGCGAGACGATATATTCCCCCCCCCACCAAAATACCTGCTTGATATATGGCAAATCGCCATTTCCAATTTCCAATCGTCCTCTTCACTTTCGCCCATATGTCGGATCCCCGGATCGGAGTCTTGGGGATGATTCGGATTTATTTCCAGAGAGCAGGAAGGAATGTACTGGTGCTGCCTATCTGGGGAATTTGAGAAATGTCACTAAATCACAAGCAAGTGGAGAGTAGAAAGAGAGAGAGACTGGGGGGGGGATTTGTGGGGGGGATGGGAAGAATGGGCGGGGGGTTGGAGAGGTAAAGGTCTTACATGCATGTCTCCTTCTCTACCCCTCCCAACCTCCCCAATCTCAGACGTAAATCAAATGGCAGCCCTTTCTTTTACAGCGGGGATGTGAGATGGGGGGGGGGGGACGACGCAGGCAGCTGCTCCCATCTGAGGAGGGAGATGCCGGAGACGGATTCACAGAGGGCCCAGAGAACTGGCCTCATCCGAGTCCGTAGGGAAAACGCGGGGAGGGATTGCAAACTGCTGTTGCGGCCTTTGGCCGACACATGATCTGCTGAGATGTAGCAAGATGGATCTGGTGTGGAAAACAAAGGGAGTTTTAAGAGGCACGGGGTAAGTATGGGCTGAAGGTGCGGGGAGTCCCTGAATGCACCAGACATCGTTTCTGCAGTTCCACACCCTGAAAAGCTGAGGATAGGGAGGGCATGAGTGTAACAGAACAGCTTTTTGCTAAGACAGAGGAACGGTCCACACAGAACATGGCTGTTCTCTTTGGCATTCGCTCCCTGGGGTTTTCCAGGTTTCGCTTCTTAATATATACAGTGGTACCTCAGGTTACATACGCTTCGGGTTACAGATTCCGCTAACGCAGAAATAGTACCTCAGGTTAAGAACTTTGCTTCAGGATGAGAACAGAAATTGTGCTCCTGCAGCAGCAGGAGGAGGCCCCATTAGCTAAAGTGGTGCTTCAGGTTAAGAACAGTTTCAGATTAAGAACGGACCTCCGGAACGAATTAAGTACTTAACCCGAGGTACCACTGTACTGCCTTCTGGCTACAAAAGCAAATAATAGATTTTTTTAAAAAAATCTGCTCTCTGACATTCCTGCTAGAAATATGTCTAAATCAACCCATCAGAACTTAAGAAGAGCCCTGCTGAATCACGGCAGTCGTCCATCTAGTCCAGCATCCTGTTCTCACAGTGGTTGTTCCAGTGGCATAGCATGGGGAGTGGGGTTGCCCCAGACACAATATTGTTAGGGGCACAAAATTTCAACACCCAGTGCTGCCTCAATACAGCTGCATGCTTCCATCGCTGGGTTCCATGTGATGGCTTCTCCATGTAAACTAGGAAGTGACCTCTGTAGACAAGAGAATGACTCTTCTTTTATTGTCTCTGTGGCTTCAATCTCCTGGGTGAGGTGAATGGTGTTAGGCAGTTGAGTGTGCATGCGTACTCCATCCATTTCCCTCCCAGCCCCATGTGGCCCCGGGTACTGGCAACTCATGCTACACCACTGTGAGAAGAAGCCTATGGGAAGCCCATGAACCAGACCTGAGCACAAGAGCATTTGTGATTCCGAGCAACTGATTTTCAAAGGCATACTGCCTCTGGCAGTGGAGGTAAAGCACAGCCATCATGGTTAGTAATCATTGCTCTCCATGAATTTGTCTAATTCTCTCTTAAAGTCATCCAGGTTGCAGCTTTCATGCGAGTGAGTTCTGCAGCTTAGTTATGTGCTGTGCAATGCATTTTTATTATGCAATAACACACTATTATATGCATTATTGCACATTTTATATGAATATACATGGGGTACCAACTTTTTATTATTATTATATATTCTTTATTGAAAAATAAAAGCTACAAAATTACAAGTGCCAACTTGAATAAAATATGGGGGGGGGAGGTAAGCCCCACCCAGCATAATTGATCACAAGAGGCAGTATAAGCACACCATTTGACTGGTGATGCCTATCAGCTTGCGGAAGGGGCTGGCAACCCTCAAATATTTTATTGGGGGGCTGAAGGGACCTCGGCACCTAGAAGTTGGCTCCTATGCACAGTATACAAATACATGCATAATAATGCTTATCAAATGATGCTACGGGAGTGTAGGAGCCCATGGAGATGGACTCTTTTATAGGTATCTTTTTTGATATTACACATACAGGTATTTTTGCCATGTAACTTTGCAGATAAGAAGGTAGGCTTCTACCTTATTACAAAAACCTGATCAAACATGAGCATTCCAGAGGTAGCAGGACACTCAATACAAGGGATGGTGTGATGTGAGCAAAGCTTTCCAAAAAGACCCATAAAGGATGGTGACTTGTTGTGAACAGGATAGTTTGTGGGGTCTGTCCTCTTTTGGATGATATAGGTCAAGCATGTCTGTGAGGTGCCTGCATTTTTAGGGATGGAATAGTCAGTTTCTATCTCTTTGGTGTCAGTTCCACAAGTTTTTGCCCCTAATTCAGTTCTGTCCCATTTCTGCATATCTCTCTCTCCCCCTTTGTGTGTGTCTGTGCATGCATTTTTTAAAAATGCATGAATATCCACATAATTTGTATGTATCTACTCTACCCCAAAAATACACTCTAACCTAAAATGCAATTTTTAATAGGCATTCTGGTACACTTCTCTCGTTGTAAGCTAAGACCTGCATTGCAAAATTTGGGGAAATGTAAAAATCAAAGGATTAATTTGCATTAGCAATAGTCCGCAAAGCGTGAATCAGGTCAGTCCACTTTAGAAAAAGTCAATCCAATGAAATGCCCATGGATCTCTATTGCATTGCTGCAGAGACGGGGGGAGGAGGAGTGGTCCGGGATGTACGGTACAGATACTTATCAACTTGCACCGTAAGCATCCCAGAAAGGAAGGGCCATCTAACCCCCTGGCTGTAGTGCCCTGTCCTCAGCACAAAGCAGCCAGCTCATCCATTTCAGAGAGTATTGAATTCAATTATATATTGCAAAGAAAACAAAATTCACGGGGCCAAACCGGGACCTGGCGTAGCTGGACCTCGCCCTGTTCTTGAGTGCCTGTGACTTACACCAGGAGCTGAACTGGGTCCCAGTAAGCCATTGCCTGTTCTCATGTCAAGTTGATGGATTGCAACTTCCTAATGTGGGATTGATGAATTATGACGCCCTAATGTTGGGACCATTGATTATGATTTTCTGTTTCAACGTATAGCTTGCAAAGCAATAATTGATACCATCTGTGCATTAATGTCCTGTTTCTGCAAGAGAACAATGAAAAACATTGCATCCTGTTAATAATAACAACAATAATAATGTTTTTAGAAAATCATCTGAGAGGCCAGCTGCTGTGTTAAAAGATTAAACCATTCCCAGGTTTATAGACTAAGGAGAGACAGAAGTGATTGCCTAGATGGACACCCTCTGATTACCAGCCTTTCCAGACGGGCAAGACTAAACAGTTTATGCCGTAACCCAGGGAAAATTGCTTTATCCTTTCTCCCTGTAAGTGGATTCAGATCTAGCTGGTCAGTTTGGGAGCACGCTGGGGTCAGTGCACACACGCCAAGGCATGTATGGTGGTTTTGGAACAAGGTGGGGGAGAATGAGAGAAATGGGTGGAGGGCCCCCACTCCCGCCTCCTGAGCTCGGACTGGGATAGAAGGTTGCAATGATGACAAACCAGCCTGAAGGGACTTCTCCCTTCTCAAATGTCACCAGGAGACGGCGGAGAGAGAGAGAGAGAGACAAAGAAGGAAAAGCAGGCTGTGGCTTTAATGCCCAAACACGGGTGGACAGTCAAATGTTTGCAGATGGGGCAGGAAATATCAGTTGTGTGGCTCAAGACATCTGGCTTTCTAAACTGCTTGCCACAGAGGCCAGCTGGTTTTAATCAATGTGGAATGGACTTTGAAGGCCGGATCCGAGCCACAGAGTCAGGCATTGGACATCCCAGTCTCCTACCCGCCGGGGAATGTAGAGGTGGTTGAGGTTCTTTGCGGGGAAAGGAGAGCCAGGACTTCGCTTCTAAAATGAGAGGTGTTGAGACTGAAGGAAAGCTAGGAATGGATGGCCTCGAATGCTTAATCCTCAAGACCCCACCCCTAAAACAAAACAAAATGCATATTCCTTGACTCTCTTTGCTCACCTTGGCAGGCCTTGTTTTTCCTGGGAGTTGACACAGGTATGTCAACACCTCTGTTTCAACCAAATTAGGACCCTGTGAAGGCAGATTTGGGGAGACTCCAGTCTGAAGGCCACAACCCTTGGCTGAGTGTCATGCAGATGTCAAGAACAGGGGATGAGGGAAAAGGGGTGGCAGAGAGAGGGAGGGAGAAAAGGGGGTGTGAGAGTGAGAATGAAAGAGAAGAGGATGCCCTTCCCATCTCTGACTTCAGTCCCACCCACCATCAGCATTATTGATTATTTGCTTATGGTTGCATTTATATCTCCACTTTCCCACAAGGGGTTCAGCATGGTGTATATGGCTTGTCCAGGGATGCAGGTGGCACTGTGGTCCAAACCACTGAGCCTCTTGGGCTTGCCAATCAGAAGGTTGGCGGTTCGAATCCCTGCAACAGGGTGAGCTCCCATTGCTCTGTCCCAGGTCCTGCCAACCTAGCAGTTCAAAAGCAAGCCAGTGCAAGTAGATAAATAGGTACCATTGCAGCAGGAAGGTAAATGTTGTTTCAATGCGCTCTGGTTTCCGTCACGGTGTTTCTGGCTCCTGCCGGCTCCCTCGGCCTAAAAGCGAGATGATCGCTGCAACCCCATAGTCACCTTTGACTGGACTTAACCATTCTGGGGTCCTTTACCTTTACCTATACGGTTCACATCTTCCTTCCCCCATTTTGTCCTTATGGCATACCTGTGAGGTCAAGTGGGATGGTCCCCAGGTCACCTGATGTGCATCGTGCAGCCGAGCGAAGGATTTGAACCCTGGAAAGAGTTTATTGGGGTTTAGTTCCCCCTCCCCACACTATCTGGGGGTTAAATCTTGGAACAGAGACTAGATGTGTCTTTTTTTCTAAGGCACTCACATACATCTGAGAATGTGGCTTTGTTCTCTCTTAGTTTCTTTTCTTTTTTCAGATTTTCAGCTCAGTGCTCGACATTTCCACCCCGGTTTGTGAACCTCATGAAGACCCACCAGCATTTTAGTGTGGATTTCTCCTAATATGCACACATTTGTGTGCAATTTTGTTAGACCTGGGAGTTCTGGGTTCAAATCCTCACTCGGCCATGAAGCTCACTGCCTCTTACAGCCTAACCTACCTCCCAGAGTTGTTGTGGAATTAAATGAGGAAGGGGAGAACCATGTGCACCACCTTTATCTTCTTAGAGAAAAAACTGCAATAAGATATAAATGCAATAAGTAAATAAAAATAAATAAATGAAATATTTGTTATGTTTCTTCACTAATATTTGCCCTATATATTATGCATTATTGTATGTAATTTACATGAATACATAAATTTAATGCACACTTTATCCTAGCATCTTACTGCGCATTTACCCCAAATAAGCACACATTTTGTATGCAATTTTGTCTAATACAAAAACATTTCCTTTAACACAATGTGTTTTTCTATGTCTGTCCCCCCACTAATATAAGAATTTCTTACATGCACAGCTTACCTGGCTGAAGAATGTCATTGCAAAATTCAGAGGCATTACGAATTTCAAAGAATGGCTGTGTTTCAGTTCTTGCATTGTTTTGCAAATCACACCTTTAAATACCTAACAACTGGATCAAAGTTCTCGCCTATCCCTAGATGAACTACAGCTAAGACCAAAAATGTAGCTGATTGTGGAGTTGGAGGGGGGGGGATATATGGTCAACTGTAGGCGCCTGGGTACATGAGATTGCCCTCAAGCAGGAAGACAAACCTGATCTCTGCATCATCAAAGCACCACACCCAAATGCCTTCCCATCATTGCTCTTATCTCTCCTTGTCAACGGAGCTGCTGCTTCATCCCCACTTTCCCTGCTCTCTGGAGACACCCCTCCCCCCGAATCCGACTTTGGGAATGCACCCCTCCTCCCGTCCACCCTCTTGTGTGACAGCTAGCAAGGAAGCTTGACATCCAGCATCTGCTTGCCAAAAACAAGCAAGAAAGCAAACACGGGAGAAAGGGGGCCAAAGGGAGGAATGAAAAGGGTAAGACTCAACAAGTCAGGGAACAGCATTCCAAGAGGTAGAGAAAATGTACCTAATCGAGAGCCTCAGCATTGAGCAAAGAGAAAGGGAATTGCTTTGGACGCCCAAAGCTTGTTTTAACAAGCAGTAGTTAAGGTTAACCACAGGTTAGGGTGTGAACATGGGCCACTAGGTTTCTTTTTCTCCCAAACCATTGTTTCAACAAGCAGTAGTTAAGGTTAACCATCGTTTAGGGTGCGAACATGAGCCACTATGTTTCTTTTTTCAAAGCATTGTCTGGACAAGCAGTAGTTAAGGTTAACCACAGTTTAGGGTGTGAATATGGGCCAGTATGCCTTTTTTCAAAGATTCGTAATAGCATCATTTCCTTCAATGTTTTGCTAAATGTTTTACTGGAGCATTACTGCATTTTGATCTTATGTAAGCCTTTTGCTTGCGATTTTATGATTGCAAATGGTGAGAACTGCTTAGAGATTTTGCTATATAGGTTATTATATGAATGAATGGATGAACGAATGAAAGCATCACTGAGAGGCTCAAAACTCAATGTGGCTTCTCTCAGCTGTTCATTGACAAATGTTGACAGGTAAGAAAGAGGTTGAGGGACACAGCAGAGGAGGCTGGTTTCTTAGGGCAAGTGGGGCACAGCCCCTCCAATCCCAGTCTGCCCTCAGGTAGATTGCATCTCTCTACTCCTGACTTACAACTAGCCCATGGAGCAACTTTGGTTGTTAGCCTCCTCCTTCATCTCATCCCACCACCCATTTCTGGACCTCTTCTTGTTTGTTCAATTAACAACTTCCTCCAGAAAACTTTAATATATCTCTATATGTACACCAGTCTGGGAGCTTAACTACAGCTCCCATAATTATTTGGGGAAAGTCATGTTTAAAGTGGTATCATCATGCTTTAAATGTGGCAAAACACAGCCACCCTTCAAAAATCCACTTCTCTGAATTTTGCAATGTGGTTCTCCAGCCCAATAATGTGTATAACTGAAATTCATATAGTACTGATAGAAACATACAACAATACATTGCCTTACGGAAGTGTCTACATCAGGCATACAAAGAATGTGCGAATTTGAAGAAATCCCTGCTAAGATGCTGGTGAATTTTCATGTGGACCTCCTCCTCCTCTTCTTCTTCAAAAAGAAAAGGGGAAAAAAACCAATGTAGAAAATTGAACTTAAAACTGGGAAAAGGAGAAACTGAAATTGACAGATTTGCTTGTTCCTGTTATTGACATAATTGATGGCACACACCGTCTGAACATCAGTAATAGAAGGAAGGATGGCCTGCGAGGCCTTTCTGTGACTCCGCAAGCAAATTTTGTGCTAATTGGCCAAGACGGGCTACCTTGAATTTCAAGAATACCTTGAAATTTCAAGAATACCTTGAAATTTAGACCAGGGACTCCTGCTGTTCTACAGCAGAAGATCTGGAGCAGATTCTGTGCTGCTACTTCTGCCGCTGCCTCTGCTTGAGATCACAGGGCTTGCTATGCCACCTGCAGGACTGTGCTGAGATAAGTGCGGGGAGAGAAACAGAGGGAGTTTTGCTGCATCTCTGCCTTGTGCAGATGGAGACAGGCAGGAGTTGAAAGAGCCTCACATGCAGACAATCCTCCCAGGTCAACAGGGAAGAAGAAGAGGGAGAAGCAGTCTTGCTGCCAAGCCTCGAAATCTGAGTGAACGTGGAATTTCCACATAGGAACTTGGCTTATGCCAAAACTGATCCTTTGCCCACCCAGTTCAGTATTGTCTACAGAGACTGGCAGTGGCTTTTTGGGGTTTAATAGAATCATAGGATTGTATAGTTGGAAGGGGCCACAAGCGTCATCTAACCCCCTGCAAGGCAGTGATCTTTTGCCCAATGTGGGACTTGAGTCCTCAACCCTGTGATTAAGGGGTTGGTTCTCATGCTCTACCACTTGAGTTATATGTATGATTTGGACAGAGTCTCTCACAGCCATACCTGGAGATGGCAGGGGTTGAATCTGGGACCTTCTGCATTCAAGGCTGGTGCTCTCGTGCTGACCTTCCCTTAAGACCCAGGGACACAGAAAGCTGTTTTATCCTGAGCTAAGGTCAGTGTAGAAACAGCACCAGCATTTCATTAAAAGCAGTCAGTTCCCAAAAGCCTCTTGGAATAAGATGGTCTTCATCTGCCGGTGGAAAGACCACAAGGCGGGAGCCAGTCTTACCTCCCTAGGCAAGGCATTCCAAAGTCTGGGGGCAGCCACCAAAAAGGACCATAGGGCCATGACTGACCGATGCTATGGAAATCATGAAAATGTTTATTTTATTTTTTACTATGCAAGTATTTCTCTCTCTCTTTCTTCATGCTTTTCAGTGCCTGCTAAAATCATTCTGGTTTTGACAAGCCAACCTAGATGCTTAGAAAGCTGATGGGGGCATTGGTTTCTTTCCGTCTGTCTGTACTTTTTATATGTTTTAAATTATTGCTGTATGTTTATTTTTATTTTAGTGATAAGTCTTTGCCTTCCTCAATAAACCACTTGGAGGCTTTTGCTACAATCAAGCGGTGTATAAATTTTGTAAATAAAAATAAGGCAGTGTCTGACTTTCCCAACCATGCCAAACCCCATAGTTAGAAGCTTCCTTGCCCCACCCCAGTAACTTATCCTTTCCCTTCCCTCCATCCTCCACTTTACAGTCCTGAGAAAGTCCCCCACGGTGCTCCCCCTAAGCCCCAAACAGCCTTCAGCATCACGGAGAGCAAAGCAATTAATCCAGCACTTAGTCTGGTGTGCTGCTGGCTCCATCCGTCTTTTTACAGCTCTGATTAGGAGCTGGGGCACCCGCAATCCTCTTAAAGCCAGGAGCAATGTTGTGTGTGTGTGTGTCACCCACCCACCCTTAAGCATCCCATTCTGCTGTCCCTCCTCTGATCCAGGCCGTCTATTTACATGCCACAGGACCGCTGGGAAATGGTGACGAGGGGGGTAAGCCTATCTCATTCCCTGTCTTCACGTCTCCCGCATGAGGCCCATCCTTCCCACAAGCAGAGGACTCCTCTGGGGTGTAACCCAAGGAGGTGTAACCAATTTTGGCTGGGATCGGCATTACACTGAGACCCCCTTCAGCAGAATTTCCCCACGTACACCCAGCAGGGACCCCACTGCGATTCACAAGGAGCGGAGACGCAGAGGTCCAGGAGTGAGGTCTTATCATCCAGCTCTCTCCAGGGCTTAGATCTGAGCTGTGTACACACCATGCATTTCAATTACATTCCTCCCCCTCCAAAAATAGGAAAACCGGGAGCTGTAGTTTTACACTGTAGGAGCTCCAATTCCCAGCACCCTTGGCAAACTGTGGTTCCCAAAATTCTTGTGGGGTGTGTGTCATGTGATTTAGATGTTATGGTGTATACACAGTCTCAATTCATACCCCATAGATGATATCAAGCTGTATTCTCCTGTCCCACTGTTCGAAGGGATGGAGCAACTCCTCTGTGAGGGGCAGCTAGAACACCTAAGGCTTTTTTTAACCAGGAAAAAGGCGAGGGAGAGGAGACATGCCAGAAGAAGCCTCTAAAATGATGTGTGGCATGGAGGAAGTGGATAGAGAAACATTTTCTGCCTCTCCGATAATGCCAGGAACCGGGCCCATCCAACAAAACTGAACGTTGGACGATTTGGAAGAGACGAAAGACATTTCTTCTTCATGCAGTGCACAGTTAAACTATGGAACTCACTCCCACAGGAAGCAATGATGGCCACCGTCCTGGATGGCTTTAAAAGAGGATTAGACAAATTCATGGAGGAGATCTCTATCTACCTTCACTGTTGGCTGCAGGGTGCCTCTGAATACGTTGCTGGGAATTGCAGGTCCTGGAGAGTGGTGCTGTGCTCAGATCCCACTTGTAGACTTCCCATGACGTCTTGTTGGCCACTGTGAGAACAAAGTGCTGAAGTAGACAGGATGGCTCCCATGCTAGTCCTCCGCAAAGTACACCTGCTGACATTAATGGAGTGGACTGATTTAGGTTCTTCAATTGTAGTGGACCTTCTCTAATTTGTTTGCAAGCAACCTAGTTGTCCTTCAAAATCCACACTTCTCCAAATTTTGCAGTGCAGTCTCCCAGTGAAACAAGGTGTACATGAATGCATCTACTGGGGTCAAGTGTGCCTATATTAGTGAAAATGGCATTAAAAAATGCATTACATTATGGGAAATTGCCTAGCAGAAATTGTGCAAATGAGGAAGAATCCACACTATAATCCAGATGGGTTTTTTTTAATGTGGTGTGTGTGTGTGTGTGTGTGTGTGTGTGTGTGTCAAATTGCTGCAGAGGTGTGTCGATCTGAATTTAGGATTGGAATAGTGAGAGTCCCAAATTAGGAGATTCGCCCATCCCTGTGTACAACTTGCTTGGTTGAAGAACGATTACAATATCCCCCTTGAACTCAAGATGGAACGTCCTTCCAAGTCGCTATGCAGAGGACAGCACTTTTCAATGGGCTTCTGAGATGTCAAAGAGCAACTGTGGGTGTGTGGCAAAGCCAAATAGGAGCCTCATAAACACTCCAAGCGGCCTCTCTCTGAACCACCGGAGCAGCCTCTTCCCCACACCCAGCCGGACCTTTGCTCAGAGTGAGCCCATACCGCAGCCTGCATCAGCCAGGCCTGGAGACTATCAAACAACTCACCGAAGGAACTTGACTTTTAATAAAGCGCTCAGGCTCCTCCTCCTTTCCCTCTTCCCTCCCAGCTCGCCCACCCCTCTCCCACGTTGGCCTCCCATGTTACAGATTAAAACAGCGGTACATCTGGCATTTACTGCGTGTCAAAATACTTCTCCATGCCCCCGCCCCGCCACCCCAGGAACAAAGAGGTCTTGGTGGCTTTCCTTTTGACTTGCTGATAGGTCTCCAGCAATCGTGCAAGGGGTCAAACTTAGGAACTGTCAACAGCTCCCTAATGTATGCTCTTACCGGGAGAACAGGGGTCCCGGGTTTTATAGCCTAATAGGTTTGTTAATCAGAACACACACAGGCTCAGGAAAGCCCCTGTTTGTTTTCTCTGACAGGTTTGGCATTTTCCTCCAGGGAGCAGGGAAGCTTTAAGTGCATGAGGCTGCCCTGACTTAATTGGACGAGAAAACGGGTTTGGACAAACTAAGACATGTCACCCAGGCTGGTTTAGCCCGAGCTGGGAGGTGCCATTGCTGCAAAAGTCTTTGCCAGTGACCTTGCTTAAGGGAAACTGGTTCCTAGTGTTGCAGAAAAAGTGGGGGTTGGCTTTTGCTGCCCAACCCCCCAAGCAAATCTGCATCCCCTAAGTCCATGATTGGTCAGGGAAGGATGGATGGAGGCCAGATCCACGGAAAGCAAGGCAGGTCTTTGCTTTTTTCTTGCAACAGAGTTCCCCCCCCCCTCCTTGCAAGGAGGTTGAGAGACCTCAAACAAAGTGTGCAGGAACCTTTAAAGACTTTAGACATTGCCCAATCCCTTAGCCAAAGACCACCCTAAAAGCATCATACATGCATCACAGAAAGAGGCGGTCTATCACAGAAATTTGAGAGTGTGGCTTCTCTCCTGTCTGCAAAAATACCTGATAACATTTTACTGATTGCATTACCTGGGCAGTCTGGCCATTATTTTGAGATGGTAAATACCTTAGTTCTTGAATCCAGGTCACAGGCATACTCTATTCATACACAAAATATGCCCTTAAGACAATCTTTGTAGGATTTGTAAGTGAAAATAACTACTGCAAAAGGTTTCTCCAAGGTATTTCCTTCTACAGAGGAAATATTTGGAGTCATCAAGAGTTAAGATGGCTTTTGGATTGCACTCCTGTACTATTTCAGACATGTGGTTTATATACTTATTTATGTGTGTGAATTTACTAACATTGATTCTATGTTTGAGACCTTAGAATTCTTATAACACTAGGGATGGTTTCAGGCTTGTTGTCGGGGGGAGCACACTAGGCAAAGAACCATTTGTGGGGCAAAAGAAAGTAGGATGCAGATTCAGAGTAAGGCAACCAAGATGATCAAAGCGATGGAGTGCCTGGTCTAAGACCTGGGAGAACAGGATTCAAATCTCCATGGAACCAAGACTAGTGCACTGAGTGACCATTGGGCTGGTCTGTCTCACTTACAGGGTTGTTGTGCAGATAAAATGCACACCCTCTAAACTTGTGTTTTGGTAGGAATGCAAATTGGTTTGACTCTTGACTGGTCATCCTCTAGGGCTGGCCCTAGAAAAAGGCAGATACTAGGGCAGGCTGTGGTGGTGAGGTGTTGGAGGACAGAGCTATATGCACTACATAGCCTGTTCCGGGCCCATTTAACCAATCAATCAATCAATTAACGAATTTGCACCCCAACTTTCCCTCTAAGGAGCTCTAGATTACGTCCATGGTTCTCCCTCTCCCCCTATTCAATCCCCACACCATAGAATCATAGAATTGTAGAGTTGGAAGGGACCCTGAGGATCATCTAGTTCAACCCCCTGCAAGGCAGGAATAGGCAGCTGTCCCATATGGGGTCGAACCTGCAACGTTGGCGTTATCAGCACCTGGCTCTGGCCAACTGAGCTATGAAGTCCTGCAAGGCAGAGTAGACTGAGAGGCTGCAACTGGCCCAAGGTCATGCAGTGAACTTCCAGGTCCAGTGAGGAATTCTAGCCCTGGTCTCCTAGACCTTTGTCTAATGCTCTAACCACTATGCAACTATTGGCTCTCAGCTAATCTGCTGCTCTCAGGTATGGTGGAGGGTGCTGTCCTCAACACCAGTGCTGAAGCCAGATTTAAATATTGGTCCTGTTGGTGTTGGTTGATGGTGTATGCCAAGTCCCAAGAGACTGCCATCTACTCACAGAGTTAAAAACTGGCAGTGATCTACCCCCTTTTGGGGGGTTCAGGTCAAAGTTATTGAGCTTTTTTTTAGGGAGGAGGAGGCCCCATTTTTTAGGGGTTCAGAGCTTTTTTTAGGGGAGCTAGAGTTGTTGAGCTTCTTTAGGGGAAGCCAGTGATGTACCATTGGAGCATGATCTACCTGTTGGACGTGCCTGGATGTGTATGCAAACCATCTGGGCCTTTGATTGGCTGCATTTGGGTCTGAACATTTTCCCTCTGGCAGTGTAGACTCTCCAGTAGGGAATAAACAGAGCTGGGAAAGTTCATCTGAAAAAGGAAGTCATTCTAGCTCAAGTTTGCCATATCTAGAAAGGACCACTTCATCCTGTCGGTGGGGCATGAACAAATTTGGTTCACCTGCAGTTTGTGGTCCAGATGATCCTTGTGCATTTGATTTATTGATTTTATTGACAGATTTATGAATTTACATTCCACCTTTTCCTCCAAGTAGCTCACTGAATCCTCACCACAACCCTGTGAGGTAGATCAGCTTGAGAGGTGGTGACTGGCTTCACGGCTGAACGGGGATTTGAACTGAAAGAACAAGAAAACAAAACACAGAATGGAAAGGATGGAAATTGTCCATTCCTACAGAGAAGCCGGACCAGAGTGAAACCTGGGGGTGAAGTGTGTTTCACTTGGTGCAATGCATACAGAGACTCTTCAAGCAAAGTTAGAAGGGAGTGAGAAAGAGAAAAACAAAGGTGTTCTTTATTACCGTATTTTTCACTCTATAACACACACCTGACCATAACACACACATAGTTTTTAGAGGAGGAAAACAAGAAAAAAAATATTCTAAACGAAACAGTGGATGTATGATTTTTGTGGTTCATGCTGTAGCCACAGACATGTGATCTGACGGTGAGTTTGGGGTAGCCCAATGCAAAAATCCTGAGGATCCATGTGGATCCGTGCTTTGTAACCACGTTTTAAGTGGGGAGGGAAGGAAAAGCACTCAAGGGACAAGGAGCATGCGTGGGGTGTGTGGAGAAGGATGCTGCTAATAATGCAGAAGAGGGGTATAAGGGGAGAAGGCTCCTCTCCTCTCCCGCTTTGCTCCTTTAAAACAAGCAGGCTCTGCTTCTCTCCCTCCTCCCCGGCTTAGTGAGCTGAAAAGCTTTGCTGCTATTTAGCGAGCTGAGTGGGGAGGAGAGAGGGACAGAGAGCACGGTTTAAAGCAGCCAACCAGACAGGAGCCGCTTACACCTGTGTAAGCGGTTCCTCTCCCGCTTTGCTGTTTCAAAGCGAGCCACGGAGGAGGGAAGGAAGGGGAACCATGGATCCTCTGCTCACGACTGCAGCAGATTCCCCACCACCACCACCCATAGGCATTCGCTCCATAACATGCACAGACATTTCCCCTTACTTTCTAGGAGGAAAAAAGTAAGTGTTATGGTGCAAAAAATTAGCCAATGGAAGCCAACAGTTTCCGACTGATCAGACTGGTGTGAGAGAATTGAGGTACGCACTTGGAGCAAATGTAACAAGTTAATGTTAACATCACCTGAATTCTGAGAAGTTGAACATTCATTGCTCCACATTATCACACCGGCCAGCTTCTGTTCCACACACACATACCTTTGTTCATTTCTAACATTATTATTATAGGGTCCTACTCTGAGAAGATCCAGTGATGGCCACCAACTTGAATGACTTTAAAGACAAATTTGCAGGAGACAATAGCGACTGGCTATGATTGCTATGTTCTACCTTGCTTGCCACAGGCATTAATAGCCATATTAGTAATATTTATACCCCACCCATCTGGCTGGGTTGCCCCAGCCACTCTGGGTGGCTTCCAACACATATAAAAACATAATATAGCATCAACCATAAAAAACTTCCCAATATGGGGCTGCCTTCAGATGTTTTCTAAAAGCATTATATTTCTTTAT
This sequence comes from Podarcis vaucheri, assembly GCF_965113315.1. Lineage (NCBI taxonomy): Eukaryota > Metazoa > Chordata > Lepidosauria > Squamata > Lacertidae > Podarcis > Podarcis vaucheri. The sequence continues at coordinate 20,968,934 of NC_138754.1, read as the reverse complement.
CTCCTTGACATCTGTTTGGAGGTCGTTCCACAGGGAGGGAGGTGTGACGGCGCAACAACACTTTTTCCTCTGGTGCCATTGGGCCTGCCCTCATTTAAATATAGTGCACCCACCTCACAGTACACCAATTACATGAATTTCTATAAATTACCCCAGATTATCTTTGGGGGAACTTGTGTGAGGGAAAATTAATGATTTGGATCAAGTAAACAAGAAAGATTTTATTAAACAAAGGAAGTTTATGACACAAAGTGGGTAAAACAAAGGATACTTCAGGTAATAATGTTATTTCAGGTAACCGTTCGCCTAATAATATTCATACTACCGTAAATCTAACTGATGTTATGGACTTCTAATCAAGCACAGCTTCCTTTAAACTTCAGTTGCTTATGTTCAGTTACTTCGCTTCAGGTATATGTTACAGGTTTTTAGACTAAAGGGTAAATGCTCAGCTTATGCCCAGTTATTTCACTTCAGTGCTTTCTCGGTTCTTTCTCAGCTGTTGCCGCTTCATACTTTGGTTCTTAAACAAGGTGGTACTTCCTGTCAGTTACACACCCCTTAGACAATCTACTCCTGAGGTACTCCTAGCAACAGACCTAAAGGGATCACCACACCCCTCTTAACTGGTTTGGGAGTCTTCTCTTTTGTAGCAGAATCTCTCCCCTCCATGCTGAAATGAGTCCCAGGTAGACTGTATCTTTCCAGCTTCTACTTCTCCAGGCTCTGCCTCAGCCTCCCAGTTAATTCCTGGCCTATTACTCTCACAGGACACCACACACCATCCTTCACACTAAGCTCAGAGACTCCTTTCTGTAGCTTTTGATATATTCCTCAGAGTGGATGTTTCTACCCAGAACCAATTCTCTCTCCTCTCACTCCCTATCTCCCAACCTCAATCCCAACCTACTCCTTTTCAACTCCCTCTCCTGGAACCCCGGCAATCAGAAGCTGCTGTTTGTTAACCATTTGCTGGCAGGGAAAAAAGAAAAGAAAACACTTGGTGAACCAGCCTGCCCAGCAAAACAAACTTTTCCATCACAGGAGGTATGTGATTGAATCACACCTGAAATGAAGTTTTCTATTTTCTCTCTCCAACAAAATAAGAAAATTCCTTCCAGTAGCACCTTAAAGACCAACTAAGTTAGTTCTTGGTATGAGCTTTCGTGTGCATGCACACTTCTTCAGATACACAAGAACTAACTTAGTTGGTCTTTAAGGTGCTACTGGAAGGAATTTTCTTATTTTGACTATGGCAGACCAACACGGCTACCTATCTGTAACTCTCTCCAACAGTCCATCAATATTGCATGGCCACTGAGCATTCTCAGCCTCTGAATGCCAGTTCCCGGGAATCGCTGGTGAGCAGAGTCCTGCTATGGTCATGCCCTGCTTGTGGGCATCTGGGCAGGCACTGTGAGAACAGGATGCTACACCAGATGGGCCACTGGCCTGATCCTGTATCCTCATCTTATGTTCTTATGCTTTACCTTTAATATAGCAATGCAATGATAGACCAGCATTGATAGTCCACATTGCTGGACTCCTGTTGAAGCTCATGCCCCAGACCGGCCCCACGGCCTGCTATGGGCTAAATGATAATGTAATGTGTATGGGTTGCTCGTGCGTAAGTTGCCGCCTCTCCAGGCTTTGTTGCCTTGCTAAACCTTTCAGTCTGGGCAGCCCTTCACTTCGTGGCTGCCTCAGTCGCTAGCAGAATCCGTCAGTGGGCGTTTCTTAAATCTTTTCCAACATAAAAGTTGTTTGACACCCAGTCTCCTCCTACTCTCTCTGCGCGAAAGTCTCCTGCGCAGGGTGGGCATGGGTAGCGGAGGACCCGTGCTCTCCCCGCTGGTGTCCAGTGAAGAGTCCTGGAGCCCTCTCGCCGATTCCCCCATCAGCCCCTCTATATCCCTGGTGTTGCGCTGATTTGCTTCCCCATCTGCGGAGCTGCCTCTCTCCCTGCTGGGCCCTTCTCCAGCATCATTTGAGAGCCTTCCCTCCGCCTCTAGCTCCGATGTCAGTTCCCTGACAGATAATTAACCATCTATTATATTTATCAAGCAAGAGGTTGTATGAGATTGCATACAAAGCTCTCCCCCATGAGGTCAAGCGAGGGCAATTGAACCAAACATTGAAACTAGGTAAGGCTTTTCTTTCTTTCTTTCTTTTTGACACTGATCAAAAAGTTGAAAAATATTCCACTTCAGCCTGGCGCAACTCTTATGAATATTTTATTTAAACACCAAAATACATCATTATTTAAAAATATTATGTTCATATTTATTTTTAACAAAAGCAAGCAAGCTGTAAGCATGAGAAGGGATGTAATCAATCTGAAGGAGAGAACAGTAGCAAGTTCCCACAAAACAGTGTTAAAAAAAGCCTCCTTTGGGACACAGTGTAGATATTTTGCACCCGTCAAAGGTCTAAATATATATATATATCTTATGCACAATCAGTGATAACAGTATTTCTCAGAACAAAAGGAGCTGGTTGTAATTTTGGCTTATTGTTCTGTTTCGGACAAGACCACATTCAAAAAAAAGTTCAAAGGTTACCCGTGAAACTATTGACAAGGTGCAGAGAGAGAGAGAAAAATGTTTTCCCACTTTTAAAAGAAAGAGCAAAATTGAACAAATTTAAGGCCTGTGGTTCAAAGCTCAATTCTCCCATTTGAACTTATGGGACATGTAAAAACATGTCTCATTTTCATTGGATCAGGCTCAGAATTTTCAAAAATATTCTAGTGTTGCAGGGGGTTGGAGTAGATGACCCTTGGGATCCCTTTCAACTCTACAATTCTCTACGATTCTATGATTCTATGGGCAAAAACAAACAAGATGAATTTTAACAGGGAGAAATGTAAAGTATTGCACTTGGGCAAAAAAAATGAGAGGCACAAATACAAGATGGGTGACACCTGGCTTGAGAGCAGTACATGTGAAAAGGATCTAGGAGTCTTGGTTGACCACAAACTTGACATGAGCCAACAGTGTGACGCGGCAGCTAAAAAAGCCAATGCAATTCTGGGCTGCATCAATAGGAGTATAGCATCTAGATCAAGGGAAGTAATAGTGCCACTGTATTCTGCTCTGGTCAGACCACACCTGGAGTACTGTGTCCAGTTCTGGGCACCACAATTCAAGAAGGACACTGACAAACTGGAACGTGTCCAGAGAAGGGCAACCAAAATGGTCAAAGGCCTGGAAACAATGCCTTATGAGGAACGGCTAAGGGAGCTGGGCATGTTTAGCCTGGAGAAGAGGAGGTTAAGGGGTGATATGATAGCCATGTTCAAATATATAAAAGGATGTCACATAGAGGAGGGAGAAAGGTTGTTTTCTGCTGCTCCAGAGAAGCGGACACGGAGCAATGGATCCAAACTACAAGAAAGAAGATTCCACCTAAACATTAGGAAGAACTTCCTGACAGTAAGAGCTGTTCGACAGTGGAATTTGCTGCCAAGGCGTGTGGTGGAGTCTCCTATTTTGGAGGTCTTTAAGCAGAGGCTTGACAACCATATGTCAGGAGTGCTCTGATGGTGTTTCCTGCTTGGCAGGGGGTTGGACTCGATGACCCTTGTGGTCTCTTCCAACTCTATGATTCTATGATTCTATGATTCTATGATTTTCGATTGCCACCACTTGGAGGTGGTGGGAGGCCCCCCCAGATACTGTTGGATGCCACCTCCCAGCTGCCAGTCACCGTCAACCCAAGGCCACCCAGCCAGCTTCATGGCTGAGTGGGGATTTGAACCCGGGTCTCTCTCAGGTCCTAGCCCGACCATTTTAACCGCTTCACCACCACTGGCTCAAATGGTTGACGAGCTCAGAAAATGGATGTTGTTGTTGTTTAGTCATTTAGTTATGTCCGACTCTTCGTGACCCCATGGACCAGAGCACGCCAGGCACTCCTGTTTTCCACTGCCTCCCGCAGTTTGGTCAAACTCATACTGGTAGCTTCGAGAACACTATCCAACCATCTCGTTCTCTGTCATCCCCTTCTCCTTGTGCCCTCCATCTTTCCCACCACCAGGGTCTTTTCCAGGGAGTCTTCTCTTCTCATGAGGTGGCCAAAGTATTGGAGCCTCAGCTTCACGATCTGTCCTTCCTGTGAGCACTCAGAGCTGATTTCCTTAAGAATGGATAGGTTTGATCTTCTTGCAGTCCATGGGACTCTCAAGAGTCTCCTCCAGCACCATAATTCAAAAGCATCAATTCTTCAGTGATCAGCCTTCTTTATGAATACCGGGCACCTATTGTCACATGTTTGTTGTTTTTGTTTATGGAGAAAATACATTTAGAAAGAGATTAAAAGAGCAATGTTTTTCCAGACATGCACGGTTGTGTCTTCTCTTTCCAGGAGCTGGTGACTAGTGGAGGGGAGGTGGAGGGGATCCCCATGTGATGGATGCTTTTGGTCTGTCCCCCTGGGGAGACCCGGTGAGAATCGCAGCACCTTCCGCCTCTTGCATCCCCATCGCCTGCCAGCGAGGCAGCCCCGGGATGCAAAGGGCAAAGAGCAGAGGCAACGTAATTCCTCAGGATAAAGCAGAAGATTACAAGCTCTTTGTTGCATGGCTACCTGTAATTATGGCTCCTGGGATTTGTTTTTTAAACTGACTCCTCGGAAGATCTGGGGCAAGATAGGCGCTTGGGCTTTGGAAAGGGCCTGGGGGAGGGGGGTTGCCATAAAGGTTTACAGCTCAGGAGACCCTCCCCAAACAGACGGCAGCCTCTGATGGCTATCGGTGTGCTCTGCTTCCAGAACGCCTTCCTGGCTATCTCCAGATCAGTAGCAAAGGGCTAAGGGATCCCGCCTGGCTGAAATTCCCACCCAGAGCTCAGCGGGGGATTAAGCCATGACTCTGAAACATTGCTTTAGGTCCTTAAAAAGGCTCCAGGAGACAAGGGCAGTGACCTTTGTCAGGATCTTCCTTTACAGTTTGTACATAGCCTGAAACATCAGATAGAGAGGTGACTGAATGCCTCCGTCAGGGTGTTAAGTTGAACTATGGAACTCATCCCCACAGGAGGCAGTGGGGCCCACCAACTAAGGTAAGGAGCCATTTACTGCCCATTGGAGGGCGTGCTGGAGAAATTCATGCCCTCCAACATTTCTCTGATGAAAATAGGGACGTCCTGATTAATAATAATAATAATAATAATAATAATAATAATAATAATATTTATACTCCGCCCATCTGACTGGATTGCCCCAGCCACTCTGGGTGGCTTCTAACATATACAAAACATAATAAAACATTAAAAAAAAAACTTCTCTATACAGGGCTGCCTTCAGATGTCTTCTATAGGTTGTATAGTTACTTATCTCCTTGGCTTGGGGGGTTGCATAACTCCATACCTTCCAACATTTCTCAAATGAAAATAGGCACGTCCTAAGCAGGGCCAGATTTAGATGAAGAGAGGCCCTAGGCTACTCCAATTGTGAGGAACCTCCCCATCCCCCACCCTCACAACTAGAAGAAGAAATTGAGTGAAGCGTGCAAAGAGCATTGATTCTGCACTGCAGAAAAAGTGAATGGGGAGTTCTCTAATTCCAAAATGAATTCACTGGCAGTGGGTTGGGCTAGATGCCCTCAGAAGTCCCTTTCAACTCTAGGATCCCAATTAAGCAGGAATTTAGGAGGAGTCGAATTCAGGTTGCAGCAGATTATATGGAACAATGCAGGAATGGTGCGGAAAGGGAAGAACTCGTTTATCCTTATCCAAAAGGCACTATTTGTTTCAAGGCTGGTTTCCACTTTTAGGCATGGACTCCCGGTAATTCTTCTTTCTTCTTAAGGCGTTGTGAGGCCGACTGACTGCCAAGTTCTGACAGTTTTTCACCATCTAGAATGGTCCATTAGTTAATTGCTCAGTGATGGTGACCTTTCCGAGGAAGCCTTTATGACAGCTGCATTAATAGCACCTTAGTGCATAGTGATTAACCTTATCAGCTCTCTGCCATTCATTAGAAACCGGGTTCCTCAGAGGAGAAAGGCCTTTGGAATTCACATGGTTGACCCAGAAGCCAAGGCAGGTCTTGCTGGGGTGACAGAGAACAAATCTCAATGAGAATGGATTAGCATGTTGGAGAGGTTGAAGGGGCCCTACAGTGGGAGGATGCCAATGATAGGTTATCAGCTATGCTACGGTTGTGTGGGTCACACAGCGAACATATAGTCCCTCCTCTACAAATTGGCTTAAATGATCATGTATAGGAAACACAGGGAGCTGATTTCCAACTGTGGCAGTGATGGCTACTAACTTGGATGGCTTTAAAAGATTACACAAATTCACAGAGGGCTAGCGATGGCTACTAGCCACGATGGCTATGCTCTGCATCCATGTTCAGAAGCAGTAATGCTGTGCTGGTCCCGGGGGCTAACCAAGAGGCGAGGTCCGAGTCCAGTCCAAGGTTGATGGTGCAATATGAAGGCAGTCCATAGAAGTTGAAGCTGGGTCCAAGGCAGTGATGTCAGGAGCTCCAGCAGGGAAGCAGGTCAGGGATCAGGCTGGAACTGACAACCAACGATGTTGCTCCCGCAACTTAGGACTGGGGCTGGCTGGCTTTTATCTCCCCCGAGGCATAGGGCGGCCCCAATCCTCAGGTGACTCACGTCTCCTGGCCTGGAGGCGAGCACTCCTCCTGCGGGAACTTAGTTCCCTCCGCCTCTCTGCCCTGAGCCTCTGCAGCTCAGGAGAGGCTGGAGGGTTACTGGACCCAGGGGCAGCTTCACCTTCCCCTGACAGGGCTGGGAGAGGCGCACCTGCAGGCAATGGGTCCTCAATCACCTCCGGAGCCAGAGTGGATACATCTGGTGTCTGCTCCTGAGGACCCGGCACAGGTGAGGACCTTTCAGGCTCAAGCCCCAGCCCCAGCTCAGCTGGTTCTGGAGGTGGGGAATCCTGTGCAGGCTGGGATTCCTCAGGTTCAGCATCTGAATCCGATTCCCAGGCCATTACAAATGCTTTTACCATAGAATCACAGACTTGTAGAGTTGGAAGGGACCATGAGGGTCATCCAGTCCAACCCCCTGCATTGCAAGAATCTTTTGCCCAAGGTGGGGCTCAAACTCACGACCCTGAGATTAAAAGTCTCATGCTCTAGCAGCTGAGCTATCCATCTGAATACCTATTGCTGGAAACCATGGGAGAAGAGTTCTCTTGTGCGTGGGTCCTGCTTGAAGGTTTCCCACAGGCATCTGGTTGGCCACTGTGAGATGAAGAAGAAGAAGAAGAGGAGGAGGAGGAGTTTGGATTTGATATCCCACTTTATCACTACCCAAAGGAGTCTCAAAGCGGCTAACATTCTCCTTTCCCTTCCTCCCCCACAACAAACACTCTGTGAGGTGAGTGGGGCTGAGAGACTTCAGAGAAGTGTGACTAGCCCAAGGTCACCCAGCAGCTGCATGTGGAGGAGCAGAGACACGAACCCGGTTTCCCAGATTACGTGACTACCGCTCTTAACCACTACACCACACTGTCTATATGGGTCATTGGCCTGATCCAGCAGGCTCTTATGTTCTTATATTTGTACACTCAGAGACTTCTTTTTCAACCTGTCTCCCTTTCTCTCAAAGCAGTTTTCTTTCCAAATGTAGCTTGGGATAGATCCATACATATATGCATGCAAAACGCCCTCAGTTCACCTCCAGTTAAAGCGATGGGAGTAAATCCCATTGGAGAGCTGGAGTCCTCAGTGCAGACAATACTGAGACAGATGGACTGGTTGTCTGATATGTTACAACACAGATTCCAATGTTCCTAAATACAGCGAGGCATTTATTACCTCTGCTCATGTTCTCTCCAGCTAAATGTACAGAAATGTTCAGAGTACAGGATGCTGAAATGAACTTGAGAAATCATCAGAGCCCAAATGAATTTGTGACATGTAACCTAAGCCTATTCGCATTTGCTCAGCAGCGACGGGCAAATTAGCTCACGTCAGATTGGGATCAGGGAATAAGCTGAGCGATTTCCCCTAGATTGGAAGAAACTCGGTGCATTTACAAACCCAATCTAAATTCTGCCTACCCGATTTTTCCTCCCCATATACCCATGAGCCCCCCACCCCACCCCACCCTGAAACCAAATCCAGACTTTATCGGTAGCATCCATGGCCCAACAATTCAGCAAACCAAGACAGGCTTCATTTACCCAGAGTTTGCTGTTTCAAAATGTCACTAGTGTGCCTAACGTGTAAGAGCTTTAAGTCGGGATGTGGGTGGCGCTATGGTCTAAACCACTGAGCCTCTTGGGCTGGCCAATCAGAAGGTTGGCGGTTCGAATCCACCCAATGGGGTGAGCTTCCATTGCTCTGTCCCAGCCCCTGCCAATCTAGCAGTTGAAAGCATGCCAGTGCGAGTAGATAAATAGGTACCACCGTGGCGGAAAGGTAAACGGCATTTCTGTGCGCTCTGGTTTCCATCACAGTGTTCCGTTGGACCAGAAGTGGTTTAGTCATGCTGGCTACATGACCCGGAAAGCTGTCTGTGGACAAACGCAGGCTCCCTCAGCCTGAAAGCGAGATGAGCACCACAACCCCATAGTCACCTTTGACTGGACTCTGCTGACTGTGGTCCAGCCCTGCCTTGGCTGCTGCCCTAGCAGGGTTGCCGCTGGCAAGTTGCAGATTTACTCAGGAGCTAAGTGGGACCTTCTCTTCACTAAAGATGTGCTCTGCCGCTGAGCTACAGTTGGTCCTCCTCCATCTAAGGTTATCACCAGCATTTGTGGGATTTGGGATGTTTATCAGCCTATCCTTCCTCTTCTGTCCATCTGCTGTCTCCGTAAATAGCTTTTAGGTAAAATGGGTTTTATTTATCCAGGCTTTTGAGTGGCATTTAATTAAGACGGACAAATTGAATAATTTCTCCTACTGCTGCCATTCTTTCTCCAGATGCTTCTTTCTATTGGTTTGATGCAATTTTTATGGATTTATCGGTGTTATTTTTAATGACTTTGTCAGCTGCTTTATGGACTTCTGTCCAAGCGTGGGACAGAAACGTTTTAAATAAACGCATAAAGGAATCAGGCGAAAAGGGCACAATGATTTCTAAAGCACACAGCACAACATAAAAAGTTACTAACGTAATTAAGATGAAAAGGGGGTGATTTCTTTTTAAAATGACACAGCTAGGGATGGGCATATATGCCCATTTCATTTGGTCACCTTTCTGGTCTTCAGTTTGCTACATTTCTGCATCAGTTTGTGTCTTATTGTTTTTTTAATCTTCACAAATGCTGACTGCAGTGCATGATGACAGCCTTAGGTTTTTATGTAAAGTCCTCATCAAAATCAATCAGCATTTGAGTGCACATTTCCCTTAATATACACATTTTTGCAAGCAGTTTCTCTAATATCATTGTGATGTTTGCAAATATATACCTTATATATGATCGTTATTGGGCGCCATTAAATCCAGATAAGTGTGAGTTTTGTTAGATAGCTGCATATCAGTCAGTAGGGTCTATAGCCAATGCTAGTCCTATGCAAAGAGTCAGACATGACTAAACGGCTAAACAACAAAAACAGTCCTATGCAAAGCAGACTCATTGAAATTAACGGGCATAGCAAACTGAGTTATGTGGAATTGCTAACCCATATAGGTGCAAGCAATGATGACATTGAACACACCTCCATGGGGAGGAATTCCCACTGCTGAGGTGACTATCTCTGGGATTTTGGAGAGTTGCAATATTCAACTAGTACTGTGAATATTCTTACAGTAATATTAATAAGTGTGAAATTTGACCAGGGTGCATAGGCACATAGGCAGTATACAACAGATTAAAACTAAGAAATAGTCACCCAGCCCAGGTTATAATCTTGTCTTTGGCCTTATTCACAGCATACACTGGAAGTACTTTAAACCAGTGGTTTTCAACCAGTGTGCCATGGCACCCTGGGGTGCCTTGAATGCTAGTCAGGGGTACACTGGACTCTGTCCCCCTTTCCTTTCCTTCCCTGCCTCTTCAGATGCCCTGTAGCATCTTTGTCTCCCAAAGGCTTGTGTGGCTGGTTGTTGCAACAGCCCTGGCTACAAGCTCCCCAGACGAATGAATGGTGCCTCTGGGGCTGGTCAGGGGGTGCTTCCCAGGCGGATGAGGAGGCACCTCTCTTTGCGGTGTGGGGGGGCAGCTCAGAGACCAGAGGCTGCAGCTGTGGCTGCCCAGAGGACTTCCAAGGAGAGGGGAGAGGAAAGGAGGCTGAGGAAGGGTGTTCAAAAAGGGGTGAGAGGCTTCCAGCTCTGCAGGCAAGGGGTGACATAACTCCTGAGCCCCACAGGGGTGCCGCAGAAAGAATGTAGTTGGTCAAAGGAGCCGTGGACTCAAAAAGGTTGGAAACCTCTGCTTTAAACAATCATGCCATCACTCAAAGAATCCTGGGAGCTGTGGTTTGTCAAGGTTGTTGGGAGTTGTTAGGAGACCTGAGCACAATTCCCAGAGTTCCTTGGGAAGAGGGATTGATTGTTAAACCACTCTGAAGATTATAGCTCTGTGAGGGGAACAGAGGCCTCTGATCAGCTCTCGGCACCCAGAATTCTTTGGTGGAAGCCATGACTAAAGTAGCATCACTTTTGTGCCTTAAATGTATCAGTGTGGCTTTATTCTTCAGTTTTAGCAGAACATTATTAACTGTGTGGCATATTATATAAGAGAAAGTGTACACCCTGGACTCCAACTGATAGTAGCATTAGTGATAAAAAGAGTAAATAAATAAATCCAAACCACAAATGGGAGCAGAGTCAGATCACCTGGTGTTGATTCTTGGTAGTCATCATTCTTGATGCCTTAATTCTCAGACTGTTGTCCTGTGTACACTTGCATTGGCGCCAGAGTGATTTGCTCCTAAGTAAATGTGCATAAGATTGTGCTGTAAATTAATTCCATTGGTGGCGGAGGACGGGCGCCGGGGTGGGGGGGGGACCATGACTACTGTTATTTGCATAAAATGCACAGAAAGGGGCAAAGTTTACTTTGACGACCTCTGCTGCTGTTTAAAGAGAGTGCACTTAAACACAACATATGTTTGTCATTTTAGAATACTTGGGTCTGCTACATTTCTTTTTGTTTTATTTAATAGATTTATATCCCACCTCTTCCCTAGCTCAAGGTGGCATACGAACTGTAGTTCTCCTCCGGCTGCCCGTTTTATCTTCTCAACAACCCTGTGAGGTACGTTGGTTGAGAATGAATGACAGCCCCTGGGCCTGAAGTTTCTCACCCTTGCCCTAGGACCACTGGGCCTCATCCATTGGTCAAAGAAGGAGCAAATGATCCAGTGCTTACTTTTCTCTGTGCTCTTCATGCAGTTTTGTGCTGTGTCTATTAGCTTATGAGCCTGCAGGCAGGGACTGTTTTATTACTTAATATACATGCAGCACTCAGAACATTTTAGGTACTTGATAAGAGTTAAATTATTAGTAATAGAATCATTGAATTGTAGAGTTGGAAGGGAGCCTGAGGGATGCAGGTGGAGCTGTGGTCTAAACCACTGAGCCTTGGACTTGTCGATCAGAAGGTCGGTGGTTCGAATCCCCACAATGGGGTGAGCTCCTGTTGTTCTGTCCCAGCTCCTGCCAACCTAGCAGTTCAAAAGCACACCAGTGCAAGTAGATAAATAGGCACTGCTGTGACAGGAAGGTAAATGGCATTTCTGTGCACTCTGGTTTCCATCACAGTGTTCCATTGCACCAGAAGCAGTTTAATCATGCTGGACACATGAGCCAGAAAAGCTGTCTGTGAGTAAACACCAGCTCCCTTCGCCTGAAAATCAAGATGAGTGCCACAACCTCATAGACGCCTTTGACTGGATGTAGCTGTCCAGGGGTCCTTTACCTTTTTTTAGTCCATGGCCACCTGCCAATGCAGGACTCTGAACTAGATCATACATGACAGATGGCTGTCCAACTTCTCCTTAAAATCTTCCAAGGAAGGAGAGTCCATCACCTCTCATGGGAGTCTGTTTCACTGCTGAACAGCTCTTACTGTCTGAAAGTTCTTCCTGACATTTAGTTGGAATCTCCTTTCTTGTAAGTTAAATCCATCTGTTCAGGTCCTAGCCTCTAGGGCATGCTGATCTCATAGAGCCGGCATGGTGTAGTGGTTAGAGTGTTGGACTGGTACCTGGGAGATCAGGGTTCAAATCCCCACTTGGCCATAAAACTCACCGGGTGACCTACCTCACAGGGTTGTTGTGGGGATTAAATGAGGAAGGGGAGAACTGTGTACACCATCTTCAGCTCCATGGATAGAAAGGTGGGAGGTTATAATTGCAATGAATAATAATAATAAACCATTTCTAGTTGCAGTTCAGTTTATAAGAAGCAAATGAAATCTTCTTTGGGGGCTTCTGGGCGGGTCTTTCTGGTACCATGCAGACCACCCTTTCCAAAAGTGGGAATCATATCTGCAGCTTTCAATGCAGGCCTGTGCAAATCTCTCCCTCCCTCTCTGGCCTGCATCAGTTTCGCTCACATTCACCCGCGAGGATCATCCTCAGGAGAGCCTCGCCATGTGATCTGTGAGTTGTTTCCTGCACAGGTGTTGAACCGCTGAGCAGCCTTGCCTTTGCTGCAACAACCCCGGTCTTGCCTTTGGATGGGAGTCTCAAGGAGACGGCAAACAGTAAATCAACAAGATGCACCTCTCCCTGCCATAAAGGAAGAGCTGGCGACAGCGAGCTCTCGAAGCAAACACACTCTCTGCGGGTTGCTGTTTACTTGTCTCTGCGTGCAGACGAAGGGGCATCTGACATTTGCCCGGCGCTCTCCCAGTAGCCACCTGGTGCCTGCCTCTCTCTGCTCCGGCGCTGCCATTGAAAGAGGCCGATACAGACTTGGTGGCGCCAGCAGGCCTGTAATAACTTGCTTGTTGCCACATAGATTCCACGAGCCCAGCCCATCACCTATGTCCCTTCGCTCTCCTCCTTATTGCTCACCTGATAACAATGGCCCCAGCAATAAATGCCACACTCTGTGGAGGAGACCTGTCTCCTTTCCTTTCCACCAGCCACCACCCTTTCTCCTGCCTGCAACCCGTGTGTTCAAATTGGTTCACGTCTTTCTAGTGCATTGCTGCAAAAAGAAAAGGGGAAACACACACACACACACACACTCACAGCTGACCTCTGCTACTGAAAGATAAAGAGGAGGATCTTCAGAGCCAAGGAAGCAGGAACCGGACTAGTGCTTGAGAAAAACAGCCTCTCGGAATTCTCCAGCACAGAGAAGTAAGGGGACAAACATTCCACAGAGTTTCTCCAGGGTAGTAGAAATTTCCCAAGGTACCTTGGTGACAGCTAGAGATGGGTGATTTGGTTAATTTCTGGTTCTCCCACTTCCTCATTTGGCCCTGATGTGTTACAATATACGATATACGATATCTTTATTGTCATTGTCCCATACAGAACAATGAAATTGAAAAACTACATAAAACATTCAAAAACCCCTAAAAACTCTGAAACCCCATTTTAAAATACACTATACTATGCTATAAAATACACTATACTAAAAAATACACTATACTATAGAGACCCCTTATGCTGCGTTTAGAACCAGAATTGCATTTGCGTAGAAACTGTTTCTCAGGCGGCTAGTCCTGGCCTTTATAACCCTATTCCGTCTTCCAGAAGGCAGAAGCTGAAAGAGATCATTTCCGGGGTGCGCACTATCCTGCGCTATCTCTGCTGCTTTCTTATGGCACCTGACAGCATAGATTTGATCTAAGGTGGGAAGAGTGCACCCAATTATTCTCTCTGCAGTCTTTACAGCCCTGGATAGCATTGTTTTTCCCCTGGCCGTGCAGCTCCCAAACCACACACACAGACCATAGGTTAATACGCTATCCACAGTGCAATGGTAAAATGCCATCAACAGGTCCTTTGAGAGATTGTTTTTCCGGAGGATTCTCAGATAGGTTAGAAAATAATAGGGGGTGCAAGAATCTGTCAAGTTCAGGTGCCCATTTAATTTTTCCCAAACCATTTCAGTTTATCTGTCAATTTTCAAAATCCCTTTTCACTTCAGTTCTCCACATTTACACAACAGCAGACGCGGATTTAGGGGAGCGCGACCAGTTCGCCTGCAGTGGGTGCTGAGCCAAGAGGGCACAGCAGGGGGCACTGCAACAATGACTTTAAATGGAGGAGGTGAGGGGGCGTTGGATTTTGGTGTCCTCACAAGGCGCCGCTAAAATTTGAACGCCCAATATCCACCCTGACATCAGTTTGTGATACACACACACACACACACACATTCCTCATTTTTAAAAAAATTGTATTTTAGACTGAATTTTCTGTAACTTACACATTTTTGCAAAGCAATTTCCCCCAATCCACTGCATTTCTGTGTCTTATTTTTAAAATGCACAGTTTACCCTAGTATATGCATTTTTGGTACACCTGCTCCCTAATTTCAGGAACCATTGTGCAAAATTTGTTCATGGTTTCTTAAGAGGCGTCTAAATGCATAGCTAAAGAAGAACTTTCAAAGAACACACAGCAGGCAATATGGTCTCTGTGTTTGGACAGGCTCTGAAGAGTTGGTATTAAGATGGGGAAAAGGACCCAGGTTCTCTTCTTGCTCGACAGTCACTCCTATGCTTTTCAGTTACTCCCCACTTGGAGCCTATCCAGGACATATCAAGCTAGCAAAATCACAAACCAGAAACGATATCATACCATGGATTTAAACTGTTGCGTTGTACGCATTATAGACCAGGGATGGGGAACCTGAGGCCAAGGGGCCAAATGCAGCCCTCAAGGTATCTGTAGTCTGCCCTTGGTACTCCTCCTAAGCCACACCCCTCTCTGGCCTTCTTCTACTGGAATGGAAAGGGACGCGGGTGGCTCTGTGGTCTAAACCACTGAGCCTCTTGGGCTTGCCGATCAGAAGGTCGGCAGTTCGAATCCCTGAAACGGAGTGAGCTCCTGTTTCTCTGTCCCAGCTCCTGCCAACCTAGCAGTTTGAAAGCATGCCAGTGCAAGTAGATAAATAGGCACTGCTGTGGCAGGAAGGTAAACGGCTTTTCCATGTGCTTGGTTTATGTCATGGTGTCCCGTTGCACCAGAAGCGGTTTAGTCCTGCTGGCCCCATGACCCAGAAATCTGTCTGTGGACAAACACTGGCTCCCTTGGCCTGAAAGCGATATGAGTGCTGCAACCCCATAGTCACCTTTGTTTGTTTTTTTAAAAAAATAATGTTTATTAAAGTTTCACAAACAATACAAAACCAAAACATATAAAAAATACACAATAAGAAACAATTAGCAAAAGAAAAGAAAGAAGAAAAGAAAGGAAGAAAAGAACAACCAAAAAGCAAAACAGAAAATAGGTTAATATTTTCATCTCTTATACTTCATTCACTTGTTTCCTGGCCTCCTCACACCTCCCACCTTGTACTCCAGTTCAAATATTAAATTCAGCAAATCCTTACCCTCTAGCATTTATCCTTTATCAATCCCCATTTAGATTTTCTTAAAAATCTTTTTACCAGTACCCCTTTTTTTCAATCAGACATCATTTTAACATTCCTTAATTTTACAGTGCTTCAGCAAGTAGTCTTTAAATTTCTTCCAGTCTTCCTCCACCGACTCTTCTCCCTGGTCATGAATTCTGCCAGTCATTTCTGCCAATTCCCATAGTCGCCTTTGACTGGACATAACCATCCAGGGCTCCTTTACCTTTTTCTTTTCTTTTTACTGGAATGGGTGCTTTAGGTGAGATTCCTGCATTGCAGGGGTTTGGACTAGATGACTCTTGGGGTCCCTTCCAGCTCTACAATTTGAGGATTCTATGATTGTATTAATGTTGTCCTTGAGCTTTGCTAGTGTCTCTTGCTTGGCTGGGTGGAGGATAGAAGGAGATGCATGAGTGTGTATGTAGATACTCGCCAGTTTCTACACAGTGAAAAATTGAATTTGTTGCTCTGCCCACTAGGCATCTGCCTCCGCCCAGCACTGGCATGTGGCCCCTAGAACATTGCCCAGAACTGAATTGGACCCTCAGTGTGAAAAAGGCATACTGATATTTTTTTATATTATTTTTAAGAAATCCCACAGTGCCTTAAAAATTGAAGTTTGGATCAGATCCAAAGGTTCCATTTCTCCAATGGAATGTGCTTCCTCCTCTGCTAGAAGAAGGGAAACATTGGATCCAACCCTGAGGTTACAGTCTTTATATATGCTTC
Source organism: Podarcis vaucheri (assembly GCF_965113315.1). NCBI lineage: Eukaryota > Metazoa > Chordata > Lepidosauria > Squamata > Lacertidae > Podarcis > Podarcis vaucheri. Next base: position 20,952,736 of record NC_138754.1, on the reverse strand, counting down.
CTTGGAAGTCAGTCCCCTTAACTCAGTGGCACTTAGGTGCATGTATTTCTGAATCTCAAACCTCAGGAATTTTATTTTATTTTTAAGATGGATAATGAGAAAAAAAGTAATTTGGGAAATGACGAAGGAGGGGGCAGATTCTATTTCCAGGTTTCCAACTTCTTTACAACATCGGCAAATGAATGACTCCACAGAGCAGGTGATGCAAAAACAAAGTGAGCGCCAGACCTGTAGAGGGACCAATTTTTTTGCATCCCCATAAATGAGAGCAGCAGTACTGGAGGGGAGCTGGAAAATGCAACCTCCAAAGTAGTAAATCTTCCATTGATGGGTCTTGGCAAGGCACCAGCTGGAAGAGAGGGTGAAGTCAGACCTGAAGTACATAATAATGTGCTCAGGATTGGGGAAGGAAAGGCTGTCCCTTTTTCTAATGCAGAACTGTGTGACCAATATAGGTTTCCTTTTTCTTTCTTTTTTTGCAGGTAGTTGAATGTAGCACGTGAACGCCCCTCAGTAGATGAGCTGCACAGGCAAACAGTAATTCACATGTATTCACAGTGCTATTTTTCTAGAAAAAGAGGTGCCGGAGCTCACCAGGAACTTCTCACCTGTTCTCTTAGAATGGCAATGGCGCCCACCTGAGAGGGGCTGGAGCCGAGCTGGGGGAAAAAGCCCTGCATGTAACATTCACAACATAGTGTACACATCAACAAGTGTATATACTGATTCACACAAACACTTGTACATGTGTTCAGTGCAACCTGTGAACAAGTCTTAAATAATAATTATTATTACTGTTAACATTATTATTATTATTATTATTATTATTATTATTATTATTATTATTACCACGCCCATCTGGCTGGGGTTCCCCAGCCACCCTGAGTGGTTCCCAACAAAATATTAAAAACACGATAAAACATCAAACATTAAAAACTCCCCTAAACAGATGTCTTCTAAAAGTCAGATAAGTGTTTATTTCCTTGAAATTTGATGAGAGGGTGTTCCACAGGGCAGGTACCACTACCAAGAAGGCCTCTGCCTGGTTCTCTGTAACCTCACATCTTCCAGTGAGGGAACCACCAGAAGGCCCTCGGAGCTGGACCTCAGTGTCTGGGCTGAACGATGGGGTGGAAACGCTCCTTCAGGTATACTGGGCTGAGGCCATTCAGGGCTTTAAAGGTCAACACCAACACTTTGAATTGTGCTTGGAAACATACTGGGAGCCAATGTAGGTCTTTCAGAACCGGGTTATGTGGTCTTTGCAACCACTCCCAGTCACCAGTCTAGCTGCCACATTCTGGATTAATTAAATCAGTGCATGGTTGAACTAGCCATGGTGACTATGCTCTGAGTTCATAGTCAGAGGCAGTAATGATTCTGAAGACAAGTTGCTGAGAATCGCAAGAGTGGGGAGTGTTCTTGTGATCAGGTTCTGCTTGTCAGCATCTGCTTGGCCACAGTGAGAACCAGATGCTGGGCAAGAAGAACGATTGGGCAACCTTTGAAACCCCCAATTGCTGCTGAACTTCAGTTCCCATCAGCCCTAGCAAGCATGACCAAAAGCTAGGGAAAAAGGGAGTTGCAGTTCATCAACTCCCAACTCCAGAGGTTCCCAACTCCTGCCTTAGAATTTGCCATCTTGCTCATCACTGGTGGGCCATAATAAAGAACTGGGACATAGATACAAGAGTCACTGCAGGGATCCTTTCGACCCAAGCCTTCAGTGCAGAGGTGGGGAACCTGTGGCTCTCCAGATGTTGCTGGACTCCAACTCCCCTCATCCCTGGCCATTGACCATGCCTGCTGAGGCTGATGGGACTTGGAGCCCACCAACACCTGGAGGGCCACAGCTTCCCCACACCTGATTTATGACACAAGAGAAATCCCCACCACAACAGCACATTGTGCTCTCCATCAAAGTGGGGGGAGGACAGCCACCCACTACACTGGTTGGAATCTGGGAAAGGCGCATTTGAGTCATTAGCTGTGCAATGAAAACAAATAAATAGACCATGGTGACATTTATGGGGAAGGCCGCCAGAACACTGAGAATTCCCGTCCTGATGCTGTCAAGGCCTTCCCAGCACCGGGGGTATTTAAAGCTAAATTAAAATCCTCATTAGCTGCTCTTGAGAGCCTTCGTGTTGATGAGGTCCCTGGTGGATGTGGTTTTTACAGGGAAGGACATAAACCTGTGCAGTGTTGCTGCAGTGCAAGCTTCCAGCTGTGCTGATGTCAGCACAGCAGGATATGTCGGTGCTCAACCTAGGCTTGCCTGCAGAAACCCAGAGTTGACAAGGATGCAGGTATAGCATACCCTCCAACATTTCTCTGGTGAAAATAGGGGCACCCTAAGGAAAAATGGGGCATTCCAGGATCAAATCAGAAACCGGGACGGCTTCTGTAAATCCAGAACTGTCCCTGGAAAATAGGGATACTTGGAGTGTCTGGTATAGTGTTGCTAGAGTCAGCTGAGAAGAGTTAAAAAGATTTGGCTGCATGTTTGTAATAAAGATAATAAGGAGGAGGAGAAGCTGTCCCCCTGATGAGTCACACTAGTGGTCCATCTGGTTGATTATTGTCTACACTAACTAGATCTGCTCTCCAGGGTTTCAGGCAGGAGACATTTCCAGCCCTACCTGGAGATGCCTGAGATTGAACCAGGGACCTTCTGCCTGCAAAGCAAATGCTCTGTCACTGAGCTGTGGTCTTCCCTGTGCCTAGGTAGTGCCTACAGTCTCTCCAGATGTCTAAGGAGCATCTTTTTGTCAAGTAAAGGACAGTAGCTCAGCAGTTGAGCATCTGTCTTGCTTGAGATGGTCCTGAGTTTTTCTTGGAAAAATCTCTCTCTCTCTCTCTCTCTCTCTCTCTCTGTGTGTGTGTGTGTGTGTGTGAGAGAGAGAGAGAGAGAGAGAGAGAGAGAGAGAGAGAGAGAGAGCTCTAAGTCATGTACCCGTCTACCTGTGTTCCAAAGTGGTACAGTCCTAAAACATAAATACCCACTTATCTGAGAGGCGGCTTCCTTCCCATAGATCCACCTGGGCTCAGCAGAGGGCCCACAGAAGTTCAGGACGGTGGTGGACCAGGAGAGGGCCTTCTCTGTGACAGCCCCTAAGTGTGGAATTCCCTCCCCACAGAGGTGTGCCCTGAAACCTTCACTATACAGCTTTCAGCCAATGCTGAGATTTACCTTGGCCTTGCACACCTGAGAGGTGTGTGTGTGTGTGTGTGTGTGTGTGTTTAGGACACACCCTATTCCTGTGACTGTAATCTGTTCTGGCTGTTTTAAAATTTGATTTTTGAGTCATGAAGTTGTTGTAACCCATCCTGGGACCTGTTGGTGAAGGGTGCCAGCTAGTGTGTCCTCAATATTTGCTTGATCACGGTGGTCTGGAACCGAACCCGCAATATCTGCAAGTTATGCCTGTATATACAGTCATACCTTGGAAGTTGAATGGAATCCATTCCAGAAGTCTGTTTGACTTCCAAAACTTTCAGAAACCAAGGCATGGCTCCTGCAGCCAATTGGAAGCCGCGGAAGGCGTGTTGGACATTCGGGTTCCAAAGAACGTTCGCAAACCGGAACATTCACTTCTGGGTTTGCGGCGTTCGGGAGTCAAAACATTCGAGTCACAAGGCATTTGATTCCCGAGTTACGGCTGTACATATTTGGTAGGTTTGCCTTTAAATGCAAACTGAATCCCTAATCTGTAAGCAGCTGACAGACTGCTGAAGGGAGTTTCCCCCCCTTATCTTTATTAACTGTGAACTTATCTCTGCGCTTAGATACACAGCCCAGAAGGGAGGAGGAGTAAAGTTGGAGTGGGAAGAACCCAGCTGTACAAGGATCTCATGCCATGCAATACATTGGACCTGTGTTTAAACACCCTGTTAATTAACACCCACGCTCCCATGAGACTCATGTTAAACACGCAGTTCTTGTGACCAAGGTATACAGGAGTTGGGTGCCATCGAGCAATCACTCAATAAGTCAACAATTTCAAAATACCATAAATTAATCCACGGGTGTAATTCACCCGAGAGCAGAGGAGATAATAAATCTCATTGTTGACGTTAAGGGTGACTAAGGAATCTGCTTCTGGAACCTGCCAACGTGATGCCCGGGTGATGCCAGGAGGTGAAGGTGAAAGCAGGGAGGGGGAACCCATCGCCCGTCCATCAGCAGCGAGAGCTGTCATCAGCATGAGATGGAAGGGGCCTTCCCAAAGGTATTTTGTGCGGCAGAGGCAATGGGAGGTGTCCCTTGCCGTCAGGCATTTTGGATGATGGTAGAATGGACACCAGGAACAGCTACTAGTCGCAACGGCTATGCTCTTTTGAATACCAGTTGCTGGAAACCACAGGAAGAGAGAGTGTCATGCTTGGGGGTCTCCCCGCTATGAGAAAAGGATGCTGGACTGGATAGGCCATTGGTCTGATTCAGCAAGCTCTTCTGCTGTTCTTAGGAATCTCCCAAGGGCATGGAGGGAATGTTCTCCCTCAAGGCACAGGGCATGGCAAGCCAACACTTGCCGCAAAATGGGATGCTTAGAGGCATTGCTTCTGCCCTGCCCACACAGCCATGCCACATCCACTAGTGCCACCAGGGCACAGTGGGGTATATTAAAAGTGCTATGCTCTCAAAAGTTGCTCCAGCCCCCCATTCTCAGCTCCTATCCCTTCTGCTTTGGGTGCACCCACCCTACAGGGAAGGCCTTCACAGGCTAGAACCCAGCACCCCTTAAGTCTCTTCTTCTGACATTTTCTTGAGATATCTTAGAAAGAAATAAAAGGGAAAGAACTCTATATACAACAATAACAATCTTTATTACGGTCCAGAGACCCAACAAATCGTTACAAAGCAATACACAATTCATACAGCCTACCTCCAGGTTAAACAAGCATTTTATTCAGAATATAGGGATCATTGGTTCTTGCAACCACCGATAAAAACTTTGCCACTGTTAATGTTCTAGCATTTGTCCGGTCTTCCAATAGGAACCTGACATAGTGAGCCTCTGATTTTCCCGGGAAAGGTACCAGCAAGGGTAGCATCAGTTCAGCCTTGGCTTGCTCATATTTTGCACAGTGCAACAAAATATGTTTTATGGAATCAATGTATTGAGCACACGAGCAAAGTCTATATACAGTTCCTGCAGCTCTTGCATTTAGGAGTGAAACTGACCAATCAATTAGCTGATTACCACCTTCTCGGTTAGTTTCCGTGGAACTTCCTAAGCATCAGTTTCCATTCTGTTCATCATCTGCAGCAATGTTTCTCTTCTGCTGCAGTTCATCTCCTGGCAAACACATTGGAATCTGCCTAATTAGACTCTTGGTCCATCCAGCTCAATATTGTTGACACTGACTAGCAGCAGCTCTCTGGAGTTTCTCCCCCCCCCTACCCAGAGTTGTCAGGGATTGAACCTAGGACCCCCTGCGTGCAAAGCAGATACTCTACCACAGCCCTATGCTATTTGATTCACTGTTAGCTGTGGCAATTTTTTGCTGAGTTTATTATGCAATAAATTACACCATTAGTTATGAAATTATTTACAACATTAATTATAAAACCAATTACACCATTAATTATAAAAATTAATTAACGATTAACTATGCAGATCCACAGTTCGTTTCAATGGAAAGGAAACCCATCATCAGTTACATATCATTACATATCATTTGTGGACTGAAAACCACCACAACAGTAAATACCGATTGATTATTATTACAAATATTGTATTTGAATATTTTGCTGGAAGCTGCCCAGAGTAGCTTGGGAAACCCAGCCAGATGGGCGGGGTATAAATAAATTAGTAGTAGTAGTAGTAGTAGTAGTAGTAGTAGTAGTAGTAGTATTGAATTCACTGGATTGATCTCTGTTCTGGACATGGGACAATGAAGTGAACACAAGCAATTTCTGCTTCTGTTTCCATTTTGGTTGGAGCTCTCTTGGCATCCCTCCTTAAGAGGAAGGCCTTTTGGACCACAGCCCCAGAGTGAAATTCCTGACCCCACTAGAAAGCAACAGCATCGCACCCACTGGAAAGGAAGTGGGAGTGTAATTACAAAGACTCCTGATCCTAACCGCAGCAGCTCAGAAACAAGTCCCATTGATCTCAGTGAGGCGCACGTCCAAGAAAATAAGCAGATGAACGCAGCCAAAAAAATGAAGTCTACCCCTGGACACTCTCCAGTTCTCGAGCAAAGCCCATTGAGGCAGATTTGTACTGAAAGACTTTCTTGAGTTCAAAATTGACTTCGGAATTGATTTTAAAAGTTTGGTGTGTGTTTTTTGACCTTAGCATCATTACAGGCCAAACAGTGGCTGTGCTTCAGTGGGGGAAAGCAACAGCCCAGGTGGAAAATCTTGCCTAAGTAGACCATAAGTGCATCTGCATCTGGCTGCATAATAGCATATCGGTGACATGCGCAAAGGTGATGTATGTGCGTGCATGAACTTCTGCACTTAAACACACTGTCTGTATGTGTGTGTGTGTGCGCGCACGCATTCATCTATGTTCCATATTTTAATGCTCAGCGTAGTCAACTGGCCAGGCTCCATCAAAGTTTATCCTCACATTATCTATTTTAAAATGCCATGGAAATTGGCCAATTTTTGTAATCGTTAACTCTCTGTGATATATCATGACAAACATTTTACATAGGAAACATATGGGGGGAATTCGGCATTCATTCCAGATGGGCAGCCGCCAAGCCCACTGATACATGTGCAATCTCCAGGGGGCCCTATATATTTCCCCTCTTATGGGCACTTGGCTTCTAGTTAAAAAATAAAAAGGGCCATTCATTCAGCTTTCGCCGGTCAGAGTGGAAGGCTGCAATTGGGAAATGCAAAGGGAAACAGAACTATGGTTTAATCTGCAGTGAGTAAAATGCTCCTGCCTTGGAATCCAAACTAACTACGCACACTCAAACAGACAAAGCTGGGGAAGGGGCAGGGAATAAAAGACTTTTCTCAATGATACCATCGCCTCCTTGGAGCCAGGGCATTGTTGCCTGTCCCTTGTTTTAATTCCCTCATGTCCTTGGGTCTGTGAGGATGCAGAATCTTCTCCAATTAGCCCAAAGAAATGCATTATCTAAGGCTCCATCACCATGCCAATTATTTCTTTTCAGTGTCACTCAAGCAAAAGTAATGCCAACTTTCAGAAAGGAAATTGAAGTCATGCAGATAGAAGCAAGTTCAAGGTATGAGCCAGCACGACCCAGGTATATTCTGCACAGATTTGCATTTCTAGTCCAAAAGGGGAAGAGTCTTCAAATCGCAGCATAAATAGGTGATCTGGATGACATTCCCTGGCATCAGAGAGAGAGAGAGAGAGAGAGAGAAATACAGTGGTACCTCGGGTTACATACGCTTCAGGTTACAGACTCCGCTAACCCAGAAATAGTACCTCGGGTTAAGAACTTTGCTTCAGGATGAGAACAGAAATCGTGCTCCGGCGGCGCAGCAGCAGCAGGAGGCCCCATTAGCTAAAGTGGTGCTTCAGGTTAAGAACAGTTTCAGGTTAAGAACGGACCTCCGGAACGAATTAAGTACTTAACCCGAGGTACCACTGTAGTTTGAAAGCCAACGCTGGTGAAGCATTCTAGCACTGAAGATGCATGGCAGTGCAACATACATTTAAAAATAAAATAAGAAAAGCCCAGATGGATCTGGCCAATGCCCATCTAGTCCTTTATCCTATTCTCTCAGTCGCCAGCTAGGTGTCCAGATGAGAGTCCCAAAAGCAGGAGTTGTGTGCAGCAACACCTCTCCCCACTTGGGAGTCTCAGCAGCTGGAAGAATAGGACTTCCAACAGTGGAGACAGAACACAGTCAGCATACCTAGTAGCCACTGGAAGCCTTCTCACTCTATGAATTGGTTTTATTTCCTTTCAAAGCCATCCACCCAGGTGGTCATCACAGCATCTTGTGGGAGCAAGTTCCATGGTTAAACTATGTGCTGTTTGAAGATGGACTTCCTCTTGTCTGTCCTGATTCCTACACCATTCAGTTCTAGCATTTAGGGACATTTTTAATGTCTGATGTTTTATCGCTTCATTATTATTATTATTATTATTATTATTATTATTATTATTATTATTATTATTATTTCTGTTGGGAGCCACCCAGAGTGGTTGGGGAAACCCAGCCAGATGGGTGGGGTATAAATATATTATTATTATTATTATCATCATCATCATCGTCGTCGTCGTCATCATCATCATCCCTGCCCACTTTCTCCAAGCCGTTATGCATTTCAACCATTTCACTGCTTACTTGATTTCTCTCCAAACTAAAAAGCACGAACGAACAACACAACTTTTCCTCATTAAGGGAGTTGCTCCATCCCCTTGAAGATTTTGGTTGCCCTTTTCCGAAACTTTTCCAGCTCTGTAATACCATTCGTCATATACCGTATATATATAATATTACTCTATCGGCCAACAGCCCACTGCCTATTTATGAAATGCACTGGACTGTGGTATATGAGAGATGCATGGCAGTGCCTGCCGTCACCTTGGTGCAAACCTCAAAGTGCATAGGTGTAATTGAGAGCAGACTTTCAACCTGTAGCTGGAACTGTGGGGAGACACTCCCTTGCTTAGCAAAAATAAAAAAATGAAAGAAATCCCCTTTGAACAAAGCGCCCACTTGTTGCTAGGTACAGCCTAGCTGTCAGCCGCCGAGAGCGGGTTGTTTATGTGTGACCTGTTCGTAGAGAACTTTTGAACCCTCCATGTTTCATAAAGAGCTGATTCTAGGGTTACTCAGCGTTCATGGAGTAGAGGAGCGTGACTGCAGTCAAATCATGCCCTGACAAAGGCATGAATCAACTCCAGAGTTGCAAGAGGGTGGTGACTTAAGAAATATGGGCTAGGAAAAAAAGAAGAAAAGGAGGGGGGGAGCTGGACATGGGAACGCAAGGTCATTTCTGGACTTTCACCCAGGCCACAGTATCTGCTGGAAAGGATGCAGCGGCAGCTGCTGGCCTAATCTGGATTATTTCCACATTGCAAGAGGAAGTTAGAATATCCTAGGTCCTGTCTTAGGCAATGCTGTGGTGCTGACTTTTTGGCTGGGGACAAGCTGGGTTCATTCAGAGGACAAAGAACACCTAGTCAGGGCTGGCCCCAGACATTTTGCCATCTGAATTATTTCTGTTTAATTACCATTTGCTGATGTTTTGAGAGCTGATTTTATTGTGTACTATTATATTCTAATAGATTGTTTTGACTATTGCTTTATTTGATATGCCGTTTCATTTTAAAGTTATGTTTTATTATGACTTTTCGTAATGGATCAGATAATAAGGTGTGCGTCCTTGGTTGCATATTTCATTGCTGTATAGCAATATAGAGAAGCGGTACACAAATTAAAAGTGAAATTAAATTGAAATGGGGGGGAATGACAAGATGGCACCTCCACTGTGTCCCACACAATATACGCCAGCTGACCCAAAGCTAAGCCTTGCATGAATATCCAAGCTGTGGCACTAACTACCCATGGGTCCTTGGCCATGTATGTGTTGCTTCCAACATTCACCACTGTGAGGTGTTGAGTTGCATGTGACGCTGCCCATTCCAAAAGCCGTTGCTCCTCTTTTCCAAGATCAGGGCTTGAGAAACATGTTGGCAAGTGGGATTAAAAGATCAGGTGCTCGCAGTGGGATGAGGAGTTGTTAAGTTGTCAAAAGCCACTCAGTACCAGTGTTTTATGCAAAGCATGATAGCAGCCCTTGTTCTGGGCACTCCGGAAGAAGCCTATGGGAGAATGAGAACAGAAACGTTGCTCCGTTCACATTTGTTATGATTTATGCAGCAATGAGCAGTTTTTTCCTGTGCTATCTAACTGTAAAATATATCAATGTTTTGCAATTATGCAGCGTGGAGTGGGTGGGTGGATGTTGTTGTTTTTTAAAAAATCCAAATTATTAACACATCATCAACAACAAAAAAATTCCAGGTAGTAATATTGCAATAACTTTTTAGACAGCATTGGTTTTCATAATGTCACTGAACTAATTGTTCCAAAATGTCACAAAAACCACCCATATCTCATTACCTTTGCAGCAGTAGATTCAGAATGGTCAAGGTGGAAGGGATCCAATGGTTCATCTAGACCAGGCTTTCTCAACCTGTGGGTCCCCAGATGTTGTTGAACTACAACTCCCATCACCCCTAGCTAGCAAGGCCAGAGCTCAGGGCTGATGGGAGTTGTAGTCCAACAATTTCTGGGGACCCACAGGTTGAGAACCGCTGATCTAGACCAATTCCCTGCAAAGCAAGAATTTAATAGCAACATAAGAAGCTGCAGTATATTAATCAGAACATCAGTCCAGCTATCTCATTAATGTCTACACTGATTGGCAGAGGCTCTTCAGATTTCCAGGCATTCCCAGTCCTACCTGGAAATGACAAGGACTGAACCTGGCACTGCTATTTTGAAGGCTCTATTGTCCTTGCCTCTTAGTTTCCCAGTTAGCTTTGCCATTTCTCCATCAGTTTTTCTTGCCATTCTTCTTTTGTTGGTATCTTGTCATCTTTCCATCTTTGGGCTGGTAATATCCTAGCCGCTGTTGTGGCATACATGAATAGTTTTTTCCACTCTGTTGGCAAGTCTTGACCTATAATACCTAACAAAAGAGCTTCTGGTCTTTTAGCAAAGGTTATCTTAAACATTCTTTTCATTTCATTATAAATAATTTCCCAACTATGTTACAGTGGTACCTCTGTATAAGTCCACCCCATCCAGCGTCCATGTCAGTGGACGTCTGCAGCAAACCCGGAAGTACTGGAATGGGTTACTTCTGGGTTTGCAGCCCACACATGACCAAAAGCGCTAAATCGCGCTTCACGCATAAGCAGAAATGCAAACCACTCCGCACATGTGCACAGAGTGGCGCTTTGTCAAGCGTCCTTTTCGTCGAGCATCCGGGGCTCTGGAACAGATCCCAGACTCAAAAACAAAGTACCACTGTACTTACAAAAACATTGTAAAGAAGTCAACTCACTAACAGGGTTTGATTAAACACTTACAATTAAGAAAACAAGGATAAATGTTAAGATGCAATAATGGGGAAATGATAACGGGTAAGAGGTAATTTGAAAAAAAAATGGTACGAAAAGAAAAATAATATAACAATATTTAATTAAAAGATTATGAAATAAAGGTATCTGAAGAAGTGTGCATGCACACGAAAGCTCATACCAAGAACTAACTTAGTTGGTCTTTAAGGTGCTACTGGAAGGATTTTTTTTATTTTGAAATAAAGGTAGAATAAGATGGGCAGGAGAAGCAAATATTTAAAGAACCAAAAGAGGAGGTTGAGGGAAGTCATGGGGGTGGGGATTGGAAATCATAGATTTTCTTTGTGATAATAATGATTGTGTTGAATATAAAATTGTAAAATTTAATAAAAACTATTTAAAAAAAAAGAACCTGGGACTGCTAGCATGGAATGCAGAAGATCTGTCCCTGAACCAGTGGCGTAGCGTGGGTTGTCAGCACCCGGGGCAAGGCAAGTAATTTGCGCCCCCTAACCTGTGGATTTGCGCCCCCTAACCCGTGGATTTGCGCCCCCTAACCCTAACCCCCAGATGTTGCGCCCGGTGCGGCCCGCCCCCCCTGCACCCCCCACGCTACGCCACTGCCCTGAACTCTAGCTCTTCATCTTTCATTGCTTCCTTTCCAGTGAGCAACTTCAACACTTTTTTGAGCTAAACCTGAGACGGATAAAGAGTGCTTTACTTCGTTTTCATTTTCAACAGTAGCAGAGCCAATCTGAGTGAATTCTTCCGAATACATGCTAAAAGAATCATGTTCTGGGCAGCTTCCCAGTGCAATCGAGATGCACAGTGGATTTCTTTAAACCAACGACTTGGGAAATGAATTAGTTTAGCATGCCCCGGATTTCCTTACTAGGCTTGATGCAGTTCCAGATCCCACAAAAGGGAAACACACGTAAAAGTCCCTCGATGGACAGAGTCTGCTAGTACATTATGACAGCCATCCAGTGCCTTGAGGCAAATGGACTTGAAGCACTGTGGCCCCCAGATGGAAGAAGGCTCTCCCAAACTGCTAACTCCCCCCCCCCAGCCTGACTGCCAATTGCAAGTCTTGTTTAATTATTGGATGCACAAAGGAAGTTAAGTTTTGTTGCCTCTGCCAGTGGTGGATATAAAGAGGCTATTAGAGGAAACGGGCAGTAGCTCCTTAGGAATTCCAGAAAAGCGGGTGCCTCCACAGGGGCTCTGTTTCAAGGAAGCACTGATTGATTTAAGCCATGGATTGGGGCCAGGGACAGTTCCTGGTGCCTCCAATCTACACTGTCAAAACCCAGGGTCTCCCCATGTCAGGGATGGAAGAGGCAGCTATCAGTGCTGGGATAGCTCAGTTGGTAGAGCATGAGATCCTGATCTCAAGGTTGTGGGTTCGAGCCCTATGTTGGGCATAAGATTCCTGCATTGCGGGGGGGGGGGTTGGCTTAGATATCCCTGGCAGTCCCTTCCAACTCTACAATTCTATGAATGCAACTGGTCACCATGACTATGCTCTGCCTCCATGCTCAGAGACAGTAAAGGTAAAGTGACCCCTGACCATTAGGTCCAGTCACAGACGACTCTGAGGTTGCGGCGCTCATCTCGCTTTATTGGCCGAGGGAGCCGGCGTACAGCTTCTGGGTCATGTGGCCAGCATGACTAAGCCACTTCTGGCGAACCAGAGCAGAGCACGGAAATGCCGTTTACCTTCCTGCCTATTTATCTACTTGCACTTTGATGTGCTTTCGAACTGCTAGGTTGGCAGGAGCAGGGACCGAGCAACGGGAGCTCACCCCATGGCGGGGATTCGAACCACTGACCTTCTGATCGGCAAGCCCTAGGCTCTGTGGTTTAATCCACAGTGCCACCCGAGTCAGAGACAGTAAATGCTTCCAAATACTCACTACTGGAAACCTTAAGAGAGCAGAGTGCTATGTTGCTCCTGTCTGTCTTGAGGGTTTCCCACAGGCACCTGGCCGGCTGGTGGACTACATAGACAATTGGCCTGATCCAGCAGGCTCTTCTTATGCTATTATGTTCTTATGTAAAAGAGAATTGGACAATTTCATGGCCATTGGAGGCTACTAGCCATGATGGCAGTGGTGTGCCTCCGATGGGATGTGGCTGGCACTGTGGTCTAAACCACTAAGCCTCTTGGGCTTGCCGATCGAAAGGTTGGCGGTTCGAATCCCCGCGACAGGGTGAGCTCCCGTTGCTCTGTCCCAGCTCCTGCCAACCTAGCAGTTTGAAAGCACACCAGTGCAAATAGATAAATAGGTACCGCTGTGGCGGGAAGGTAAAGGGCGTTTCTGTGCACTCTGGTTTCCGTCGCAGTGTTCTGTTGCACCAGAAGAGGAGGAGAAGGAGTTTGGATTTGATATCCCGCTTTATCACTACCCTAAGGAGTCTCAAAGCAACTAACATTCTCCTTTCCCTTCCTCCCCCACAACAAACACTCTGTGACGTGAGTGGGGCTGAGAGACTTCAAAGAAGTGTGACTGGCCCAAGGTCACCCAGCAGCTGCATGTGGAGGAGCGGAGACGCGAACCCGGTTCACCAGATTACGAGACCACCGCTGCTGGCCACATGACCTGGAAAGCTGTCTGTGGACAAACTCTGGCTTCCTCAGCCTTAAAGCAAGATGAGCACTGCAACCCCATAGTCGCCTTTGACTGGACTTAACCGTCCAGGGGTCCTTTGCCTTTGCTCTGCCTCCATGGTCAGAGGTAGCAATGCTTTTGAATACCAGCTGCTGGAAACCACAGAAGAGGAGATGGTTCTTGTGTTCAAATCCTGCTTGTGGGTTTCCCACGGTCTTCTGGTTGGCCTTGTGAGAACAGCATCCTGATCCATGCTAGAAGGGTTCTTGGCCTCTTCTTCTAGTGATGCACAGTGGCGTAGCGTGGGTTGTCAGCACCCGGGGCAAGGCAAGTAATTTGCGCTCCCTAACCCGTGGATTTGCGCCCCCTAACCTGTGGATTTGCGCCCCCTAACCCTAACCCCCAGATGTTGCGCCCGGTGCGGCCAGCCCCCCTGCACCCCCCACGCTACGCCACTGGTGATGCACCATGAGCAACATAATGCAATAACTTATCTCTCGTCTTCTTCTGTGCCCTTGCTGCACATCTCTCGGAGACTACGGCAGTATATCAACGCGTGAAATTTTTAAGCCATCAATTCTGTCGCCTTCCATCGTGGGATCCTTGCTGCTCTTGGCTGTCAAGGGGAAATCAACCTTTAAATGGCATGGCCAGCTGAAAGGCTCTCGGAAGCAACAGCAGCTTCCTGTTTAGCAGGAATCCATCGACCCAGGAATGCGTTGCCGGAGTGGGCTGGGAAGCGGGAAGAGGGAGACAGGAGATAAGAGGTGCCCATGGCTTCTCCGCCCAGCCCGGCAGATAAGCATCATGCCTGCAGACATCTTGTCCGGAGATCTCCTTATCTCCAGCCCCTCCTTCCTTCCTCCCCATGCACACCCTCGGCGTCTTCATGGGCCCCACCAGCACCAGCTGCTTGATAAAAAGAGACTGGATGAAAGAGCAAGGGAGCGGGGGAGAGGGGTGGTTTCACAGGCAGGACAACACCTGCCTTATCCGCAGAAGGAAATGTGAATAAGAGAGTCATGTCATAAGAGAAAAGAAAGGAACAGGCAAGCGCAGGTGGCCTGCTGAGGGACAGGGGTCTCCAGTACCACTGTGGGGTGTGCAGGCCTGATTTGGAGGAATAAAGAAGTATGTAAAGAGGGCAGAAGTCCAGGGGAACAAGGAGGGAATGGCTTAAATAACTATTATATAGCATGCTTTTATTTCTTATACAATTATAGAGGCACATGGTTGCTCAGTGCCTCCAGTATATATGCAAATGTGTGGCTGATATAGTACCTTTATAATGATTGAACTTACAGGTGGAGAATCCTTTTATTTTTTATGCATCACTATTGTTTGTAAAGGGGCTCTTTGTATGAGTGACTACTTCATTGTCTCTTTGGAGCTGCATGGTATCTCGGTACCGTTGCCGTTCTGGGCTGCAATACTGAATGGTTTGGTTTGGTTCAAGTTGGCACCACTGCCAACCTCCTATGTCACACCGGATACACAGAGAGAGAGTTTTCAAGAACATAAGTGACTTTATGCATGCTTCACTCCAGTTCCATGCAATTTCATATACAGTGCTTGACCAGCACTGCAAAAGCAGAAGTGCGAAATTTTGAAGGATGGCTGACTTTCAGTTCTTTGTTTTTTGGGGGATGTGTGAATTAGGAAGAGCCACTTTTCAATGGGATGTGCTCTGTGTGGGGCTGCCCTTGGACCTGATTCAGAATCTCCAGCTGGTGCAGAAGGCTGGTGGACAGATTGCCAATGCAGCTGGTTGAGAGCATTTGACACCATTGCTGAAGGTTCAAGGTCCTGGTGTTAATTTACAAAGCTCTGAACGACTTAGGTCCAGGGTACCTCTGGGATCACCTGAGTCCTTCTGTCCCAGCTTGGTTGCTGAAATCATCTCAGAAGCATCACTGCTTGTGCCCTGAGTTGATGAGGCTCATTCAGTAGCAACAAGAAACGGAGCCTTTGGTGTCATCTGCCCAGTCTTGAGAAACATCCTACCAATACAGATTCAACATTTCAGCTTTTAAATGCCTCCTGAATTTTTTTCTATTCCATCGGGCTTATGCAGGCAATTCAGAACACATCTAGCCACAGTAGCTAGTGATTTCTGATTTTAAGTTTTTCATATGGTTTTGATGGCATGGTTTTGCATACAGCTGTTGTAAACTGATTTTTTTAAAAAAGAATATGAATAGCAATATGTAAATATTTAAATAGGTTGACTTAATCAACCAATCGGATTGAAGCCCCCATCCCAATTAACCTCTATTGAGCAGTTTTTAGCTGTGATTCCTGAATTGTCAGGACTAGAAAACCCACTAGGTCCCTTCCAACTCTATAATTCTATTACTCCAGACCCTCCAAGTGTCCCTGTTTTCCAGGGACAGTCCTGGATTTACAGAAGCCATCCCAGTTTCTGATTTGATCACAGAATATCCCGCTTTTACTTAGGATGCCCCAATTTTCATCAGAGAAACGTTGGAGGGTATGGAGTTATGCAACTCCTAAGACAAGGGGATAAGTAACTATACAACCTTTAGAAGACATCTGAAGGCAGCCCTGTATGGGGAAGTTATTTAATGTTTAATGTTTCATTATGTTTTTATATATTTTGGAAGCACCCCAGAGTGGCTGAGGTACTCCAATCAGATGGGCAGGGTATTGTTGTTGTTGTTGTTAGATAGGACGTCCCTAATTTCATTGGAGAAATGTTGGAGTATATGTGATTCTATGGGAATGGGGGGTGGTTGCATCCTTTGCAGGTTTAAAAGCTTCCTCCCTCCTGTCTACTGGATGTGTGGTGTGTATTCCTCTCTCTCTCTCTCTCTCTCTCTCTCTCTCTCTCTCTCTCTCTCTCTTTCCCACTCCCATTTTTTTAAAGGCCAGCTTCTCACCCACTTGGAGTCCGCAGATACAAACAGGCCAAGGCCCAGCTTCCTGCTTTAAGAAGTGAAAGCGCTGCAGGCTGCCTGCCAGGGAGGCCTTAATATAGTCCAAGGTCTAAATTTAATCACAATAACGCGGCTCCAGTCTGCCCCTGCAAACAGAAGTTTGAGCACAGTGGGTGGGTGGAGGGAAGCAATTCTTCACCAATCAGGAAAACAATGGAGGTCTCTTTCAAGTGTCAGGGAATATTCTTAGCTGCCCTCCGACACCTAAATCAAGAGCGGGGTTGTTAAAATGGCATAATACCAGGAAGCTGGCTTACAAGGACGGCTTCCTCCTTGGAGACCGAAGCCCAACAGGCTCGGAGCCACTGTGCTCGGGAGGAACCGGGCGGCATTGGAGGAGGGGGGCAAAGAGAAAGAGACAGAGGGTGGGGAAGGCAGGGATGTGAGCGGGGTCCTTTTTCAGGAAAATCAAACCTGGACACCAAACACCGTCGTAGATCTGAGGTGGTAGGAAAACACCCAAACGTCCTGTCCAAGTCACACCAAGAGCCTCCTTTTCCCATTACCTCCCGTCCCAGAGTTTCCTGACCCTGCTTTCGCTGCGTGGGAGCCCTGTGCAATAATAATCATGTGTGATAAAGCAAAAGAGCAGAGTGGCTCTATTTATAGCAACAAAGGCAAGCCACACACATAGACTACCCAACAGCCTTCTCCGAGGTGTTGCTGAAACTCTGGCGGCGGCGGCGGCGGCAAGAAAAATAGCCGTGAAATCAGTGCTATTCAACTGAGTTTGAGATACACCTGAACCCTCCCTTCCTGTCCCCCCCACCCTGCTCTGTTGCATCACAATACAGCTCTCCCCCCCCCCCGTCTCACCCCTGGGGGTGCTCTGAGAGGGAAAGTGTGAACAATCAAAGTCCATTGTTCAAAAGGCTGACCTATGCTGGTGCCACTTACGCCCTCCTCCCCTGGGGCTAAGGCCTGGCTTAATAACACAAGGAGACAAACATCGCATGAAGTCATTTCCCTTTTGGCCAGAGAAGGAAAAGGGGGGAAGGGTGCCAAATAGGGGAACAGGCCACCGCTCGACATCCATAGCAGCACCCTTCGCCCTGTGGCATTTTTGTTCGCTACGAACCATCCCCACCAGATCTTTGCATCGACTTCCGTGTCATGGGGCCTGCTTTGCAGTTGGGCGGCGCCAGTGGAGCCATAGCAGTTAGAGTGCCAATGGGCTAGGAGCCAGCAGAAACCAGGGTTTGAATCCCTGTACTCAACCATGGCATGAAGCTCACTTGGTGACCTTGGCTCCTAGCCTGACCAACATCACAGGGTTGATGTGGGGATTTGGTGATAGGAGCGTATGCCGCGTTGAGCTCTTTTGAGGAAAAAAGGTGGAATATAAATGCAACCTAGGGATGCGGGTGGCGCTGTGGGTTAAACCACAAAGCCTAGGACTTGCCAATCAGAAGGTCGGCGGTTCGAATCCCCGTGATGGGGTGAGCTCCCATTGTTCGGTCCCTGCTCCTGCCAACCTAGCAGTTCGAAAGAACGTCAAAGTGCAAGTAGATAAATAGGTACTGCTCCAGCTGGAAGGTAAATGGCGTTTCTGTGCACTGCTCTGGTTCGCCAGAAGCGGCTTAGTCATGCTGGCCACATGACCCAGAAGCTGTATGCCAGCTCCCTCGGCCAATAAAGCCGAGATGAGTGCCGCAACACCAGAGTCGGTCACGAATGGACCTAATGGTCAGGGGTCCCTTTACCTTTACCTTATAAATGTAACAGACAAATAAATAAGCCCTGATGGCAATGGGATTTTCCTCAAGTACCGTGTGATGGCATCTGAGGAGATCACCCCCATCCTATTCCTCTTGCATATCACCCACTGAACCAGATGCAGAGGGCTGGCTCTCTCTCTCTCTCTTAACATTCTAGTGTTCCAGTGTGGTGTAGTGGTTAAGAGCGGTGGACTCGTAATCTGGTGAACCGGGTTCGCTTCCCCGCTCCTCCACATGCAGCTGCTGGGTGACCTTGGGCTAGTCACACTTCTCTGAAGTCTCTCAACCTCACTCACCTCACAGAGTGTTTGTTGTGGAGGACGGAAGGGAAAAGGAGATTGTTGGCTGCTTTGAGACTCCTTAAGAGGAGTGAAAGGTGGGATATCAAATCCAAACTCTCCTCCTCTTCCTCCTTCTTCTTCCCTGAGATAGAAATAAATTAGCAGAGGGGCGGAGCATCTGTTTTGCATGCAGAAGGTTCAGGTTCAACTCCCAGCATTTCCATGCAAGGCTGGGGAAAGACCCCTTGGCTGAAACCCTGGAGAGGTGGGGGAGAAGGTAAATCACCTGGATGGTTAAGTCCAGTCAAAGGCAACTATGGGGTTGTGGTGCTCATCTTGCTTTCAGGCTGAGTGAGCCGGTGCTTGTCCACAGACAGCTTTCTGGGTCATGTGGCCAGCAGGACTAAACTGCTTCTGGTGCAACAGAACACAGTGATGGAAACTAGAGTGCATGGAAACGCTGTTTACCTTCCCGCTGGAGCGGTACCTATTTATCTACTTGCACTGGCTTGCTTTTGAACTGCTAGGTTGGCAAGAACTGGGACAGAGCAACAGGAGCTCACCCCATTGAGGGGATTCGAACCACCAACCTTCTGATCAGCAAGCCCAAGAGGCTCAGTGATTTGGACCACAGCGCCACCCGTGTGGTCTAAACTCTGGAGAAAGCACAGCTTAGCTAGATGGACCAGTGCTCTGATTCAGTATAAGGCAGCTTCCTATATGCTTGTGTTTGTAGCTCAGTGGCAGAGCATTTCCTTTTGCATGCCCAGTGTTCCCGATCCATTACAGGGACCTCCGGAGAAGTATATGGCAGCAGTTGATGGGAACATCCTATCTCTGTCTCTGTAATCCTGGCCATCAAAGAAGACAAGCCTTGGCTAGATGGACAGAGAATTTGACCTGAAGCCCTCCTTTGTACTCATAACACAGTAGTGAGGAACCTCAGACTCGGGGACCAAACACAGCCTTCCCACCTCTCCATCTAGCCGCCGGGATTCTCTCCTTGCTCTCTAGCTTTTGGGTTTCACATGCTCAGCAGCCACAAGAAGTTGGTTACAATTTGAGTGGAGGGAATAGAAAACCAAGCAGGAGATGGCAAACAGGTCCATTTCAGTTCCTCCGTTTTCCAGTCTGAAGTTCTGTTATTTACACGTCCACATCAGTTTGTAATTTTTTCAAGGAAAGTGCTCATGAAAATTCAATAGAATTTTAGTGCAAATTTCTCCTAAAGATAGACATCTTGGTACCCAATTTTACCTCTTATACACAAACTTTGAAAAGCAATTTTCCCCACTACAATGCATTCTTGTTCATTATTCCTACAGACTTTTAAATGCATGCTTTACCCTATTATACATAAGCATGGGGGGGTGGACACACAACTTTGCCTAAGAGCTGTGTTGCAAAATTCAGGAAAGTGCAAATTTCGAGGGATGGTGGCATTAATGGTATTTTCAGAAATGGCGAATTCTGTAGGTCCGCTTTTAAATAGTCAGCTGAATCGAATTTCTCCTGCAATCCCTACAAGCAAGAAGGGGAGGTGGAATGGAGTATCCTACAGGAGGGCCTGGCTGGCTGGCTGCCCAAACAAGAGCTCTCCTGTTATGGAGTGAAGATATACTGCAACAATCTGTTGCAGATCCTGCTTGCAGCGAATCCAGCTCATTAAAAAGAAATGTTTTGAGGTCTTTACTGGAGGTGCCACTAGAAATCAAATAGCGAATTCTCTAGACTCAGCACATAGCATGATGGATGGCACAATTCAGGTGCAGGAGAGATGTAGAACAGAGGGGGGTTCATGCAACCCCCTGGCTTCTGAAATCCCTGTGGTCTGGTGGCCTTCGCCCCATCTAACGTGACTAGCCATACCCTGTGATCACCCTGTCTTGATTTGCAGCAGTCCTGGGCTCTTCTCCTAAAAGGACAAGTCTGCTCAGGATAGGGTGATAATTCCGCTACAGATCCATCAGCTAAGAGCCCAGCTGAGTCTAGACAAAGGTTTGATTTTTTGAATTCAAAAGGGAACAATTTTCAAAAGGATAAAGCAATTTAGGGCTTTCAAGGGGGAAAAAATCACAACCATAAATTTTTAACTATTCATCTGACACAGAGACAGCTAGGCGGTGGCGCTGCTTTTAATATTCCCTTACCACCATCGCCGCAGATGGTCACTGGGGTGGTCTGCATCTTTCAAATAGGACAGCATCGTTAGGCCAAAAAGCATGCCACAAAATACAGGGTGCTAAGGGCAAGAGGACAGAACTGCGGAGGATTGGCTACAGTGTTGGCCCTACTCATTGTAAGCCCATAGACAATAATGACCCTGACTAACTTAGATGCATTAGTTTCAACGGGTCAGCTCTGAGTAGTTGGAGATAGGCCAAATATTAACAGGCACTGTCATTGGAATCTGGGAACAGAAGGGTTCCTTTGGGCAGATGCCTCATTTAGTCTTTATATTGTCTTTCTTGTTTGTTTTGTTTTGTTTTGTTTTGTTTTGTTTTGTTTTTGCTTGCTTTGTTTTCAGAAACCCCAGAATTTAAGATATAGGCTCTCTCTTCCCAGCAGGATAAAAAGGAAGGGAAGTCAGAATGAGTGCAATGGAATCCCAAGAACCCCTCCTTTGTTCTCAGGGTCAAATCACGCACATCAGCAAAGATGCATGCTACAGGCATGCATCATGTACAGACAACTCCCAATTTGCATGGACCTTATGTTCTGAGGCATCAGTGAAATTGTGTATATTTGAAATACAATTGGAAAAGCCTGCAAACACCTTCTGAACCTCTGGAAACTCATGGAACACCCCCCTTAAAGACCAGCAACGGTTACCAGACCACCAAACTCGACCACAGTCACATCCCCCAAACCTCCTTTCTCAAACTCCAACTTGCCACAGGCCTCAAATATTGGTGCAAAGGCCTCTGGGATTGGACATGCAAAGGCTAGTGGGGTTGCTAGGTCTGTTTTCATGCCCTTTTGCCCTTTCTGGGCTCTTCTGGGGCCTTCGGGGGGGTCATTTTCAAAGTGACAGACAAGTTTGGCGCAATGCGCACATGCACGGCTCCACATCAATTGGATGCACGTCAATTGGAAGTTGCATATACCTGAGAAGGTTCAAACTTTCAAACTAGCTGCACATCTTTTTCAAAGCATGTGGATGCCACCGGCACAGCAAAAGCCCCACAGCAATTTACCATAACAGGGTGAGTTGAAACCCTACCAAAAATTCACATGAAAGCAGCAGAATCTGTCATAGTAAAATAAATTGGGGGGGAGAGAGAGTCATAACTTAAGTGGCAAGCAAACACAGTGCAGTAAGCACCAGCCAAGCCCCCTTGGGGAGATCATTCTACATTTGGGGGACAAGGGCGAGGAGGGCCTTTTGGCTAAAGCCACACACTGCACCTCAAATGGCAGCAGAATCCAGACAAGGTCATCCAGTGAGGGCTAGTGCCCATTGAAGTTCATAGGGCAGAAGACAAGGAGACCAACAGTAGGTGGCGCCAGACCCAATGACAGAGCCAAGGAATTTTACTTTTGGCCCTTCCTCCTCCTTCTCCCTGCTGAGTTGGAAAAGGACAACATTCAGACTAAACAGGAGGTAGGCAAGTAGGCTCCACAGGAGGCAATGATGGCCTCGGATGGCTTAAAAAGAGGATTAGAGAAATTCATGGTGGTGAAGGCTATCAGTGTCTGCTAGCCATGATGGCTATGCTCTGCCTACATAGTCAGAAGAAATATGCTTCTGAATACCAGTTGCTGAGAATCACAGGTGGGCAAAGCACTGTTGTGTTCCAGTCCAGCTTGCAGGCTTCACACAGGCATCTGGTTGGCCACTGTGAGAACAGGGTGCTGGAGTAGATGAGCCACTGGCCTGATCCAGTAGTCTCTTCTTATGTTCCTGTTTTCCAGCAGCCAGACACTTGCGGGTTGGGAATGTCCAAATCTTTCTTGAATGAGCCATTTCGCTTAACTTTGGGAGCATGTTTTCTGCTTCATCTTGGAAATCCTCCAGATGTTTTGAACCATGCAGGGAATCTCAGTCCCCTGCCACAAGCATCCTTGTGGCTCTCTGCAGGCTGTGCCTAAAATTCAGAGCGAGCCTCTTTCCCCTGCCTCTGGCTGTGGCCTGATCCTCCGGGGATTTGTGTTGTATCTCCATATTTGTCACCTCCTGTTCCTCAGCTAAACCGGGTGTGATAGAGGAAAGGTGCTAATCCCTCAGTAATTAACACCTCATTGGGAGGTCAGGGTGAGGTCGGGAGAGTGGGTTTGTTTAGCTAGTTTTCAGACCGGATCCCACCAAATCCCTTGTTTTCATTAAGGCCGTGAGATCCTGAGGGGTTCCAGAGCTCTGCGTTTGCTGACTTGGCAACAGGGCGACCATTGTTTGAGGCCTTCTGTGCTATTGCAGCAACAAGCTTAGCATTTGTCAAGGGTATAACACAGAGGAGAATCAAAGCAGAGATTTGTCTCACTGTTGACACCTCGTTCCCTGTCACTAAGAGTCTTTCCAGATAATGGGGGGGGGCAGCGGTATGGGAAAAGCCTAGCTTTACATTATTAGTAGCGTCATCATTATTATTTGCAATATGCATCCTGACTTTCCTCCTGAAGGAGCCCAGGATGGGAAACACAAGACAACAAAACTTTCTCTCTTTTTCCCCCCAAAAATAAAAATGTAAATACAGTCTAAAAAACAGTAATCTCACGATTGCCTGGAATAGTGCCTGGAATAAGGTTGCCAAACCACAGACCTTCAGGATCCAAACCTGAGACCTAGAGATGGTTCCTGGTGACGTCGTAGGAGCTGGCCCTGGTGATGTCATTAAGCATGATACACTAGGCATTTGTTACAATCCCTAAGAGGATGTCCTTCAATAGCCTCCCACCATCAAGCCCCAGTGAAGTATGTCAATTGGGAGAGGGGAGGAAGCAGAAGAAGGCAGGCACCCCAGAAAATCTTTGCAATAATCTGCAGCCTGATTCTGCTGGGAGCTCCTTGTAAGCTGCACATACAGTAATAAAATAATGGGGGAGGGGGAGGAGGAGGAGGAGGAGGAGGAGGAGGAGGAGATTTTAAAGGTGCTCTCACCCACCTGGAGATTCAAACCCTTCCCCTATCATCTTGAAGGGGACAGGCAAACCTGGAGACATCAAGTCAGCCCTGGAGGCCTGAAGGACATTCCAGAAATGGAGAACCATCATTGAGAAGGCTCTATCATGGATCAATGCCAACTGGGCAGCACCAACAAGGCCTCCCCTGCTAAGTGTAGGATCTGAGATGGCTGATATTGAGCGATTCTCTCCTTTAGGCATTTGGGTCCCAAGTGGTGTAAGGTTTTATGTGCTAGAACAAATACCTTGTCCAGTCACTTACTGGAACCCAATGCAGTGTTTTCGTATCAGTGAGGCATGATCCCTCTGGGCTGCCCTTCCTGCCACCTTAGTTGCTGCATCATGCAGTAGGAGCAGCTTCCAGACTGTCTTCAAAGGCTGTCCCACATACAGCCCATTATAGTAGTCCAGACAGGAGGTTGCCAGAGCATGAGCAACTGACACATGTACTGATCAGGCTCCTGGTGTTTACATGTGAGTCCCCCCCCCTCTCTTTCCCACTGAGAGATATGGAATGTCATCAAGCTGCGTTGCTCCCAAAGGGAAGGAGAGAAAATACAAAGGAGGAAGAGATCCTGGGAGAGTCAATGAGTACTTCACTTCCGTTGGCTTTTTACTAGAAGTCAGCTTCAAGGTTTGGGCCAACTGAGGTAAACAAACACTAAGGGGAGAGGAGAACTCAAACCACAAAAACCTCAGTGCTCCACAGAGACCATCAAGGAGAGAAGCTCCCTTGTCTTCTCTAGGCTGCTCACTCAGCTGCTGCTGATCAAATATTGATGCCAAGCAGAAATCAAAGGAAGTGCAAGGAGGACACTTCTCCCCAAGCGTATTGGCTCATATATTTGGAGAGATCACAGAATCATAGAACTGAAGAGTTGTAAGAGACTCCAAAAGTCATTTAGTCCAACTCCCTGCAATGCAGGTCATGGAAATGCCATCCCAGGGATTTTTCACCTTGAGTTTAATAAGTAGGGTTCCAGTGCATCTCAGGTCTACTTGTTTGTACCTGATTTGTGTCACCACAAGCCTCTGATATTGATGAGACCAAGAGAAGGTGCTCAGTCAAGGATTTTAGTACCTCGGAAGGTTCATAAAGGGAGATCTTTCAGGTAACCTGGAGCAACGCCATAACTTATTGCTTAAATGTCTTCACCACTCCACCGTTGAACACCCCTTACTCTTAGAAATGTGCCTCCCTGTGTTTCTGTCTACTCACCACTGCCGTGTGTGTGTGTGTGTGTGTGTGTGTGTGTTAAAACAAATACAATAACCATTAAACTCTTATCCAGCAGTACATCTAAGGGTGCTTGTTTGGTCCATTGTCTTTAGACATACATTGACGCATTCAACATTCAAACGTATTACTTAACGTAACTTCTCCACTGAGAATATTTGAGCGGTTGGTATAACAAGGTCCTGATTTGGGTCATTAACGTAGTTAAAGAAAAGGGTCCACGTTTCTTGGAAGGTGTCTCTATTCGTTGTGTTTTTAATTCCCCTCTTGTGTCCGGTGAGATGCTCAGCCATTGCTGCATCCCAGATACTATTCTCTCATACGCTTTGGTGGGGATGCCCCCATGCTAAAAACTTTTGGAACAGAGTATTCTCCATTATATCCGCAATTACAGGCCAGCCCTTTTCTCCAAATCCTATCCTGCCTTAGACCTCCTATCTTTGGACATAGACTTAGGCTCCACCACAGAGAACTAGTAGGCTTCCTAATGACTGCAGTGCGGTTAGCGATAACTCACAAGTGCAAGAGCCAGACTGATATATTACTTGATTGCAACAAAACCACAAAGCACTGAAGATGGCTGATCAATCCCTACAGGCCAAAGATATGACTGGGGGACCATCACACAAGGGGCACCAATTCATGGGGGCTGAGCCCTTTTGGTCCCCACCTCCCAATATTTCCTGGGAGGGCCCCCATGTCTTATTAAATCAGGGGACAGAGGAGGCTGTACATGGAGCCGAGCGCAGCACTGCTTCAGTGGCCAGTTCCTTCTCCTTCTTTTCCTGCTGCAGAGGGGAAGGTGGGTCAAAGCAGTCCTGTGCCAGTGGCGGTTGCAAGAGGAGGTGTCAAGGCTTCAGGGAATCCTATCCCTCTCACGGTGGGATGCTAAGAAGCAGAAAAACAAGAAGAGTTCTTACCAGGTAGTTTATTCAATATTCACAGAGAGAGATAAAGGAATGCAGTCTCTCTTAGTTAATGGCATTGCTCCAAGTCAAGTCCCACCCCCCTCAGTCCCTCCTATTCTACATCACCCCTGTGCTGACTGATTTGTGCTTTCTGCCTCTGAGTTTTCTGTTCTACTACTCTCAAGGCACGCCTGGTTCTGGGAGTGGGGTGGTCAGGAATGCTTTCAAGAGACACTGTGTCTGTCAGCTGTCTCTCCCCTAGTGCTTCTTCTTCCTGCTGCTCTCCCAATATTTTCCAGCTCCTCCCCTCTGCAGCCTCTGAACTATGACCTTCTGCAAACCACTGTTCTAAATCTATACTGTCCTCCTCTTCTCGTGAAGGTTCAGGAAGGGGGTGGTGGTTCCCAGCATTCCTCCTCAGTCCAGCCCCTGACAGGAGAAGCCACCAGCCCCAGAAGCTGCACTGCCACCATTTTTGGCTCCTCCTGACACTGTGCACATGACGTCAGGACGTCACACACTTGCAACATCATGCATGATGTCCCGTACATCACATTACCCCCCTCCAATCGCCCTAAGAAGCTGGTACCCCTGTAACACAGTGACCATCTTTAAAAGCACATCTATTTACTTAACACACGTGCAGACAATCAGCAGAGAAAGCCTTACGTTGACACGTTCTGCAGCTGAACCCTGTGGAATTCACTGGTGCTCATTGGCTCCAGAGATACCTTTCAGATGAGCTGGGCATGTAAAACACATGTGGAATCCTCTGCAGTAAATGCAGGGAGAGCTTGTGTTGACAGAAGGAATCAACTTGATCAAACCCTCCTTCTGCAACTAAAGAGGAAATGCAAGTCTGGGGCAGGGGGCATTGCATGGAGGGGACGCAATGGTCTGGCCCATTAAAACGCCACCCAGATTAGCCACAGACCCAAGGCCACCCAGCTGTAGGAAATGAGCAGAGGTGAAATTGGCCTGTTAATTAACCATCCCTTCACTTAATAGAAGAACATGGTTAAATAACATTCACAGATCAGGAACCGTAGCTCTGGGGGTAGAAGGTCCCAGACCTGACAAAGGCCATTTGTTCTGTCTGCAAATGTCAGATGAGAAACACATTTTGGGGACTGGTGTCCTTTCAAATATCCAAAATAACCCAGCAGCCCATGGATTTCTCATTCCGGCTGAGTTTATCGTCTCTCTTTGAAGGCCTAAATGCTGGTATAGAATCATATAGTTGGAAGGGACCCCAAGGTTCACCTAGTGCAACCCCCTGCAAGGCAGGAAAGATAAAGAATTTATTGACTATTATTTTTGTGTCTGCTCAGATATTTATATATCAATCCTGGAGGGCCTTACAAGGATTATCCCTGACTCTCACCAAGAAAATTAACTCATAAAGGTAACAAGAGGAACAGGAAAAAGGATATATTTCATGTAATATGGTGACCATTTATTCAATATGCAAAAGATAAACTCCAAAGCATTGCTGCAGATATGGATATCCTGAACACTATCTCCTGAGCTACACACTTTTCTCTGGGAACTGTATGTGATGGATAAGGTGGTTTTGGTGCTGTCCCCTGGGATTTTTACGTGCTAGACCTTTGGATAATCTGTATGGCTTGATAAGACATGCTCATGCTAAAGGAGAACCTGAAGCCTGCTATAGGAGTGGAGGATTAGGGAAGTTATGTCACTTTTTATAGAAAAGCCAAAGGGGGTGGAATTAAAAAAATACATGCTGGACAGCTTACTAAACCCTCTTGCTTGGCATGCAACTTGTATGCCAACCAGTTTACCAGCACCATTGATGCTGGCTCAGTCTTGATTCCCCCAAGAACACCTGTCTATCTTCTGGTCCAGGGACGGGGGCTGGTTCTGTGTTTCCTCCTCCGTAACCTCGGTTTTGGCTTTGGCAGAACTCATCAGGGAGGAGGATCGAGAGAAAGCTAGAATTAGTTGGCTCTGCCTGTCAAATGTGGGCGGAGGAATGGGTGTTAGCCCTTACTTTCATACAGGAGTTTACATTTCAAACATGCAAAGGGCAGACTCTCACACACACATTTCTCCATCCTCCTTCCAACCAGGCAAGATACATTTCCATAGTTAAAGAACATGTTCTAGCTAGGCAAAAGCAGCCTCTGGGAAGTTGTGGCCTGAGGAGACTCTCAAGGGACATATCGGTGGGTCTGGAGGGCCTAATGGGCCTGAGGCTCCAGCCCCCTGACCTACAACATGAGCCCATGAAGGCCCCTGCTGGATCAGGCCAGATGTCCATCTGGTCCAGCATTAGGTCACCACAATGACCAACCAGACGCCCCAATGGGATGGCTGCAAGCAGGAGCTGAGCCACCATTGTGTTCTCCTACTCATGTTCCAAGGCAAGTGGCAGGACTCAGAAGACGAGCAAGACGGACCTAAAAGTTAGAGCTGAAAAAGGAAATGCAGAAAAGGCGGTGGGGCTCATTAGCCATTCACATAATTAATTAAACAAAGTTGAGAGAAAGCACGCCACTCTCGCCAACCCACCGTTGGCAGGGGGCGATTCTCCAAGGCCCTTTGCGGGTGACCGCAGAACGCGGTGTGCGCAGATCCTGTCACCACTTGCTTAAATATTTGATACCGAATCGAAGGCCCAATCCTGCTTTTATGACCATCTTCTCCCTTTCTCTCTCTCTCTCCCCCAGCCCACACCCCTCTACCCAGCTCTCCTCTCCCTGACGCACCCCCTTCCATCCCTTCTCGACCCTCCTCTGTCAGACCCAGAGCATTAGCGCAATTAGCGCAAGCCCACTGGCGCCAATTAGCAGCCAATACTGTCTCTGTGGCGGGAGGGGGGCTTGGGGGACGGGGGCCCTGTGTCTCCAGCCAGCCTTCACACTCAATTACTTTAAGTGGAGTCTCTGAGCTGCGGTTGGTTGGACAGTTGTTGCAGTAATTGTGTCTTCTCTGTTGCTGCAGGCACTCTGCTCCCAGGCTCTCTGATACCCTCTTTATTGACTCTCTGCCTTGTCCGCTTACATCAACACAGACCTCTTCAAAGAGAGAAAAGATGGGGGGTCGGGACGGACTGTCGAGGGAGGGGAGGGAGACTTGATGTCTTAATCTAGAGTTTTAGAGAAGTCTTTCTCTGGGAGCCAGAGGATGAGGTTCCCCGCCCTCGACACAGAATGAAGTCGCAGACTACTAGGATACGATGAACCCAAATTAATGCCTAATACCCTTTCCCCGTTGGAATTGGAATGCACCAAAGTCTGCCTTTGGAATTCAATATATTCTTTTTCCATCCCAGGTTTTGATTGTTAAACACACAGGCCTAATTGATGCTTTAAAAAAGGGGGAGGGAGGGAGGGAGGGAGTGCATTCCTATATCTTTACCTCTGCCACCTTCCAGACAAATGTGGATATCATCTCCTGATACAATTGGGGAATATTCACATAAGGAGGAAATGAGAGAATTCACTCGTGGAAAGCTTTTAGAAGCCAGAGTTACCAAGGCAGTACCTCTCTCTGCATCTCCCTGCATGTAAACATCCCCAATCAAGTTGGAATCACTCAAAATCATATATTCACAACAAGACTTGACATGTGTGTGTTGTGGTTGTTTTTAGAAATGCTAAATGCTCCAAGAGGGGAGACCAGATTCACTGTCATTTTGCATGGAAAATGTAAAATGTTTATATTTATTTATTTATTTATTTATTTATTTATTTATTTAAAAAAGGCAACTGGCTACTAACAACTCAACTTTTAAATACTGCTCCTGTTTCCTGGAAATGGAGAAAGCAGACACATCAAATCTATCTGATTCAATATATTTCTAGCCATCTCCCATGTGATTTCTTCTTTTTTTAAAAAAAAAGTCCTCTTCCCGTGTTACGTGTAAGCTAACACAACAAACGCTTTTGAGGCGTGTGGAAATGTCTTACAGAACGTCCATGCAGGTTTGTTTCATGTGCCAGTGACACCTTTGAAACGCCTCCCCCAAGCCTGTGGTGCAGGCTCATGAGGCAAAATGTTGGCAAAAAGGTTGCATCCATTAATATAGGGAATGGAAGACCTGCAAGCCAAATTCAGTAAGCATACAGACAGGCAACGCTGTCTGAATCTGGAAGGGAAGCGTCCCTTTGGTCCCCTAGACACAGTAACAGCTGTAACCTGTGACTCTTGAGCAACAGATTGGGAGGAAACGATTCCTTCCTTGCTGACTGAGCCTTGGGTATGTGAATCCACTCAAGGATCCATCATGCAGGAAGACGTTTCCCACAGGAGACATCCGATCGGCCGCTGTGAGAACAAGTTGTTGGACTAGATGGGCCTTTGGCTCTTTGTATGTTCTTAGGAAACCATGCCCTTCAAATGTGCCTTAAATGTACAGTATGTTTACAGCCACAGTGTGAGAGACATTACCTCCAAAGATTGGTGGAAACTGTCAGCAGGAGCAGTGGTGGTTCTTATGTTATTACCAAAGTTCAGCAGTCCTGCTATAGAGCCTTCATTCCTATGAAGGCTCAGGAAAGGAAGGCCAAGCATGGATGACTCTCCTTCCAGTGTCCCAGTTTTGTCCTTTCTGTCTCTCTCAATAGGGGCTGATGGGGGCTGGTGAGGGACAAGGTGGGGAGCCCAACAGTAGGTGGTGCTACAGCTAATGAGAGGAAGAGCTAAATAATTCTAGTTTTGTTCCTTTCCTCCTCCCTGCTGAGTTCTGAAAGGGCAGCCCGGATATTAAGAAGTAGGAAGCTGATAGCCAGGGTCACCATCTGGACTGGTTGCAAGTCAGAAGGCAGGCAGGCAGGGGCTGGCTGGAGGCAGATTGAGGCTAGGTGCCATCAATGGGTGGCCTATAAATAAAATTATTATTATTATTATTATTATTATTATTATTATTATTATTATCCATGAATTTGTCCAATTCTTTTCTTAAAGCCATCCAAGTTGGTGGCCATCATTGCAAGTAAGTTCCATAGTTTCCATTAACTAAAGGCTGGTGGGGCCATTTGCCAGCCCCCACTGCTTCTCTCTTCTTCCTCTGTGTGAGAGTTACTGCCCTCTTTGTGGCAAGTGGGAAACATTTATTGACATCAAAGGCATCCTCATTAGCTCAGAACAGGTGGGGACCATCTCTCTCCTGGAGGCACCATCTCCTGCCTGCCGGGTAACCAAGAGTGACAGTTGCATAGCCCTATGATGTGGCCACTCCCTCCCATCACTCTGATTCTCACCAACCAGTCTTGCACCCGCCCCAAGGTGACTAGAAGCCAGGAAGAGCAGATAGGCAAAGGCATCCCCAATTAAATCTTGCTCGGCCTCTTTCCTCTCTTTTGGTTCATTTTCCCCTGTAAGGACACCAAGGGCAGCTGCAATCTGAAGGACCAGACATGACCATGTCCTCTCTCATGCAGTGGACAGATTAACCTGAGCAATTAACCTCAGGATGACCCAAAGTTTCAATAAGTTTGCTTGTGTCTCTGTGTTATGGAGGAAGTGGGCAAATAAAGGTTTTTTCCTCCATCTCTCATAGCACCAGAAGACAATTAAAAGAAAGTATTTACACACATCATTAAACTATAGAACTCATTCACACAGGAGGCGGTGATGGCCACCAACTTGGTTGGCTTTAAAAGAGGATTGGACAAATTCATGAAGCAGAGGGCTATTGATGGATGTTAGCCATGATGGCTGGGGCACGAGTGGTGCTGTGGGTTAAACCACAGAGCCTAGACAGACTTCCGGGGAGGCGCCTCCGGCAATGGCTGGATTCCTCTGATCCGGAGGAATCAGCTCCGTGGAAATCTGGGTCTGGCCGCCACGGCGAAGGCGGAGACCCGTTAAAAATCACAGGTGGGAGAAGCCTGTGAGTGTGGGATTTGGTGGGCACCTTTTGCGCCTCCCCCACTCGCGGGGAAACCCGGTTTCGGGGATCCGGAGCGACGTGGGGTGAGCGGTGCAGTGCTTCAAATCATCTGCTTCTTCCACGGAGCGAAGCCGCATAGCTGTTGTCGGAGAGCGCTGACTTTTCCCTATGGACAATTTGATTCTAAAGTAACTACCCGTGAGTAGAGCTTATTCGGGAAAATTGGATTTTTAAAACGTCTAATTTGGCATCGAAACAGGGAAGGTTCAATACATGAAGTCCGCCTTCCCCTTTTGTAAATAGACTGAAGCAATTGAGGCTGCAAGCTGAAAGCCTTTTGTAAAAGACTAAAAATTTCCATAAATAAAGAATATAACACACACACACCCCTTGGAGGCAGGAGAAGGGGGGGGGGAGTTGTGGACTGAGTTTGCCTGCGGAAGAGACCAAGAGAGGTAAAATACCGCCGCTCGGACCCTGGGAACGGGCTGCTAGTAGGTCCGACGTTTGGTGGGACGTTTATTGACAGCGTTTGGATTGTTCATTGACAGTTAGCATAAGAGAAGACACATTGTTTCTACTGTCTCCAGCAGTGAAAGTAAGAGACGGCCAAGAGACGGCCACGACTGGACTTAATGGTCAGGGGTCCCTTTACCTTTACTAGCCATGATGGCTATGCTCTGTCTCCACAATCAGAGACAGTATGGCTTCTGAATATGGTGTGTTGGAAGCCACAGGAGGAGAGAGGGATTTTCAGCTCAGGTCCCACTGGGGCAACGGATGGGCCACTGTGAGAACAGGATGCTGGCCCTTGGCCTGATCCAGCAGGCACCTGTTATGTTCTTCTTAGCACCCAAAGGAGGTTTGGTGCCTCTCCAAAGAGAGAAATGACTATCAGCAATTTGCTTTCATCCTCATCCTGTTAAACTGTGCAAGGATGACGTCGGCTGCTTTGGATTGGAGGGGGTGTCGAAACACAGCGTCCAATAGAATTGGATTTATCCTCCTGCTGAACACCTGGAGTGTTTTCACCTTGCTGGGTTGTCTCCATGAAGTCTGAGTATGTCCCCTTGCTTCTATGGATGGAGAATAGAGGCCAGTGTGTGAGTCTCTGTAGAAACTAGTCTGCTATACAAAGGAAAAGGAGCATACATTGCTCCACCCACTTTTACCTCTGGCTCCACCCACTATGGGCTTCCCCAGAAGGGAATGCGACTGTCAGGTTGAAAAGGCTTCCCTACCACCACTAACTTGGTTGGATACAACCCACAGATGCTTTTGAGTTAGCACAGCCTGACAATAACACTTACTCTAACCCATATTGTCACTTATTTAAAATTACCGTATTACTGCAATGCACTGTAGGTGGGGTCTGGTCTGGAAGATCCAGCTGCTCAGAATGCAGTGGTTAGACCACTGATGTGAGCAAACAGGTACATGCTACCTTTGTGCTGGCTGCTACCTGGCCAGTTTTAAGCTTCTTGTGTTGATATACAAAGAACTTTGTAAATAGGGCTCAGGATATCTTCAGGACCACTTGAGCCCCTATATTCCAGCTCAGTTATCAAAATCATCTAGAGGGGTGCTGTTAATTGTACCGTGTGTTACAAAGGTCTGACTGGCCTCTGTCAGAAGTCAGGCATTTAGAGTTGCCAGTCCCATGTGGCTTTCAACTTTCAGGTGTTTCTCCAAGACTTTTTAAATACTAACAGGGCCTTTGCAGCTGTTCGGTTTTTATTTTATTTTTTTAACCAGGGGCTGCTGCCCCTGTTTGCTCCATGCCCCAGCCTTTTGCACTCCACCCTGGCCACTTCCTTCCTTTGTACCTGACCAACCCCTCACCCCCACCCCCCTACAGCACCGCTTACTCACTCACCTGTCTGATGTTATGTCATAACGCTGCAGTTGGTGTGGCCACCTACTGGCAGCCATGCAAACTACAGGGTGACGACAAATTTCCTTGCAGAAATATAGTATAGAGAGATAAGACAGTCACCTTAATGATGATCTGCTTTTTTATTTTTTTAATTGTGTTTAATGTTTTAACGCTGTCACCATATCATATCACCATGATATGATATATGATATGATATGGTATGATGATATGATATGATATGATATGATATGATATGATATGATATGATATGATATGATATGATATGATATGATAGAAAGGCTTTTTTAAATAAATAAATAGGTAAAAAATGATAGGACAAGGATCGAATCCTTGGCTTAACGATACACAATTCACCATGGAGAAAACAATGGTCAATGCCATTTAGATATTACTTTACAGCTGCTCAAGAAACCTTGAGCAAAAGCCCACGGCAGGCTGATGGACCCTTCTGTGATGGGGGCAATCAGGCTTCCTTCTGCACTATGAACCGCAGAGGAAAAAGGGATTCCTCCTTTCCCTAAGTGCACTGCAAGTCTCTCTCTGACACATCTTGTCAGCACTTTAACACCCAGACAGGCTCCCCCTAACATTTTCCAGGTGAGCACCCTTATTCTCTCTGCCGTGTGTCACCCACTCATCATTCAGCACTCCGACACGGTAGGAGCAGTCGACTTGACACAGTTTTTCTCACGCTTGTGGTCCCCTGAAGCTGACCTCCCTTCACTCGTGTTAGATCAAATCCAGGAGAGTGTACTTAAGGCTGGGTCAGTGGATGGTGTTAAAAGCCTTTCTCTTTCCCTCTCTGTAATGCAAGTCGGGAGGTGGCAACGGAGAGTGAAAACATTTCAAGTTGATTGCCGCACGGGTGGTGCTTCCAGCTGGGCAGAGAAGCCACAGAAGAGGGGCTGCAGAGAGATGTGTACCTATGTGCCTTATACATCAGAACTGAACCCAAAGATTAGAAAATGACTCTTTCAAACGCTGGGTGGGTGGAGCAATTCCCCGATGAGGAAAGATTGCAGCATTCAGGGCTTTTTAGTTCAGAGAAAAAGGCAAAGGAGAAGTGGCATTATAGAACTTTATACAATTATGCGTGGCATAGAGAAAGTGGATAAGAGAGAGTGGACAACCAGCAAAGTTGAATGTTGGAAAATAAGAATCTATGGATCTTCCTCCCAAAGGAGGCACTGATGGCCACCAACTTGAATGCCTTTAAATAGGATTGGACAAATTTATGGTGGGTGAATCTATCAATGGCTAGCCATGTCGGAGGTTATTCTCTGCCTCCATGCTTGGAGCTAGTAATGCTTCTGAATACCAGTGTCCAGAAACCACAGGAAATAAGAGTGTTCTTGCATTCAGGTCCTGCTAGAAGGCTTCCTGTTAGGACATCTGGTTGGCCAGTGTGAGAACAGAATACTGGACTAGATGGGCCATTGGATTGATCCAACAGGCTTTTCTTGGGTTCTTATGCTCACTCTTTCCTTGACAAAAGCTGACCAATGCAGATTTTGCACCTTTGTCCTACCTTTCTTTTAGAGCAGGGGTCAGCAAAGTTTTTGTGGCTTGCGCCGGTTCATGGTCCTGCAGATGCCGTGGTGGGCTGGAGTGTGTGAGTGCATGCACGCGCAAATGCTATTTCTGGCTCTCCCTCTGGCATAGAGGAGGCGTGCGCAGCTTCCCATTGACTGCAGGAGCTTCCTGCAGCCAATGGGAAGCCGGCCAGCATCGCGGAAGGCGGTCCCCACTCTGCTCCGCACCAGTTTAGCGTAGTGCACAGGAGCCAACCGAGTGGGCAGCAGAGGTCCCTGAGCAGGCAGTGGGGGTCCATGGGCCGGTTAAATGACCCCCATGGGCTTCTTGTGGCCCATGGGCCTTAGGTTGCCGACCCCTGTTTTAGAGCAAGGGTAGCCCACACAGTTCCTGCCAACCTAGAAGTTTGAAAGCACGTCGAAATGCAAGTAGATAAATAGGTACTACTCTGGCGGGAAGGTAAATGGTGTTTCCGTGAGATGCTCCCTCGGCCAATAAAGCGAGATGAGCGCCGCAACCCCAGAGTCGGTCACGATTGCACCTAATGGTCAGGGGTCCCTTTACCTTTACCTAGCCCACACAGTGGTCTCTAGGCATTGCTGGACTCCAATTCCCATCCTCTCTGAACATTGGCAATGCTGGCTAGGGCTGATGGGAGTTGCAGTCCAGCAATACCTAGAGGGCACCATGTTGTGTGTGTCCCCTACCCTGTTTCAATGGCAGCGGCAGGGGCTTTGTCGCACTTCAGAAATGAAAAATATCGGGAGGGGAGTGTTTGGGAGAAACAACCCCCCAATGTGGCGATCAATTTAACTTGTGCTCAGACAGACTCCGTGTCTACTGTAGTCTCTTACAGAGGGCTTGCAAGCCCACCGGGGAGAAGACCCTCTCCAGCCTCCCGCTGCACAGCTGCCCATAATGGAGAGGGTGCCGGCGCCGTGCTTTTACGGAAGGCCCATGGTAACAGATGAAGCTGTCATCAAACACCTCTGAGGGAGGGAGCCGAGCATTGCAATGGAGTTGCCTCCGCTGCCGTGGGCCGACCGGCTAATTGCTCGCTGTGGAGAACGCGCACTTAAAAGTGCTACCGTCATCATCAATAAATGGGACATTAGGAGCCTCCTTTCCTGCAAGGCATTGATCTGGTTCCATCCTCCGGCTGTTGTTGTTGTGGGTGTGTATTTTCCTCTCCCTCTCCGTTTCTCTCTCTCTCTTTCCTACTCTCTCTCTCTCTCTCCAGTTAAAGTGTTTTCAGAGCGGGTGTTTAGGGTGAGTGGTGCTTAAGTGCTAATTGTTACACCACAGATTGATTGGCGACAAGGTGGCTTGCCAATTTCCATCTCCCTTCTCCCAGAGAGGGGTGCGGAGGAAGGCCAGGGAGTCGGGATGGAGAGGGGGAATCCTTTTGGAGTGTGTGTGTGTGTGTGTGTGTGTGTGTGTGTGTGTGTGTGTCTACTGACTTCCTCTTTCGCTCGCTTTTCCAGAACGTGTTGGAAAGCGGAGGCCGCCCGCTGCTCCCGTTGCCAATTTCTATCTGTCTTCAGAGGTGACGTCTCTCTTGCTGTGCTTGCGGACACACACTGCACATTTAAAGTGCGTGGCTTCATAGGGACATGAGAACAGCCTGCAGGATCAGGCCAATGGCCCATCAAGTCCAGCATCCCAGATATTCCAATGGGAAGCACGCAAGCAGAACCTGAGCACAAGAGCACTGTCCCTACACTCTCTCCATCGTGGCTAGTAGTCATCCATAGCCCCCTGTTCCATTAAACTGTCTAATGCTCTTTTAAAGCCATCTAAGCTAGGGGGTAAGGGACACGGGTGGCTCTGTGGTTTAACCGATCAGACTTGCCGATCAGAAGGTCGGCGGTTCGAATCCCGTGACGGAGATCCCGTTGCTCGGTCCCTGCTCCTGCCAACCTAGCAGTTCTAAAGCACGTCAAAGTGCAAGTAGATAAATAGATACCGCTCCAGCGGGAAGGTAAACGGTGTTTCCGTGCACTGCTCTGGTTCGCCAGAAATGGCTTAGTCATGCTGGCCACATGACCCAGAAGCTGTACGCCGGCTCCCTTGGCCAATAAAGCGAGATGAGCGCCATAACCTCAGAGTCAGTCACGATTGGACCTAATGGTCAGGGGTCCCTTTACCTTTACCTTTTAAGCTAGGGACCACCACTCCTTCCTGTGGGCATGAGTTCTGTAGTTTAGCTATGTGCTGCAATCCTGCTGGATCAGACTTGTTTTTGTTTGTTTTTTAATTTATTTTTGATACAAACAACAACCACAAAAGACACTACAACAAAAACCATAGTAACAATAATAACACAATTTGACAATTTAGATTTAAATGCACTGATATACCTATGATTGCACCTTTTTAACAATATTTTCCCACATCTCTCTCCTCCCCCCACTTCCCACCACTATCCACCTTATCGCTTAAATATTCATTCCAGATTTCTTCATATTTATCCATTCTTAATTTGTGTTGTCATGCAATTCGTTCAGATGTAGCTAATCTGTCCATATAATCAACCCATGTGCTCAATGGAATCTTTTTGCGGCTCTTCCAATTCATCAAAGCAAGTTTTTTTGCTTCTAATATAGCACGGTACATCCATTATTATTATTTTTGACCCCTGGAAATCTCCCACGTTTCTGGAATATAATTTAGAATTAAATTAAATTCCCCTAAATAACAATTTCTTTTTATTACTCTTACTATAAATATCCTCAACTCGCAGCAAAATGATCTTATCATTGGGCAGTTAATCATCATATGTACTAAGTTCGCATTTTTACTCCCAAATCTCCAGCAGTTGTCTGCACTTGTTATTTTCTTCCAGTATAGTTCTGCTGGAGTCCAGGGGGTCTGAATATTATTTTCTGTTGAAGAAGTCTTAGTCTTAGAATGCTGGATCAGACTTGTGCCCCATCTAATCCACTATCCTGTTCTCTGTTCTCACAGTGGCTTGTGGGAAACCCTTAATCAGGACTTGAGTGCAACCAAACTCTCCTTGCCTACAGTTTCCAGACACTAGCATTCAGAAGCATTACTTCCTGTGACTGACAGCTCATGAGAACATCTTTATCCCGGGTCATGGGTTTGAGCCCCATGTTGGGCCAAAGATCCCCAGACCCTCCAAGTGCCCCTATTTTCCAGGGACAGTCTCTGCTTTACTGTCCCAGTTTCTGCTTTGATCCTTGAATGTCCCGCTTTTCCTTAGGGTGGCCCTGTTTTCATAGAAGAAATGTTGGAGTCATGTGACCCCTGAGCCAAGGAGATAAGTAACTATACAGTGGTACCTTGGTTCCCGAACGGCTTAGTTGATGAACAAATCGGCTCCCGAACACAGCAAACCCGCAAGTTAAGTGTTCCAGTTTGCAAAAAAAATTTGGAAACTGAACATCCGTTTCGGCTTTCGGCATTGTTTCCGGGGCAATCAGCCATTCAGAAGCCGCGCCTTGGTTTTTGAACGTTTTGTAAGTCGAATGGATTTCCAGAAAGGATTGAGCTTGAGAACCAAGGGACCACTGTACAACCTTTAGAAGACAACTGAAGGCAGCCCTGTATATGGAAGGTTTTTTTAAAAAAAAGTTTAATGTTTTATTATGTTTTTATATATGTTGGAAGCCACCCAGAGTGGCTGGGGCACCCCAGTCAGATGGATGTGGTATTATTATTATTATTATTATTATTATTATTATTATTATTATTATTATTATATAGGATGTCCCTATTTTCATCGGAGAAATATTGGAGGGTCTGGATTCCTGCATTGCAGGGGGTTGGTCTAGATGAATCTTCCAACTCTACAGTTCTATTATTCTATGACTGTGGAGTGCAGAGCATAGCCATCCTGGCTAGCAGCCATCAGTAGCTCTCTCTACCCACTGTATTCACATTTTTGCAAAGCAAAATGTAATGTATTTCTGTATGTAATCACCAATGATACAGTGTGTTCATTTTTATGCACACCTTAATTTTTATAGACATCTCTTGGCTGGAGAACTGCATTGCAAGAAGTGCAGAATTCCAGTGTTGGTTTCGGTTCACATGTTGTCTTGGAAACTGTCAATCAAGCATGTGTGCTTTTCCAAAGTAAATGGAATCAAATCTCTCTCCTATCCTTAGACATAAGTAGGCGCTTGATGCAGGAGGCAATCTGACACAGGCAGAGCTGAATTGGGTCAGAACCACGAAATTCCACGTATAAGTCATTTAAAATGGTTGCTTCCTCCAGCAATTTGGGTTTCCCCTTTCTGGATCCCCCCCCCCCAGCTCTACAATAAGAACATAAGATGAACCTGCTGCATCATGCAGGTGTCCTATCTACAAATGTAATAAATATTAGTTGCTTTTTTGTGACTTACAATATTTTAAGAAGAAAAATTAACACATACATACATCAAAACCACTATTAAAAAAAATCTAAAAACTATTCTTTGGTCAACTACATTAAAACACCCCACCTAAAAAGGTGATATAGATAGTTAAAAGCCAAACGCCTGGTAAAAAGGAATGTTTTTGTCTTGTGTTGAAAGGTATGTATTGTTGGCTCCAGGTGAGCCTTCTGGGTAGAGAATTTCATAAGCAAAGGAGCCACCACTGAAAAGGCCCCTTCTTGTGTTGTCACCCTCCAGACTTTTCATGGAAGGAGCACATGATGAAGATTCTCAGACGACAATTGCAGGGTCTGTGTCAGTTCATATGGGGAGAGGTGGTCCTTCCTTGAGGTGCATAAGATTTTATATTTCAAAAGTAATATCTAGTCCGCACAGATGCTTATGGGAAACCAGCAAGCAGGATCTTTTAAAAAAGAAAAAATGTATTTGCCATCTTGAAGTTGCAAAAGGTAACATGGGGAGAGATGTTTTGATTTAAACTTTTTTAAAAATAATAATAATAATTACTTTTTACTGGATCTTAACCACAACAAAACCACAACAACCCTACAATACCCAACACAGATATAGGACATAATGTAGACCAAAACCAATGGCTAGAAAATAAAAAATCCAGATATCCAAACAGAGAAAAGGCAAGACCCGTCTTGAGATGACACCCATAGGAAATCTGTCTGATGGACGAGAAGGAGAATGATGTGGAGCAGAGAGAAATGAAAACCAAAGCAAAGAGGAAACATTTCCCCTTGTTTCTCATGTCCAGAAACCACAGAACAAATTGTTGCAGATTTTCCTCTACCACCACCACGCATCTCTCCCACCCACCCCCGCCCTCCGCCCCACCCCCCAGCCAGCTCTGGTGCCTTTTAGCATCCATGGTTCTCTCCCGAGGGTCAGGGAGTCAAGGGGGAGGCCGCTGGCGTCTCTGAGCCGCGTATTGTCTGAAGATGCTGTCAAGAACATCATAAGGAAAGAGCTGTTTCTGAGGTCATCAGATTAGAGGTGAAACAAGGAAGGAACGGGGAGGAGGGTGGAAGAGTAGGAGGGGGCAGGGGGGCTGAGCTGACCTCGCTGAACTCTACTTGCACTAACTTGATATAAGAAATAGTTCTGAAAAACCAAATACTGTTAACCCTTTATAACCGGGTCATCCCCTACTGCGGACTGCTGATGAACTTAACCCTTCCTTTCCCAAAGCATACAAAAATCATCTGTAGGTAATGACGGATGGGGAGGTTGTTAAACTCTCTCTCTCTCTCTTTCTGGTTATTATTTCTTTATTTTAAAATACTCATATCCCACCCTTCATATCCTGTTTCCGGGATGCCCAAGGCAGCGACTGGCAGCAAATAAAGATGCTCATATATCCCACCTTTGCATCCTGTCTCAGGGATGCCCAAGGCTCTTCCTAACAGTAAGCAAATATATTAATATTGGATCATAGCCAATGAAATTCTACTCAGAGTAGACCCACTGAAATCAATGGACCTAAGTCAGTCATGCCTATTAGTTTCAATGCTTTGAGTTGGATGCAGCCCATTGATGACGATGGTTTGTTGTCATCATATAAGTACTTCTTCACACAGCACATAGTTAAACTTAGGGACTCTCTCCCACAGGAGGCAGTGATGGCCACTAACTGGGATGGCTTTAAAAGAGGATTGGGCAAATTCAAGGAGGAGAAGGTCTATTGGTGGCTACTAATCATGATGGCTATGCTCTGTCTCCCTGGTTGGAGGCAGCAATGATTCTGAATGCCAGTTTCTGGAAACTTCAAGAGGGGAGATGGCTTTTGTGCTCAGGTCCTGCTTGCTGGTTCCCCATAAGTTCATCAAGTTGGCCTCTGTGAGAACAGGATGTTGGACAAGGTGGGCCATTGTCTTAATCTATCATATGTCCAGGCAGCGGAGACTTCTGAGGTCTCTTGCCACACAAAGATTGGGCAAGCATTTGTTGTTGTTTAGTCGTTTAGTCGTGTCCGACTCTTCGTGACCCCATGGACCAGAGCACGCCAGGCACTTCTGTCCTCCACTGCCTCCCGCAGTTTGATCAAACTCATGCTAGTAGCTTCAAGAACACCATCCAACCATCTCATTCTCTGTCGTCCCCTTCTCCTTGTGCCCTCCATCTTTCCCAACATCAGGGTCTTTTCCAGGGAGTCCTCTCTTCTCATGAGGTGGCCAAAGTATTGGAGCCTCAGCTTCACGATCTGTCCTTCCAGTGAGCACTCAGGGCTGATTTCCTTCAGAATGGAGAGGTTTGATCTTCTTGCAGTCCATGGGACTCTCAAGAGTCTCCTCCAGCACCATAATTCAAAAGCATCAATTCTTCGGCGATCAGCCTTCTTTATGGTCCAGCTCTCACTTCCATACATCACTACTGGGAAAACCATGGCTTTTACTATACGGACCTTTGTTGGCAAGGTGATGTCTCTGCTTTTTAAGATGTTGTCTAGGTTTGCCATCGCCTTTCTCCCAAGGAGCAGGCGTCTTTTAATTTCGTGACTGCTGTCACCATCTGCACTGATCATGGAGCCCAAGAAAGTAAAATCTCTCACTGCCTCCATTTCTTCCCCATCTATTTGCCAGGAGGTGATGGGCCCAGTGGCCATGATCTTCGTTTTTTTGATGTTGAGCTTCAGACCATATTTTGCGCTCTCCTCTTTCACCCTCATTAAAAGGTTCTTTAATTCCTCTTCACTTTCTGCCATCAAGGTTGTGTCATCTGCATATCTGAGGTTGTTGATATTTCTTCCGGCAATCTTAATTCCGGCTTGGGATTCATCCAGCCCAGCCTTTCGCATGATGAATTCTGCATATAAGTTAAATAAGCAGGGAGACAATATACAGCCTTGCCGTACTCCTTTCCCAATTTTGAACCAATCAGTTGTTCCATATCCAGTTCTAACTGTAGCTTCTTGTCCCACATAGAGATTTCGCAGGAGACAGATGAGGTGATCAGGCACTCCCATTTCTTTAAGAACTTGCAAGCATAGCAAACGTCATCTCCTTCATGGATCACTGCCTTGCTTGAATAACTCAGAGAAGCTATGAGCTATGCCGTGCAGGGCCACCCAAGATGGACAGGTCATAGTGGAGAGTTTTGACCAAACGTGATCCACCTGGAGCAGGAACCTGCAAGCCACTCCAGTATCCCTGCCAAGAAAACTCCAAGGACAAAGACAACAGGCATATAAACTGAAGCTGAGGCTCCAATACTTTGGCCACCTCATGAGAAGAGAAGACTCCCTGGAAAAGACCCTGAAGTTAGAAAAGATTGAGGGCACAAGGAGAAGGGGACGACAGAGGACAAGATGGTTGGATAGTGTTCTCGAAGCTACCAGCATGAGTTTGACCAAACTGTGGGAGACAGTGGAAGACAGGAGTGCCTGGCGTGCTCTGGTCCATGGGGTCACAAAGAGTCGGACACGACTAAATGACTAAACAACAACAACCAACATCATAACATGCAGAAGAACGTTGGAGAACTTCCACTCATTTATCAAGTTAACCAAAACGTTCTCCTTGTTGTGAGGCCTTAATTCCTTCCCCCTACACCTCCCTCCCTCTCCTTTTCCCTATCATTTCCACACATCAGAGCGTGCTGTTGTGGCTAGAGCAGTTGGCGTAGGAGCATTTTCGCAGGAAGGACCTGCGAGTGGATCTCGCCATGGGACAACTGCCAAAGCCATCGCTTGATGGGAGGAAGCAGCCACATCAATTACACTTGATCTCAGGCGGAGGGGTCCTGCTTTCTGCCATGTCTCACTCCTTCGCTTCAGTCACCTCTCCAAGCCCAGCTGTGCGTCGACTCCTAACACAGGGGAGGGAGATGATGTCAGCAAGCTGCCTTTTTCAACACTTCTCGACACTGCCCAGGAATGGTGAGGCAGGAAGCCAGGGCCCAAAATCTCCCTGGTCCTGTGTCTGTATATAAATCCTCTAGTAACTTTCAGTGCAATTATAAGCGCACTGAATCCCATGTACACACACCTCTTCTTTCTTGCAGCCCACATCCAGGAGAGCAAGCAATCTGCAATCCCAGGTGTGCGCCCAAAAGCAAAAAGCCCTGGCTGGGCCAGCGCTCCTTAGCCACCATACTGGCATCTCACCAAGGCTGCTTTTGCAAGTGTAATGGGACACCCATTGGTTGTTAAACGAAAAACGCTAATTGGCATTAAATAAGGAAGTTATCTGACAACATACTGGCTCAGCAGATGTGCTTTCTCAAAAATGCTCAAGCTGCTCTCATTTCAAAGGCCTTTCAATCTTCAGGTTCCAAGGTTCTCCTGGGCCACTGGTAATTTCCCAATAGTGGTGTGATTGAATCCTAGAATCCTAGAGTTGGAGGGTACCATGAGGGTCTGTTAGGATATTGATGTTCCGTTCCGCCTTAAGAGAAACAGATATGTGGAGTTGTTGTATGTCACATGTCTGTTTACTTCCAGCACAGTCTGCTGGGAACTTCCGTTGTATATTGCTTTTGCTATGCCGCTGTTTTGCTTGGACACGAAGGGAAGCAGACATGTTTTTCCTTTGTCCTGCTGCTGAATAAATGCTGTAAATATGCTTACATATATCTCTGTCTGCTACTTCTGTTGCAAAGAGTTATTATCTCTGCTGGCTTGCGTGCTTAAGCTCCTGAAGGCTTCTGAGGCTTGAGTCGCAGTTTTTGATGCTGTTCTGAGAAGCGGAGTTCGTCTGGCTACCGGCCGGTGGCTGGAGCCAGCTGGGGGCCTGTCAAATGCCCCCATCCCCCCGGCAGCATCCCAAGAGGGTCATCTAGTCCAACCCCGGGCAATGCAGGAATATTTTGCCCAACGTGGGGCTCAAACCGAGGACCCTGAGATTAAGAGTCTCATGCTCTACCGACAGAGCTATCCTCTGGTGGTGATGTGATGATGGTACGGTGCCAATTCTGGG
Organism: Podarcis vaucheri; assembly: GCF_965113315.1. Taxonomy (NCBI): domain Eukaryota; kingdom Metazoa; phylum Chordata; class Lepidosauria; order Squamata; family Lacertidae; genus Podarcis; species Podarcis vaucheri. Next base: position 20,908,244 of record NC_138754.1, on the reverse strand, counting down.
CCTGAGCTTGTACCCAATGTTAGTCACCCTCAGAGCAGACCCATTGAAATTAATGGATGTGACTAACAGTTCTATCAGTTCCATAAGGTTCTGCTCTGAGTAGGACATAGGTGGTGACAACCTGTTAGCTTTGCTTTTAGCAGTCACTTGGTCCACAGCCTTTCCCCCCCCCCCCCACCTCCTTCATTGGACTGTTTTGTTTTGTTTTTAGGAAAGGTTGGGTGACCATCTGTCATGGATGTTTTAGCTGAGATTCCTGCATTGCAGGGGGTTAGACTAGATGACCCGTGGGGTCCCTTCCAACTCTGCAATTCTACAATTCTATGAGTCAATGAGGCACTACAAGGAACTTGGTGGGAGTTGCTGCTTTGACTCATGATTCAAAATCATACTCAGAGTAGATAAATTAAAATGAATAGATCTGACCCACATAGGCCTATTAATTTCAGTCGCTCTACTCTAAGTAAAATGTAGCTGAACACAACCCACAGTGCTTTGCAGGCTGAATCTCAACAGTAGTAGAGATGGGGGAAGAGGTCAGTATAATCACAGGATGCATGCTATTAGATACAAACTTAGGAATCCCTATGATAATGAAGGCAGCTAGAAGCCATTGATGGCCTTCTCTTCTATGAATTTGTCCAGTCCTTTTTTTTTTTAAAGAAAGCATCCAAATTGGTGTCCATCACTGCCGCCTGTGCAAGTGAGCTCTATAGTTTAACTGCTGCATGAAGAAGTACCTTCCTTTCAACAATGTCTGGAGGGCCACCAGTTCCCCAGCCCTGTCCAAGAGGATGAGCTAACTGGGCAGCAGAGTCTTCCCTATTCCACTTTTTTGCCAATTCCACATTTTGCCAATTGCATCTTATCTAGAGCTAGACTTGGGGGCACTTGGGGGCAGCCTGCTCTCTTCCACCCCAGCACTCTGCACCCCATATTTCATCCTATGAAAGTCTCCCAGCACACAAGGTACCAAGATCCTAAATAAATGTGTTTGTCTTCATTCATCCAGAAGAGGATGATTAGGAAGAAATGCAAAAACAAACAAGCACAATCATCACCACCCCAACCAATACCAGGTTACTGGTTTCCAGGTCACTGCCTGCTTCTGCAGTTGACTTAGGGGGCAAACAAACAAGTCCTTAACAACATTGAGAGGCTGAAGCAAGGATGATGCTCATGGTCTCTAATGAAGGGCTATCAGATGAGGGTTAGTTAAGGCAGGTGGTTAGGAAATAGCTGCTGTGATGTGATAGGGAGCGAAGGAAAGGGAGTTGTGTGTGTTTGTGCAGCTCCAAGTAGGGCACTCCTGCCTGAAACCCTGCAGAGCTGCTGCCAGTCAGTGTCGACAATACATACTAAGATGGACCAATGGTCTAGCTCAGTTTAAGGCAGCTTCCTATGTTCCTGTGGGGTATTATCAACCATGGACTCTGAGCACTTATTCATCCTTAAATAGGTTATGTTGTTATTAAGGGAGCATGGATGAAGGTGGGAAGGAAGAAAGGCAGTCCAGTGTATTGCTTCCAATCCACTGGACTTTAGCTCATAAGGATTTCTACACACACACACACAGCAATGTGACTACCCCTCCCTTTCTTTTTTAACTAGTAAGTGGGCGCCAGCCTTGCAACAGGTCCTTAAGAGCTATCGCTCAAGGGTCATGAAATATTCACAGGGCTTAATCTTCGGAGGGGATCTACAGAGACTCCTGATGGGGGCTGATGCTCTCCATTGAACTTGCACAGCGGGGGGGATGCGGGGAAGGAGGAGACACACAGGGTAGAGGAAGAGAGAGTCCGGCGCCTGGATACACCAGGGACGGTCCTTGAGTAATCAGAAAGTCAACGGATCTGAAGTATCCCTTCCTCTTCATTGGAGAGTCTGCTTTCTCATCCGCGTTCCATCCTTATGGAGATGATGATAGAGATTAGATAGATAGATAGATAGATAGATAGATAGATAGATAGATAGATAGATGATAGATAGATCTGAGCCAGATAGACCAGTGTGAGGCAGCTTCCTGAATTCCCTGTACAGTGGTACCTCGGGTTACACATGCTTCAGGTTACAGACTCCGCTAACCCAGAAATATTACCTCGGGTTAAGAACTTTGCTTCAGGATGAGAACAGAAATCGTGCTCTGGTGGTGCGGCAGCAGCAGGAGGCCCCATTAGCTAACATGGTGCTTCAGGTTAAGAACAGTTTCAGGTTAAGAACGGCCCTCTGGAACGAATTAAGTACTTAACCTGAGGTACCACTGTATCTACAATACGGCTGTGCAAGTTTCTAGTTGTTGGAACCGTGTCAACCTTTGCTTCTAATGTGTGGGGGTGGGAAACCCACCATAGAAACCTGGACTCAATATGTGTGGAATATACTTACGGGGTGCTTAACTAACCACCGGAGGGTGATAAGAGGAATAAGAAAGAAAGATGGATTTGACTCTGTCCAGTGGCGAAGCTGCACGCTCCGCTACCGGGGGCGAAGAGCAGGAGGGGGTGCGGCTGGCAACGCCCCTGGGGGGACGTGGCGCGGACCTGGGGGGGGCCGCCGCAATGGCATCCTACCAGAATAGTGGTGCTGGGGCGGCCCACTCCCTCCGCACCCCCATTCCTCTGCCAGTGACTCTGTCATACCCTCCAACATGCCTCAGATGAAAATAGGGACATTTCTTACTCCCCAACCTGCCCAACTGACCCTTGTGGAGACCCGTCCCCCATTTTTCCTATCAGAAAAACACAGCACACATGCCCTCCACTGTCTGAGAAAACCCCTTAATCCTGATTTTTTAATTTAATTTAATTCTTTGGTAGATTTACAAAAAGAAAAACAAGCACCGATAAATAAATTTTAGAAAGGGGGCAAGATTAGACTCGGACGCTCAAAGCATTTTTTAAAAAATTCAAGACTCCTTGTGCTCCGCTCCACTGTCCCTTTCTTCCCACCCAGGGAGGCCCTGCCCTCTGCCTGCCCCTCAGAGTCAGCGAGTCACATGGCCTTGGCGGCCACAGCCTCTCCTCTTCCTCGCCCGATCTCCCACAGCTGCTACAAGCTGCCCAAGGAAGGAGGCTTGCAGAAGCAATGGAGAGGCAATGGGATGCTCCCTCATAGCTTCCACCACCTCCATCGTTGCTGCTCAGGGCAAGTGTTCATTCATACTCCTCCCCGAGCTTGGTGGTGGTGGTGCTGGTGGGTAAAATAGGGACATTCAGGGATCAAATGAGAAGCTGGGGTGGCTTTTGTGATTCCGAAACAGTCCCTGGAAAGTTTGGAGACTTGGAGGGTATGCTCTGTACCAGGGGTCAGCAACCTAAGGCCCATGGGCCGGAAACAGCCTGTGGAGGTTGTTTGAACGGCCCACAAGCCACCCCTGAACCGAGTTGCCCCCTCACGTGCTGTGCTAAACCAGCACAGTGCGGGGACTGACTTCCACGGCACCGGAAATCGCGTCTGTACATGCGCAGACACTGAAAATCACATCTGTGCAGAAGCAGACGCTGAAAATCACATCTGCACACGCGCAGACACCAAAAATCATGGGTGCGCACACTTGTGATCCAGCCAGTTCCGGGATCTCCGTAGAACCAATCTGGCCCAGGGAAGATAAACCTTCCTGACCCCTGCGTACAATCTCAATTGAATTCATTCATTAACAACAGTACACTAGCCTCCCTTCCATCTCAGGGGCAGCAGCCAACATGGAGGAATTATCTTAACACTTTAGATCGAAGTATACTCTGTGGACATGAGCTTAATTCATAATGTAAAAGATTTTTCGACTATGTTTTGATGCCATGTGGATGGCTGCATATGAGACTTGGCATCTGTATGCGCATTTGTTCAAGAAGAGAACGCTTCGCGTTTGTAACTCTTTTGAAAATGTTCAATCAGGTTTGTAAAATATAATAAAAATAATAAATGGCCATGCAAGTTGTATCTTCCGCATATCCCTCCAAGGCATTTGTGCAGTAAAACCTGAGAGGAGGGAGGGCAGGCCATGGCAGGTCTTCGTGTATGTGTGCCACGGCAGGTCAGGACCCTGGCGTGCCGCTTTGTGCTGCTCGTTGAATGGTGCCTCTGGGACAGCCTCGCCTCCTTGGCAGAAGCCAAAACCTGGAAGCTCCATGTCTCTTGACAAAGGTCACGCTTCCATTTTGAAGCATGATCGTTTTCTCAAAGGTCATGCAATGACCTCAGGTGGTGCGGAAAGAGAAGAAGTCCTCCCTTCGGTTTTGCTATTTGTTCTTCTGTGTTTCTTCATTGGCCTGTCAGGTCTGCTTTCTGCACAAGGTGGGCACTCTTCTTCCTCCCCACTCTAGAGCATCTTCAGTTTTCTTTCTCTCTCTCCCATATTGCAGACACACAAAGAGCGCAGCGCGTTGAGGACAGAATATTGATTGGATCCAATTTAATATTGGCAGCTTGGGAGCTGGGAGCTTTTCTCAATGACTATCCTCTAGCACAAGAAATGGCAGAGGTGGCCAGTGTCCATTTGGACTGGTAGAGCAGAAGACGGAGAGACCCAAAGTAGCAGGACACTGATTCAGTGAGAGTCAGAGCCAGCTGAGGCCACATCCACACCCCAAACATCGAATGCGCTATGATACCACTTTAAACAGTTGTGACTTCCTCTAAAGTATCCTGGGAGAAAGAGGAGCCAGCTTGGAGGGCAATTGGGACATGTGACATCAGGACGTCAGGAGGAGCCAGGGCGGAAATGAACATGGCAGCAGCACAGCTTCAATGTCTGGAGGCTCCTCCTCTTTTTCCCACTGCTGCAGCCACCAGTGGGGGGCTGCTTTGACCTTCCTTCCTCTCTGTGGCAGGAAGAGGAGGAGAAGGAGCTGGTCATTGAAGCTACACTGGGCTCGGCTCCACGTTCAGCCTCCTCCACTCCCTGATTTTTGGGGGCATTAGAGGGGCCTGGCCCCCTCCCAAAAATTATTGGGGGGGAGAGAGAGAGAGCTTAGTTCCCATAAGTTGGTGCCCCTGCTAGATGATTTCATTTGTTCAGGATGCCGAGAGCTGTTAGGAGGCCCCATTCCCCTCCCAGAGCTAGAATTCTCAGTGTTCCCTTAGAAAAGGGGGTGGAATATTTGTGATATCAAAAGGCACGTGCTCTCAGCAGGGTGTCATGAGTACACAATGAATGGAAGCGGAGTGGTAAGTCTGCTCCAAAACTTTTGCAAGTACCAACATTATGACGGCGGGAGATGCAAGCAGGACAAAAATTCACAAAAGAAATCCAAAAATGCTATCAGATGAAAATATAGTGTTCTGCCCAACCATGTGCATCTTCCCACAATGTTAACTTACAAGTTCAAAATCCCACCCTATGGCCCATGGCCCAAAATCCTTAGTGGGCTTAGCTTGGACCTTACAGCAATAAACATTGTTAGTTAGTTAGTTAGTTAGTTAGTTAGTTAGTTAGTTAGTTAGTTAGTTTAATTTCTACCCCACCTTTCCTCCAAGTTGCTCAAGGTGGCAGCATGCACGGTTTTTCTCCTAGAATCATAGAATCATAGAGTTGGAAGAGACCACAAGGGCCATCGAGTCCAACCCCCTGCCAAGCAGGAAACACCATCAGAGCACTCCTGACATATGGTTGTCAAGCCTCTGCTTAAAGACCTCTAAAGTAGGAGACTCCACCACACTCCTTGGCAGCAAATTCCACTGTCGAACAGCTCTTACTGTCAGGAAGTTCTTCCTAATGTTTAGGTGGAATCTTCTTTCTTGTAGTTTGGATCCTCATTTCCTCCTTCTCCTGTGAGGTTGGTTAGACCAATAATAATAATAATAATAACAAATTTTATTTATACCCCGCCCTCCCCAGCCAAAGCCGGGCTCAGGACAGCTAACACCAGTAAAATAACAATAAAAACATAATAGAAAAAAGAAGAAGAAACCAATTTAAAATACAGGTTAAAATACAATTTAAAATGCAGCCTCATTTTAAAAGTGGCCCATAGATCAAAACCATAAGGGGAGGGAAACATGAGGGCCAGACTGAGTCCATACCAAAGTCCAGGCAGAACAGCTCTGTTTTGCAGGCCCTGAGGAAAGATGACAAGTCCCACAGGGCCCTAGTCTCTTGAGACAGAGCGTTCCACCAAGTCGGGGCCAGTACTGAAAAGGCCCTGGCCCTAGTTGAGACCAATCTAACCACCTTGCGACTTGGGACCTCCAAAGTGTTGTCATTTGTGAACCTCCATGGAGCACACCAGGAGAAGAGGTCCCGTAGGTACGTGGGTCCTAGGCCGCATAGGGCTTTAAAGGTCAAAACCAACACCAACAGAGTTGACCAGCCCAAGGTCACTCTGTGAGCTTCATGACTGAGTGGGGGGGGGTTGAACCCAGGCCTCCCAGGCCCTGTTTGGACACTCTAACCACTATGCCACATTGGCACGCCTTCAGTGAAAATGACACCTTTTTGTCAATCTCAGGCCGCGACCTGGTTCAGGATCTGAGCCAGGAACCTGGACCCCAAGCCTTCGCTGTGGCATAATGTTGCATTTGACCTCTGAAAGGGGATGTTCTTCCCTCCCCTTAACACTTAGCAGATCTCCCAAATAAACAGAGCTGTGCTGGAGGGGAAGTCAGGTGTTCAGCATCTCCACGAGGGTCTCCTTGTAATATAGCCTGAAGGTATTGAAGTCCAAAGGAAGTCAGACACACAGTGACCCCACCTCCTCTGTCTCCCTTTCCCCCCGTTGCCACCCTTGACCCTGATGGTTGGCTAATTTAGACACATTGCTGTTGATTGCTTGGAGTCACTTCCTGCCCATGGTTAGCAGGAGTCAATCCTGTGGCATTTCTGAGACGTTCACAAAATGATTAGTCAGACTGCTTCAGAGGAAATTAGAAACAGCCCACCTTTGCATCTTGTACGGATATCACCCCTGATCCCATGCATTGAACAAATGCTGCTTTCCTTGCTGCTATGATGGCAGTTCTGGACATAAAAATCATAGAACTGTAGAGTTGGGAGGGACCTCAGGTGTCATCTAGTCCAGCGATGGCTATGTTCTTCTTCCACTGTTGGTGGCAGTATGGCTCTGAATGCCCGTTGCTAGCAATCACAAAAAACTGAGATTCTGAAAGTGCTTGCCAGCTTCACACAGACATATACCTGGCCATTGTGAGAACCAGATACTACTAGATGGACCTCTGCTTTGACCCAGCGGGGCATCTCAGAAATACATTTTCAAAGAGGGCATCCTTAAAACCTCAGCACTTGCCATCAACTTGGGTGGCATTAAAAGAGGAATGGACAAATTCATGGGCAATAGGTACTAGCCACAATGACGCAGGTGGAGCTGTGGTCGAAACCACTGAGTCTAGGGCTTGCTGGTCAGAAAGTCAGCGGTTCGAATCCCCGTGACGGGGGTGAGCTCCCGTTGCTTGATCCCTGCTCCTGCCAACCTAGCAGTTCGAAAGCACGTCAAAGTACAAGTAGATAAATAGGTACCACTCCAGCGGGAAGGTAAACAGCATTTCCGTGCTCTGCTCTCTTTCTCCAGAAGCGGCTTAGTCATGCTGGCCAAATGACCTGGAAGCTGTGCGCCGGCTCCCTCGGCTAGTAAAGCAAGATGAGTGCCGCGACCCCAGAGTCGTATGCAACTGGACCTAACGGTCAGGGGTCCCTTTACCTTTACCTTTACAATGGCTATGTCCTCCCTCTATTGCTGGAGGCCTATGAATGCTCATTGATGAGAATCATAAGTTGCTGTTGCACCCAGGTCTTGCTTCCCATTGGGGCATCTGGTTGGCCATTGTGGGAACAGGATGCTAGACTAGATGGGCCATTGACCTGACCCAGCAGACTCTTCTGATGGTCTTATGTTGGCAGGCTCCCAGTTCCTGGAACTCTGGGTCCATCAATCTCCACATCTTGGGGAAGAAGGGAAAAAAAGAAGCATCATGTTCCTACACTCCTCCCCCCCCCCAAAAAAAATATATAAATGAATCTGTGGTGATGCTATTTTAAACATAGCATGTGATGAAGCTGTAACAAGGAAACTGTTGTTGATGATGGAGGGTAGCATTCTCTGTGCTCCCCCCTTCCTCCCCGTCCCATGTTCCCGATTATTATTGTCAGTATCCAGTAGCCCAGACCTCCCGCGGGAACGCCAGGAGTTTGTTGGGATGCAGACAGCTCTGATGTGGCAGCGAGGCAGACTCTAAGCGGTGGTGTAATTTAATAAAGAGACACTTAAGGCAGTTTACGGTGGAGTCAGGCCACTTCAGATGGCCTCCTCCGCTAATTTAGCCCCGGCTACAGCCCCCAAGCTGGCGTCTCCTGGCTCATTAGAGACGGGGGGCACTTCTGGCATTGCCTCGATGCTCGGGAGACTTTATTATCCTGGGCAGCCAATTTCAATCATCCTCTCAGAGGAGGCGTAGTTGAATGGGGGGGGGAGCACTCATTCGCTCCTGTCCTCCCTGCCATTCCTCTTCTATTTATTTATTTTTGGACTAATTTCCCCTTCTTTTTCTTTGGGTTTGGGAAGTGAGGGAAGCAGGAAAAAAGAAGATAATTGCTTTTCACCTCCAACTCATGAGACTTGCCCCTCAGCCGTTAGGAGCAAATTTGCTTTTCCGTATAGGCCGCTCTTCATCATCCCAACTCTGGTCTTGAGGTTCTTTGATCACAACGATGGCAGGGCACTGAAACTCCATTCTGGATCCATCCTCACTAGGATTGATGGTGTCGCTCATAGATCAGGAGTGCTCTTCAGCAATGCATAGTTAAACTATGAAACTACGTAATGTAGGGTGAAAATCCAGAGTTGAGTTTTTCGTGGTTTTTGTTGAGCTTCTTTTTTGGAAAATCTCAAAAAAAAGAAGAAGTTTTTGAGCTATTTCTAAGGAAATTCACCCAAATCTAGACTTGGGTTGCCATCCATCTCGATTTTTCTAGACGTTTCAGTGATTTTCGCCTGGGAAATTCCAGACGTGCGGCAACCCTAATTAATGGCCATCGATTTAGATGACTTTCAAAGAGGATTAGACAAATTCATGTAGAGAAATGTTGAGGGCACAGTTACACTATGGAACTCACTTCCCCAGGAGGTAGATGGCCCCCAGCTTAGGTAAAGGTAAAGTGACCCCTGACCATTAGATCCAGTCGTGGCCGACTCTGGGGTTGCGGCGCTCATCTCGCTTTATTGGCCGAGGGAGCCAGCATACAGCTTCCGGGTCATGTGGCCAGCATGACTAAGCCTTTTCTGGCGAACCAGAGCAGCGCACCGAAACGCCGTTTACCTTCCTGCCAGAGCGGTACCTATTTATCTACTTGCACTTTGGTGTGCTTTCAAACTACTAGGTTGGCAGGAGCAGGGACCGAGCAACAGGAACTCACCCCGTCACGGGGATTCGAACTGCCGACCTTCTGATCAGCAAGCCCAAGAGGCTCAGTAGTTTAAACCACTGTGCCACCCGCGTCCCTTGGCCCCCAGCTTAGATAGCTTGAAAAGAGGATTGAACAAAATCATGGAGGCGAAGGCTATCAATGGCTATTAACCACTGTGGCTCCATGGTCAGATGCAGTGATGCTTCTGAATACCAGTTGCTGGAAACCCCAAGAGGCAGAGTACTCTTGTGCTCAGGTCCTGCTTGCAGGTTTCCCACTGTGAGTAAATGATGCTGGACTAGATGGGCCATTGGCCTGATCCAGTAAGTTCTTCTTATGTCCCTATGAGGGCCGCATTCTTTTATCTGCAAGCTTCTGAGGGCCACAAACTAGTGGTGGGTGAGGCAAGGGGCAAAAGTGGGTGGAGCACTGAATGTGAATTTTACAGAAAATGCATAATAAAAACAAAGATACACACACAAAATCCCCAATAAGAAAACCCTCCCGAAACACATTTTGAAACGGCATTGGATGCCAGTCTGCCAAAGGCCCGGTTAAAGAGGAATGTTTTTGCCTGGTGCCTAAAAGTGTATAATGAAGGCGCCAGGCGAGCCTTTCTGGGGAGAGCATTCCACAAATGGGGAGCCACTGCAGAAAAGGCCCCGTTCTCATGTTGCCACCCTCCTGACCTCTTGTGGAGGAGGCACAGGAAGAAGGGCCTCAGAAGATGATCTCAGGGTCTGGGTAGGTTCTTATGGAAAGAGGCGAGATATTGAAGTCCTGGGCCATTTAAGGCTTTATAGGTCAAAAGCAGTGCTTTGAATTCAGCCCAGAAACGAATTGGTAGCCAGTGCAGTCGGACCAGGATCGGTGTAAACATCTTGCCTCACTGGACAACCTGGCCACTGAATTCTGCACTCCCTGAAGTTTCCGAACCATCTTCAGAGCTAGTTTCTAAGCACACTTACATGCTCCTCTCTATCCTCCACCTGGGCAGGCAAAAGGAATGATCATAGTTCAAAGATGCTTCCTAGCCAAGCCAAAGCCATCAGGGTATGGAATGAGGTTGGCAAGGCGTGGGAACTGAGTAGAGTTCTGGGGGCCAGAGAGAGAGTCCTGTTGGTGCACATTTCACCCCGCAGCCCTGAGGCTACCCATCCTTGAATTCAAGTTTGGACCTGCATGGTGTGCTCCAAAAGGACCTTCCTCAAGACCGCGGAAACTCATCCAAGAGTCGCTGGATGAGTCTGCTATGGGCCAACTGGTTGCCTGCTCTGATGAGCAAATCTGGAAGCCTCGTTCTTCCAGGAGGAAAGAAGAATGCTTCCCCTTTAAAGGGACTCTGAGAGAGTATGGAATTACGGCTAACTTGGTTTGGAGCCGTTGTGTATGGCTTTCAGGAAGAGATAAACCATTAATCATGCACAATTACTCTGACCTTGCATGAACTAACATTTTTTCTGAACACATCAGATTGCCAACCCGGAGGACCTCTGGAAGCTGACATGATTGGCTCAGAGCAGGGTTTGCTATGCTCTAAGCTTGAGCCCTAGAACCTCCCCTCATCCTTTGGGGGGGGTCTGTCTGTAACCAGACTCAGCCCCTAAGCATATGAATAGGAAGGAAAATACATAAATCGAAAACCAACAGTTCGGCAATACCAGCCGTTGCCAAAAGACCAAATGAAATCTCACAAAAATAGTAAGCACACTTTTGTGTTCTTCTAATGATTTATATTTTATTGAAAGTATTACAGTAAGTTAAAGTAAATTAGAGGAAAAAAGAGAGAATGAAAGGGGGAAAGAGAAAGAATGCCTTAAAAATATTTTAAAAGGCAGACAAAAACAACAATGACAAAGTAACAATGCAATATAATTAAAGTTACAAAACTATGTGGTATATATGTGAATGGATAGATTTATTGTCTTCCTCAAGTATAAGTTGATTCATGGGTCACTATGATTTCGATAAATACATTCCAAATACAGTGGTGCCTCTGGTTAAGTACTTAATTCGTTCCGGAGGTCTGTACTTAACCTGAAACTGTTCTTAACCTGAAGCACTATTTCTGGGTTAGCGGAGTCTAACCTGAAGCGTATGTAACCTGAAGCGTATGTAACCCGAGGTACCACTGTATTATTAAATTTCTCCCCTTTTGTGTTCTTCAGAACCCTTTGTGGACATCTATGGCAAGGATGGGGAAAGTTTGGGCCCACGGACCAATCTCTGCCCATTATAAGGTCCAGTCTGGCCCATGAAGCCACTGTTCCCAAACCACACCCACCCAGCCATCAGCTGACATCCCTTGTGACATAGCTCAGAACCTCTGCATCACGTGCAGAAGGTCCCAGGTTCAATCCTTAATCCAGGTAAGGCTGGGAATGTCCCCTACCTGAAACCCTGGGAAGCTGCCACCTGTCAATCTAGAAAACATTGATGGACCAAAGGACAAGGTAAAAAAGGAAAGGGTTTGCTTCAAAACTACTTGACTAAATATGGTTCCAAAAATAATACTTGGTTGTGCTTAGATTAATTTCACAGATATAATGGGGGGAAATTGATTTGAATAAAGGAATACAGATTATTGGTAACTAATGAGAAGTGTTGAAGCCACAAAGGGATAGAGGGAAGTCAGTTAACATATCAGGGATTCAAACAAGTTTAGTGGAACAGAAAAAAAAGTGATTGTAAGGGGGGAAAGAAAAGAAGAAATATTAATGTAATTTCTTTCCAAGAGCCTTTTGTATAGAATGTTCAAATTACTGTTCGTATCATTTGAACAATTGTGTATATCTTATTATTATTATTATTAATTGGTTTTTCCCCCCTCTCTTTTTTCTCTTTTTGTGTATTCAGGTGTAATTTTTCATTTATTCTTTTCTCTGTAACTTTAAAAAATGCAATAAAAATTATTATTATTATTATTATTATTATTATTATTATTATTATTATTATTATTATTATTATTTTAAAAGGAAAGCTTCCTTTGTCCCTGCGGCATAATGCCAGCAGGTCCCTCAAGTCAGAAGCTGGCACTAACCCCCAGAACTGGAAATGAGGATGAGGATGAGATTTTGGTCAAACTTCCTTGACAGTTAGGTAAAGGTAAAGGGACCCCTGACCATTAGGTCCAGTCGTGACTGACTCTGGGGTTGCAGTGCTCATCTTGCTTTATTGGCCGAGGGAGCCAGCGTACAGCTTCCGGTTCATGTGGCCAGCATGACTAAGCCGCTTCTGGCGAACCAGAGCAGCGCACGGAAATGCCGTTTACCTTCCCGCCAGAGCGGTACCTATTTATCTACTTGCACTTTGATGTGCTTTTGAACTGCTAGGTTGGCAGGAGCAGGGACCGAGTAAACGGGAGCTCACCCCATCGTGGGGATTTGAACTGCCGACCTTCTGATTGGCAAGTCCTAGGCTCTGTTGTTTAACCCACAGCACCACCCGTGTCCCTCTCCTTGACAGTTAGCTGCATCCAAATCAATCAAGCTTACTTCAAAGACAAATTGTTTGGGATTGTGCGTGTGATTTTTTTTCTTACTTGCACTTTCACACAGTGGAAGGAGGCTGGGGCAGCTCAGCACAGTCAATTGGGGGGAGTGCCTCCCCCAAAATATTTGGGCAGCGCGAAGGGTTCTGGGTCCCTTAGAGCTGGCACTTTTGTTGAAGAGAGAGCGACAGTGAAAGGGAGATTGGAAGACAGATCAGAATGTGTGGAGATATGGTGAACAGCACTTAGCATGTTAGACTTGGGAGACCAGGGTTCAAATGACTCCTAAGTCATAAAACTCACTGGCTGTCACTGGGCCAGTCACAGTCTCTCAGCATAGCCTACCTCACAGGGTGTTTGTGGGGATAAAATAGAGGTAGGGAGAACCATGTATGCCCCCTTGTGCTCCTTGAAGGAAAGGTGGGTCATAAGAGTAAATAAATAAACGGCCAATGGACCCACATGTATACACACATATGGACATACAGATTCTGCTGAATGAACTTCGTAACAAATAAGAATGGGAGTGAAGAACATGCTTTTCCAGACATACACATCTGATTGATTTCACGGCTGCTCCAGTAAGCATGTTCTTTGGCAGCTGATGGAGGAGATCAAAGGTGCCTTCAGAGAGGAATGAGCCCTCAGTGGTAAAGGGGAAAGACTCTCAAGGCAGCAGTCAGTCACAAGCTGGACATGAGTCAGCAGTGTGATGCAGCTGGGGGGGGGGGACACAGATTTGATCCTAGGCTGTATTAAAAATAAAATAAAATAAAATAAAATAAAATAAAATAAAATAAAATATTTAAAGGGACGGGGGTGGTGCTGTGGGCTAAACCACAGAGCCTAGGACTTGCCAATCAGAAGGTCGGTGGTTCAAATCCCCGCAAAGGGGTGAGCTCCCGTTGCTCAGTCCCTGCTCCTGCCAACCTAGCAGTTCAAAAACACGTCAAAGTGCAAGTAGATAAATAGGTACCGCTCCGGCGGGAAGGTAAACGGCATTTCTGTGCACTGCTCTGGTTCGCCAGAAGTGGCTTAGTCATGCTGGCCACATGACCCGGAAGCTGTACGCCGGCTCCCTCGGCCAATAAAGCGAGATTCACGCCGCAACCCCAGAGTCGGCCACGACTGGACCTAATGGTCAGGGGTCCCTTTACCTTTACCTTTAAAAAAAAGGTAGCTTCCAAGTCATGGGAAGTGACAGTCTCACTTTATTTTGCACTCCATCGCTCCTGGATGCCACACTTTTAAAGGGATAGAGACAAATTGGAGCGTGTTTAAAGGAGGGTGGCAAAGATGGCCAGCGGTATGGGAAGCAACTCCTGTGAGAAAAAGTTGAAGGAGCAGGCTATGAATAGCCTGGAAATGAGAAGAATGGTGGTGACGGGGGCAGAACAGGATTCGTCAAATACCTGAAGGGGTATGGCATAGAAGAAGGCAGATATTTGTTCTCTGATGTCCCAGTGGACCGCATCCATGTTGTACATTTAAAGCAGTATGATGCAGGGGCACCAAATATGGGGGGCAAGGCCCCCACCAAATTCTATATTAGAGGGCTCGCCCCCCAACTTCTGTGGCGGCCATGCACACACGCTGCCGGGTATGCACACACAGCATCAGCACACCACCAGGCGTGCATGTGTGATGTCAGCATACCACAGGGCATGCTGACATCATCCGTGCACACAGTCGGGTGTGCACACAGCATGGTGCACTGGTGTCATATGGCCCTGGGCCCCCTCAATCACCGGGTGGGGTGGGGGGCAAGGCAGCTTTTGTAGTGCGATGCCACTTCAAACAATCAAGGCTTCCCCTACAGAGTTCTGGGAGCTGTAGTTTGTGAAGAGCGCTAGGAGTCCCTGTCCCAGAGCAACAATTCTGAGAGTTCCTCATGAAGAAGGATTAAACCGCCTCTGGGAATTGTAGCTGTGGGAGGCGAACAATGCCATGTCCCTCATGTCCGAATGCACCCGGTGTCAATAACATGCTGCAGAATCTGCCTGTGAAAAGAAAAAAGGAAACATTCTGGAGGGGGTCTCTTTTTATGTGAGTAGAACAGAAACTTCCTTGCTGCCTGATGTTCACCAAGATCTCAGCCAAGGCTCTTTCCCATCTGTTATGTACTGAGTTGAATAGGATCCGAAATGCAGCAGTCTGATTGGTCCTAGAACAATAGGATCAAGAATGCAGCAGTCTGATTGGTCCGCAGGAGCCACCCATTCCAGCTCCAGGTGGAAGTGAATCCGCAAACTGATTGGCCTACAGGAGAATCCCGGAATTAGCCAATCACGTGGGGCCCATTGTGTAAATAATGTATATAAAGCAGACACTTTGGGGGAACGTCCATTCCTCACTATTATGAGCTGAATAAAGAGCATGAAATCCACTCTCGACTCCGAGTATATTTCACCATCCCAACTTCCGGCTACTTTTGCCGAATCCCTTTTAAAAGCCATCCAGGTTGGCAGCCATCACTGAGGGACAAAGTTCCATAGTTTAACTAAGTGCTGCGTGGAGAAGTCCTTTCTTCAAGTCCAATTCCCACTGTCATCTCTAAGTAGGGCTGAGGGAGACCCCTGTCTGCAACCCCAAAGAGTCGCTGGAAAACACTGAGCTCCACAGACCTGTGGTCTGAGCTGATATCAAGCAGCTTCCAGTTTGTAGACAAAATAACAGTGGCATCCGTTCCTTCCCCTGCTTTCTCACCCATTCTTGAAACCTTCACTCCAGCAACCACGTCACGGCTTGATCTAAACCCAAAAGGGCAGGATGTCATGCTTTTGTGTGAGATGTTTCCTTTCCTCCCCTAAGGGTCAATCCTTTCATTAGAAATCCTGAGAAATGGAGGCAGCCGGTATAAATATACCTCCTACAGTTTGCCTCAAGAGTAGGCCGATGGGAGCTGCAGAATTTGACTCCCACAGGCCCTGAGCCAATGACAGCCTTTGGGCGACACCTAGCCAGGAGGAACTGCAGATGCTTCTGGGGGACTGGACAGGGACTCAATATGATCTCGATAAGCCAACGGACTGGGCTGAAAATGGCAGGAGGGAAGCTGGCAGAAGCAAATGAAATGTGACAGGTAGGGTGGAGGGAGAAAAATGGGGAGGGACACCAATTGCGCATGTGCAGAGTGGAGAAGCAACAGCAGTGCTGGAAAGGATCAGAAAGGAGAGATGGTGAGGTTTATAGTTGGGGAGGGGGCTGGAATGGTGTGCTAGCCCCATACACCATTCAGTGCAGAGTTGGGAAAAGGTAAAGGGGCTCCTGACCATTAGGTCCAGTCGTGACCGACTCTGGGGTTGCAGTGCTCATCTCGCTTTATTGGCTGAGGGAGCCAGCGTACAGCTTCCAGGTCATGTGGCCAGCATGACTAAGCCGCTTCTGGCGAACCAGAGCAGCGCACGGAAACACCGTTTACCTTCCCGCCGGAGCGGTACCTATTTACCGTATTTTTTGCCCTATAGGACGCACTTTTTCCCCTCCAAAAATGAAGCAGAAATCTGTGTGCGTCCTATGGGGCGAATACAGGCTTTCGCTGAAGCTTGGAGAGCGAGAGGGGTCAGTGTGCACCAACCCCTCTCGCTCTCCAGGCTTCAGGAAGCTATCAGCAAGCCTGGGGAGCCTGCAGGAGTTCGATAGCAGCCTGCCGCCCGGCTCGCGGGGCACCCTGAAGCAGAGCGCCCCGAGCGCCGGGCAGATATCCACAGCCTGGGGAGCCCTGCAGGAGTTCCCGCAGGGCTCCCTAGGCTGCGGATAGCTGCCTGCTGCACGGAGAGCGGGGCGCGCTGAAGCAGAGCGCCCCACGCTTCGGGCAGACATCGGCCAGCCCCACAAGTTCGGGGGACAGCGGGGAGGTGCAGCGCCACCATCCCACTGTTCCCCGACCTGGTTTGGAGGCTGGCGCTGGGGAGAAGCGCGCTTCTCCCCAGCGCCAGCCCCACAAGCTCGGGGGACAGCGGGGAGGTGGAGCACCGCCATACCGCTGTTTCCCGACCTGGTTTGGTTTCCCTGACCTGATTTTGGGGGGGAAATAAAGGGGGGAAATTTCCTTTATTTCCCCCAAAAAAAACTAGGTGCGTCCTATGGGGCGGAGCATCCTATGGGACGAAAAATACGGTATCTACTTGCACTTTGATGTGCTTTCGAACTGCTAGGTTGGCAGGAGCAGGGACCGAGCAACGGGAACTCACCCCGTCAAGGGGATTTGAACCGCCGACCTTCTGATCGGTAAGTCCTAGGTTCTGTGGTTTAACCCACAGCGCCACCCACGTCTTTTAGACGATGGCATTTGCTCCCAAGAGAGGTGGCAGGGGCAACTGCCCCCCACCTGGCTATGCCCATGGTGATGGGCACTAACGTGGATGGCTTCAAAAGACAAATTCATAGTTATCCAAAGACAACTAACCAGGATGCCAATGTTCTACCTCCACTGTCGGAGGCAGCATGTTTTGCCCATGAAGGACCAGGTGCGCAGCCTGGGAGTCATTTTGGACTCAAAGTTGTCCATGGATGAGCAGGTTAAGGATGCATCCAGGGTGTCCTGCATCATGGCTTCTGTGCCAGCCTCTCCTCTGATCTCGGCATCCCGTCTGGCACCACTGAAGTCCCGTTCTCCCAGCCCGTGCTCTCAGCAGTCGGCTGCTCAGTCTAGTTCAGGGTCAGCACAGAGACCTCCCCCATCACCTAGGTCACAGAGACACC
The DNA here is from genome assembly GCF_965113315.1 of Podarcis vaucheri. Taxonomy (NCBI): domain Eukaryota; kingdom Metazoa; phylum Chordata; class Lepidosauria; order Squamata; family Lacertidae; genus Podarcis; species Podarcis vaucheri. The sequence continues at coordinate 20,890,695 of NC_138754.1, read as the reverse complement.
AGCACAAATGTGAACAGGCAGCTCAGATGTAGCCCTGCAGAATGAGCGTCCCTTCACTTGCCCATTTGCCGTGTGGAAGTTGTGCCTGCCCCATTCCCATATAACAGGATCCAAGGGACCGTGTTGCTTGCTGGATTAACAACTGAGCTCACTTAGGCATGCAGAGCACCTGTTCAGTATTTGGAACTTCCTTTGCCTATTTATCGTACTCATCTGAACATTAATGAATCTGGCACAAAAGTGTGCTCCAGCATCTGGAGGCCCCACAGGTTCCCTATGCTTCATCTGATTGAGTAATTGACATATAATGGATTTCCCGCTATTGCTGGACTCAGTGGCATAGCGCGGGTTGCCAGTGCCCAGGGCTGCACAGAGATGGGAGGGAAATGGGAGGGAGGGAAATGGACTGAGTACGCATGCGCATTCAACTGCCTAATGGCAACCACGTCACCCGGGAGCTCACAACTGTAGAAATTAAAAAAAGAAGAGTCATTCCATTGCCTAGAGAGGTCACTTCCTGGTTCACATGGAGAAGTCATTTGCAATGGAGACGGAAGCGCATGGCTGTATTGAGGCAGCATCAGGCGTAGAAATTTTGTGCCCCTAACAGTTTTGTGCCCAAGGCAACTGCCATTGTGCCGCCCCGCCCCCCACTATGCCACTGTCAGGACTCTCATCTTCCCCAGTGAACACAGTCTAACACCCCTGCCATGTGCTGCTCACAAAGCAGAAACAGTAGCTAACATTAAACACCACCAGAATACCCAACTATTTAAGTAGGCATTCCCGGGCTCATAAGATTCATCGCAGTGTTCTTTTTATAAAAAAATATTTATTGATATTTATCTGAATGGTTTGTGGATGGCTTCCCTGTTTCTACTGACATGCTTTTGGTTTCAAATGTTGTATAACATTGTGTTTTAATTTGTTGGAAGCTGCCCAGAGTGCCTAGGGGAACCCAGTCAGATGGGAGGCATATAAATAATACATTATTATTATATACATTTTCCTGTATATAGGACGTAGGGTGGCACTGTGGTTAATACCTCAGTGCCTAGGGCTTGCTGATCGTAAGGTCGGCGGTTCGAATCCCTGCGGCGGGGTGAGCTCCCGCCGTTCGGTCCCAGCTCCTGCCCACCTAGCAGTTCAAAAGCACCCCTAAGTGCAAGTAGATAAATAGGTACCGCTTTATAGCGGGAAGGTAAACGGCGTTTCCGTGTGTGGCACTGGTGCTGGCTTGCCAGTTGCAGCTTCGTCACGCTGGCCACGTGACCCGGAAGTGTCTTTGGACACTGGCCTCTTGAGCGAGATGAGCGCGCAACCCTAGAGTCGGTCACGACTGGCCCCTACGGGCAGGGGTACCTTTACCTTTACCTTTTTACTTACATTTTCCTTTAAAAAGAAAATATTTTTTTGCTGTGTTTTAAGTAAACTGCCTCCCCAGCCCTTTGGATTAGCGTGTGTGTGTATTAAAGTGCCCTAGACATTTAATTCCTTACAGATTCCCTTTCTCGTTTTCTGCACTCATTAAAGCAGACAGTTGGGCGCCCTTGTATACTTCAGGAGAGAAGGCTTCGATAACCTGGCCAGTTGATTTATGGCCACCGAGGCCGACGTGATCACCTAATGAGAGGAACCTGGAGTGTCAACCTGTTTATTAAATACTCCAAACCATCTGTAGTCCCAGCCAAGGTAGTCATATTTCTCCTCCTTTTTACCGGGGCCTCGCTCTCCCCACACCCCACCCCTTTCACTAGACGTGGCCCCCTCTTTTCATCTTTTCATTTTATTTTAAAGAAAGGCAGGGGTTTAGGATGGGTCACTAGCAGAGTCTGTCGGGGGCACCTGGAATGTTTGTGATATCCTACTGATTTCTTAGGTGTTTAGAAGTTAATAATACTCAACACCTCATGATTCTTCCCTAGATGTCAAACAAGGACATGAAAAAAGGATTGGGGAAACCCAGAGAGAGGCAGAGTGGGCTGTTGGAGGAACCACCCCTTATTCAACCCCCCCACCCCACCCCCTTGTCTTGGGTAAAAGCCTTGGCTGTCCCTAAGTAAATGTGGCAGCCGAGGATGGATTTGCAGAGGAGATTAATTTTAAGCAGCACACCAAATCCTGTTCAGCTGGTTTAGGTGAGTTAGATTCGTCATTTATCTTCATACATTCCCCGCCATCACACACACGCACGAAAAAAGATTAAACAAGAAATGCACCCCAGTCGTATCACGATAGCCACACGAACCTCCTCCCTTAAACTCCCCCATGGCAAGTTTAATTTTAAAGCCTTTGAGGTTTGCAAACTGTTTGCTTGCTTCTCTAAATCATTCCCAAATTGGGCCCTATGAAGCTTGTTTGATCAGTAAGGGCAAGCAGCAGAGAGGTCCAGGGAGTGGGCTCTCTCATCAAGCAGCTGATCGTGATTTAATCTGATATGAAGTGTAATTTCTGAAGACAGAGGACTTGTGTTCTGTGATGGTAACCAAGATGTGTGGAGGTTTTTCATATTAAGCAGCTCAGTTTTCTGGAGATTTAAAAAAAAAGAATTGGTCAGCTATCGCAAAGCCAAAAAGCACCAAAGGGCTCTTCACTGAACCAGTGGCGTAGCGTGGGTTGTCAGCACCCGGGGCAGGGCAAGTAATTTGCGCCCCCTAACCCATGGATTTGCGCCCCCTAACCCTAACCCCCAGATGTTGCGCCCGGTGCAGCCGGGCCCCCCTGCACCCCCCAGTCTACGCCACTGCACTGAACAGTCGAAGCTGCCTGTCGTCCATCTAATTCAGTGCTGTCTACACAGACCGGCAGTGACAGTTGGAGTTAGCGGAGGAATTCTGTGGCAGTGAATTCCACCAGCTAATCGCCCAAGCCGTTTGCCTTTTCTTTTCTGAACCTATTTCCAATCGACTTCATCAGGTGACCCCCACCTCAACTTCTAGGTTTATGAAAAGGAGAGAAAGATTATGAAACACCATTCATGAGTTTATAACCTCTCCCTCCCTCCCTCCCTCTCTCAGCAGCAAAGTCAGTGAAAATTGATATTTGCGTGAATCCCTGGGAAATGCTGTAGATATTTAAAAACTGAGAGACATGTCAGGCAGCGCTGCCACAAAGCTAAAATGAGATTCCAGATGGACACCAATCTGTGTCTGTTGAAACAACGAAGAACACAATGAGATTCTTGTGGCACCTTTGAGACCAAGAGATTCACTGTGGAACAAATTCATGCTCACATGTTGAATAGTTAGGATAGGTTTAGTTTATTGATATTCGCGTGTCACTTCCAACAGCAAAAAATCCTGGCAGCAGCTTACCATAAGGACAAAACGCAATTAAAACAGATTAACAGGACATACTCTCCAACACTTCTCCAATAAAAATGGGGACATCTTATTCAATAATAATAATAATAATAATACCCTGCCCATCTGACTGGGTTGCCCCAGCCACTCTGGGTGGCTTACAATATATATAAAAACATAATAAAATATTAAACATTAAAACAAATCCGTATACAGGTCTGCCTTCAGGTGTCTTCTAAAGGTTGTATAGTTACTTACAATATCTCTTTGGCTCAGGGGTCACATAACTCCACACCCTCCAACATTTCTCTGATGAAAATAAGGACGTCGTAAGGAAAAGTGGGACATTACAGAATCAAAACAGAAACCTGGATGACTTCTGTAAATCCAGGACTGTCCCTGGAAAATAGGGGCGCTTGGAGGGTCTGCAAGATGACAGCATGAATTACATCCTTTATAGTCTGGGCTTCTACCCTCAGAACACACCATCTTGATGTACTGTGATTTACTTTGCATTGTTCAACTATGTTTCTTTTTGGGAAATCAATTAAAAAACCTACTGATAATTAGTTCAGTATTGTCTACACTGACTGGCAGCTGCTCGCCAGGGTTTCAGGCAGTAGCTTTCCCCAGCCCTACCTGGAGAAACTGGGGCTTAATCCTGGGACTTTCTGCAAATCTGCAGATCAGATGCTCTACCACTGAGCTATGACCCTTCCTCAAAAAGAAAGAAAAAAGGGTAAGATTCTAGTCCTCAAGATTCTGCATAAATGACTGGTTTAAATAGGAAGTCCACCTAGCTCAGTCCTGCCTGCGTTCAGTGCCAGAAGTTCTCTGGGGTTTCAGGCAGGAGATCTCTCCCAGCATTACCTGGAGATGCCTGGGTGCTGAATCTGGGACCTTCTGCACGCAAAGCAAGTGTACTGCTGCTGACCCATGTCCCTTCCTGGAAGCCTCTAGCTAGCCACTCTTGGCTACAGGCTGCTTCTGTTCTCTTGCCTGTTGTCATAATATTTCTGAGGATTATTCGGCAGCCTATTCCACAGGATTCAGGTGAATATAAAAATAAGAGAAAGCCATAGTGTGGCCTGTTCTGAGCTCTGGGGCTCAGCCGAAGAAAATAAACTGGAGTGGGGGGAAAACATATTCTTCCAAACAGTTTCTCAGCTTGAGCTTGAGTTTTACATCTGCATAATAGCACCGAGACCGACCTGTTTTGCATTCTGTTTCCCGGCCCGGGGGAAGCACGCAGCCACACGCACACAGGTTGTGTATTGATCGTCAAGTAAATGCAGCATGTATTTTGATATATCCTCTAAATTGCCCCATTCTGGCTAAGCAACCCTGCTGGGCAATGACACCCCCTAAGCACTCTGACGTCTGTCCCTGGAGCTGCTTAAATTTAGCCTGGTTCTTGGGCACTGTTTTCTAAGCCCCAGTCAATATTGATTAAGCTGCCCCGCAAGGAAGGGGGGGGGGAGAGAGAGAAATGTCTGTGGCTATGCTCATCATCTCCCTCCTTCGGAAACGTGGGCTCCCTCGATCCAAATGTGAGAGTGTGGCTAGTTGCCTCCACCACCCAAAGCTAAATAACTATGAGGCAAGCTGTGCATCTCATCGGAAATATGCAGAATGGCAAAATGCATCCTCAAGGCTGTAGTTCCTTTAGAATGTGCATTTATTAAACGGATACACGCATACACACCCCATCTGATTTTTCATCTTTTCTCTGCAAGATCGTCAGGGCCGCATTGTCTGGTAAATGTCTCAGGCAGGTAACAGCTGGGAACCAGAAGCAATTGCTCGCTTTTCTTTTATTGCGTTGCGGAAGGAAAAGCTTCCCAGATCCGAGAAGAGAGGACGTTTTGGAACTCAGCTAAAGAAGTCCATTAAGAGCAATGCGCTTTGACCTTGGGTCTCCAGCTGTTATTGGACTACAACTCCCATCCGCCTCCACCAATTGATGAAGCTGCCTGGGGAGGGTGGGAGTTGGAGTCCAGCACTCTCTGGCCACTTGTGGTTGAGGAACGCCGCCTTAGAGGAGGGAAAGAGGGAGTAAATTGGATTCAGTTTGCATTTAAAGGCAATGACCGCTCTCCACATCAAATGGAGGGCTCCCGCGTGCAGCACCCCCAATCCTACGTGACTCCCGGCAGAGGACTCCTGGACCACCACCACCCCAAGTCACAAACCTTGAGGTTCCTGCCAAACCTCAGTTCTAAGATCCAATCGCGACTGAGGAGGCATTGCCAGGGGAGCGGACCAAGCAAGGGTTGGCTTTGCTCTTTAAGCATAATAGTGGGTGGAGCTACCTGAGAGCTCTCAGTCAGCTCCAGAGCTTCACCCGCCCTACCCTTCCTTCGTTTAGGCCTTTTATTGCAGGTTAACTTCTTCTTTAGGACGCGGGTGGCACTGTGGGTTAAACCACGGAGCCTAGGACTTGCCGATCAGAAGGTCAGCGGTTCAAATCCCCACGACGGGGTGAGCTCCCGTTGCTCGGTCCCTGCTCCTGCCAACCTAGCAGTTTGAAAGCATGTCAAAGTGCAAGTAGATAAATAGGTACTGCTCCTGTGGAAAGGTAAACGGCGTTTCCATGTGCTGCTCTGGATCACCAGAAGCGGCTTAGCCATGCTGGCCACATGACCTGGAAGCTGTATGCTGGCTCCCTCGGCCAATAAAGTGAGATGAGCGCTGCAACCCCAAAGTTGGTCATGACTGGACCTAATGGTCAGGGGTCCCTTTGCCTTTAACGTCTTCTTTATAGGTATGTGGGCACTGCTGCGGTCTTACTATGGTTGCTGTTAAAGGACCGGGAAGGAATTTCCCTGCGTTGGCAGGTTTTGCATTCCCCACAGCAAAACGTCACAACTTTGGCAGTTATAGGCCTTGGGCAGAATCCTTTAGTCTATCTTCCCTAAATGGGGGGGGCTGAAGTGGTGACACACACCCCACTCCCTGCGGCGGTGATCCCAGGGTTCCCCATTAAAGGGATCGTGTTGGGGGGAGTCACCGTCCATACACTGAAAGGTTGTGAATGCACTCCCCTGGGTTGCGGTGAAATGGGGGGCAGGCTCTCTGCTTAAACATACAGCTTCCAGAGCCAGCCCAATCCCCAAACAGACTGGATAACCCTGATGTGCCCCAGATCCCTGGCTGGGAACTGGGAGAGATACATGCCCAGTGCCTAAGTCAAGGTCTTCCTGCATCTGAAAGTTTAATAAAGTTGTGGCCAATTTTAATCCCACAACACGATGTCATGAGTCATTATTCCACCCAGGTGTCGCCTGGGGCTGGGGGGTCTCTGCCAGGGCGTGCAATGAACCTACCATCAGGAGTGCTCTGATGGTGTTTCCTGCTTGGCAGGGGGTTGGACTCGATGGCCCTTGTGGTCTCTTCCAACTCTATGATTCTATGATACTATGATTCTATGATACATTTTATAAAACAATGCATGAATGAAACACAGCCGTTCTTTGAAATTCACACTTCTCTGAATTTTGCAGAGTAGTTTTTCATAAGGGCAGAAGAGCTCTGTTGGGTAAGGTCAATGTCCACCATCCTGTTCGCAACAGTGGCCAGCGAGGTCCCTCTTTGGGGAAATTGGCAAGCAAGACCTGAGCACAAAAGCCCTTTCCTTCCCCGTGGTTTCCAGCAACTGGTATTCAGAAGCATTGCTTCCTCTAACTGCGAAGGCAGAGGAGAGGCACCGTGGCTAGGATCCAGCCAAGTCATGCGTACAAAAGAAGTGTGCCTAGAAATGCATATATCAGTGAAAGCAGCATACAAAAATACATTGTACATGGGGAAATGGATGGGCAACAACTGTATGTGGTTTTTGTTGTTTTTTTTTGTTTTTAAAGATATTTTTATTAGTTTTACAAAAAAAACTAAGACAATACTAACATATACAAAGACATACAAACATGTATAGTTTCATAAACAAATTTTCATAAACTTCGTTCCTCAACAACTGTGTGTGTTAGGCACAATCACATCCGGAAAAGAGAACACTACACGAAATTCTCACAAACGTGCCCATCAATTTTCCTAATGACTTTTTAAAAAAGAAAAATGAAACTGGTGTGGAAGGTAAACGGTGTTTCCGTGCGCTGCTCTGGTTCACCAGAAGCGGCTTAGTCATGCTGGCCACATGACCCGGAAGCTGTACGCCGGCTCCCTCGGCCAATAAGGCGAGATGAGCGCCGCAACCCCATAGTCGGCCACAACTGGACCTAATGGTCAGGGGTCCCTTTACCTTCACCTTTAACCAGCTAATCTATAGATATCACCAATTCTCATTTTTCTTTTGCATCATCGGCTTAAGGTTAAAGGTAAAGGGCTTGGGGAAAACCCTGAAGAGGAGGGGATTAGAGCAGCCACAAAGAGGCAGGGATCTCCAGTCTTGGCAACTGCTTCATGTGGGCAAGACCTGCCAGAGATGAGTTGCTGTACTCATTAGGCCTGACATTCCTGTGCAGATCTTGTTTTTTGGGTGATTTGCTTGCATGAATTACTGCTGGCTCGCTCCTGTCATTTAAACAGTTGCAGATTCACTCCTCGGCCAAGTTCAAGGTGTTACTACCACAGTGGTACCTTGGGTTAAGAACTTAATTCATTCTGGAGGTCTGTTCTTAACCTGAAAATGTTCTTAACCTGAAGCACCACTTTAGCTAATGGGGCCTCCCACTGCCACTGTGCCGCCAGAGCACAATTTCTGGTCTCATCCTGAAGCAAAGTTCTTAACCCGAGGTAATATTTCTGGGTTAGCGGAGTCTGTAACCTGTATTAGAATATAAAGCCCTTAACAACTCAGGACCCATTTACCTGCAAGATCACCTTACCCCATATATGCCACCTCGGACACTTCAATCTGAGGAACTGGCACCACTGCAGGTGCCACATAATACCAGTTCCACATTTGAAAGAAACTGGTTAAAGCATCAATGATTAAATGGGCGCAAGACATTGGGAAAAATATTATGTTTGAACAATGGGAAAAATTGTGGAAAGAAGATATGAAATTCACCATGTGTTATATACTGAAAGAAAATTACCTTAAAATGCAACATAGATGGTATTTAACACCTGAAAGAATAGCAAAAATGAATAAAAACTGTAGCGATATCTGCTGGCGATGCAACACGGGAAAAGGTACTATGATACATATATGGTGGAATTGTTTAAACATCAAACAATTTTGGGAAATAATATATAATGAAATGAAAAAAATGTTTAGATACTCATTTAGGAAAACACCAGAAGGTTTTCTATTGGGAATAGTACCAGGAAGCATAAAGGAAGAAGATAAGACCTTATATTTATACGCAACAGTAGCAGCAAGGCTATTGATTGCGAAAAACTGGAAAAGTGGTATAATACCGACAAAAACAGAGTGGCTTGCCAAATTATCGGAGTATTACAATATATCCAAAACAATGGAAGAAATTGGAAGGATTTCAAAAGAAAAGATAGATAGGGACTGGAAGGTGTTTAAAAGATACTTGCAAAATCATATCGAAAAATCAGAACTCCTATTAGAATAAACAAGTTCCGTTTCAAATACTGAAATATCAAATAAGATGGAAAACAACGTGTAATAGAAAAAGAAGTATGAAATTAGGGTAAAGGTGTGTGAAAGAAAGCAATAGAAGTGGAAAGAAATTGCAATTGAGTAGATTGGAAGTCTAACACAAAGGTGGGGTGAAGGGTCGGTGGATGGTGATGGGGAAAGGAACTATTTGTGGGATTGAGTGTAAGTATGTTTGAATATTTTTAAAGATTGTATGAAATGTATGTTTGTATGCTTGTATATGTGTATTAATGATAAAAAATAATAAAATTTATTTAAAAAAAAGAAAGAAAGAAAGAAATCAGTCCTTCAGCATGGCAGCGCTTCCACTTTGGAACTCCCTGGCTATTGACATCAAGCAAGCACCCTTTTTTCGGCAACTGCTAAAAAGCTTTTGTTTAGGCGAAGGCTACCCATAAACATAGAATGGTGGTGTATCTTTCAATCTGCTTTTAGTTCAGATTCCCCCCACCAAAAAAAAATAAATCTTGAAATACTTACTTTAACTGATATTACTGACAATTTCATTGTTTCGTTCTCTGAGGTTTCTGTTGCTGTTTTTTACAGTCAAGTGGCACGTAAATTTCATGAAATTATAAATAAATAAATGTATGGGATCGGTGTGGCCTTTCTCCCAAGACCCACCCTGGCTGTCAGTGATGCCTGGAGCCACCAGAATAATCCTGACATCTGCCAAAGGTCTTAAAAGCGAAACAAAACAACAACACCTCCCACCCACCCTATTGTCTTTAAGGCTATTCAGTGGTGCGCAAGGGGATTTTTGGCGGAGGAGGCGAGGAAGGGGACGCCAGCCAAACGACGCATGCCCACCAATACACATTGTGTTCTAATTTTAACACCTCGGAGCCATCCCTATCAGTCTTGTTGGCTCCAGCTCGTAATATTCCAAAATCCAGGAAGCCATTCTGATTTTCTGAGACCAAAGGTTGCGGCCATTGTGGCTCCCTTCCTCTCTCCACGTTTCCAATCTGGAAATGTTCTAATTGCCATTGTGCATAATGTCACCTCCTTTAGATAACACCTCCCCGTGTTATTTCTGTCTCCGTTGATCAAAAATAACAGCAAAAAGAAAAGGAGGAGGAAGGGGGGGTCACCAGAGCACAATTGACTTCTAGAAACAGGAGGTATTAGGAGCTGACTCATCAGTCAACGCAAGAGATTTCAAACAGCCTGGGCTTTACTTAGTCCTGCGGCATTGATACCAGGGGTGCCAACTCCTGGGGACCCAGCCCTTTTGAGGGTGCAATCTTAAACCATCAGGGCCTAGTGCAGAGCCAAATGTGGTGTGGCTTCAGTGGCTGGCTACTTCTCCTAGTCCTGCCACAGAGCGGAAAGGTTGGGAGCCCCCTGCCAGTAATGTTAAAGGTAAAGATAAAGGGACCCCTGACCATTAGGTCCAGTCATGGCCGACTCTGGGGTTGCGGTGCTCATCTCACTTTATTGGCCAAGGGAGCCAGTGTACAGCTTCCGGGTCATGTGGCCAGCATGACTAAGCTGCTTCTGGCGAACCAGAGCAGCGCACGTAAACGCTGTTTACCTTCCCGCCGGAGTGGTACCTATTTATCTACTTGCACTTTGACGTGCTTTCAAACTGCTAGGTTGGCAGGAGGAGGGACCGAGCAACGGGAGCTCACCCCGTCACAGGGATTCGTACCGCCCACCTTCTGATCAGCAAGCCCTAGGCTCTGTGGTTTAACCCACAGCGCCACACGTGTCCTAATGTTAAAGGTAAGTCCAGTCAAAGGCGACTATGGGGTTGCGGCGCTCATCTCGCTTTCAGGCCGAGAGAGCTGGTGTTCGTCCACAGACAGCTTTCCAGCTCATGTGGCTTGCATGACTAAACCTCTTCTGGCACAATGGAACACCGTGATGGAAACCAGAGCACACAGAAACACCGTTTACCTTCCCACCGCAGTGGTACCCTTTTATCACAGGGATTCGAACCACTGACCTTCTGATCGACACGCCCAAGAGGATCCGTGGTTTAGACCACAGCGCCACCCACATCCTTTTACCTTTTACCCCTGCCAGTGGCAGCAGCAGGAGGAGGAGTCAGAGTCAGAGTCACTGGCCATTGAAGCCACACTGCCACCACATTCAGCTCCACTCCCTGGCTCCTCTGACATCCTGATGCAATGTCATGCCAGCCCTCCTCCAATCTCCCTCGCAAGATGGTGCCTCTGCTTGATACCAGAAGCTTGGAGCCAAATGTCGGGCTGGTTATTCCTTAGGAAGCTGCCATAGACTGAGTTGGAGCATTGGTCCATCTGGATACATTGATTGGCAGCTGCTTTCCAGTGGTCTAGGCTGGAGTCATTCCTCAGCCCTACCTGGAGATGCCAGGCATTGAACCTGAGACCTTCTGTATGTAAAGCAGATGCTCTTCCACTGAGCCAGGCCCTTAAGACACAGGAACATAGGTGGCATGTACATGGCTCTCCTCATTTAATCCCCACAACATCTCTGTGAGGTAGGTTGGGCTGAGAGAGGCGCTGACTGGCCCAGCTTCTTGCCTGAGTTGGGGATTCAAATCCTCCCACTAGCGTGACACTCTAACCACTACACCACACTGCCTCTCTTCCCATCAAGGGAGAGATTGACCTTTTAAAACATTTTGTTAGCATAAAGGTGTGCAGCAGCATATTGCTCCAACCACCCCGGCATTTCTGACATGCTGGTTTTCCCACAGAGAATCACGGGATATAGTTCCATCCCACACCCCACCTTCACAGTTCCATGAGGTCTAGGCTGCACAATTTCACTCTCTGGGCGCATCAGACCTGTGCTGTGCTTAGCAAAGTTTCCTTCAGAGCGGAATCACAGCTGGCGAATAGATAGTTCAATAAACAGTTAATCGATGGTTATGGAGTCAAGGTATTTCTTGTAATCAAGCTTTTACAAGCCGCCTTCCAAGATCTTCTGCAGATGTTCTGGTAGCCAACTATATAACACATGCGCTGCGGCTGCAGAACATCTGTGAATCATTTATTGATTCTGTATAAAAATGTTTATGAATAGACCATTAATAAAAACTATGACCCACAAATGTCTCTATCCCCAGTGACCTAAGCTAAACTTTCACGTGGATTTCTCTACTTCTAACTATACAGCATGCCAACATAATCAGCTGCCTGGCTGCAGGATCCCATTCTCATTCTTATTGTATTGCGCTATTTATTTATTTATTTATTTATTTATTTATTTATTTATATCTCACCTTTGCCCAGAACTGGAACTCAAGGCCATTCACAAAAAAATCAAAAAGCGTGGATGAAAACACAGGTAGATAGAAACATGCAAAGGATTGTCGTTATTAAACAGCAATAGAATTAAAAAACTATACAGTGGTACCTTGGGTTAAGAACTTACCGGTAATTCGTTCTGGAGGTCCGTTCTTAACCTGAAATCATTCTTAACCTGAGGTACCACTTTAGCTAATGGGGCCTCCCTCTGCCACTGTGCCGCCGCTGCGTGATTTCTGTTCTCATCCTGAAGCAAAGTTCTTAACCTGAGGTACTATTTCTGGGTTAGCCAAGTCTGTAACCTGAAGCGTCTGTAACCTGAAGCATCTGTAACCCGAGGTACCACTGTATAAGAAACAAATCTATTTAAATGCAGCTAGTCACAATTAAAAGCCCCTTTTCCTTTAAAAAAAATTGTTGGCAGAAGGGCAGCAAGGAGAGGCAGTACAATGTTAGACTAAGACCTGGGAGACCAGGCTTCAAATCTCCACACAACTCTGAAGCTCACTAGCCTGGATAGTTTAGTTGGTTAGAGCAGTGTTTCCCAACCGGTGTTCCGCGGCACACTAGTGTGCCGTGAGACACCGGCTGGTGTGCCGTGGGAGGGAGGCGGGCGAGTCGGGCGGCGAGAGGCGGCGGCGGCGAGGATCCGCGTCGAGCCGGGGGCGGCTCCGCGGTGGTGGTGCCGAGCGGTGGGGCAGCGCGCGCAAAAGGGAGGAGCGCGAGACAGCGGAGGAGGAGGAGGCTGGCATGTCCGGGCAGCAGCAGCAACAGCAGCAGCAGCAACTCCCGGCGATGGCTCCTCCTCCGCCCGCTATCGCCGCCACCACCACAACAGCCGCCGCCGCCTCAGCTGCCGCCGTCCCTCAGTCCCTCGCTCTGCTGCCTCCTCCCACCCCGGCAAGGGGAAGGGAAAAAACGTTCACTTTTGTGCGTCCCTCCCGGCGTGACGCTGCACGCTGACGTCACGGGGTGGGGCTTTAATGGTGGTGTGCCGCGAGATTTTTTTCCGGTAAACAGGTGTGCCGTTGCCCAAAAACGTTTGGGAAACACTGGGTTAGAGTGTGGTGCTGATAACACTAAGGTTGCAGGTTCGATCCCCTATGGGACGACTGCATATTCCCTTATTGCAGGGGGTTGGACTAGATGATCCTCAGGGTCCCTTCTAACGACATTGCCTGTTCTTATGTATGTGACCTCCGGCCAGTCACTCACTCTCAACCTAACCCACCTCACAGGGTTGTTGTGAGGATAAAATGGGGAGGAGAACGACACATGCCACCATTTGCTCCTGGGAGGAAAAAACTGGGATAAGAACAGAACGTAAGATTTTAAGAACCCTGCCGGATCAGGGATATTGCCCATTTAGTCCAGCATCCTGTTCTCACAGTGGCCGATCAGATGCCTGTTGGAAACCTCCAAGAAGGACCTCAGCACGGGAGTGATTCTCCCCTCCTGTGGCTTCCAGTGACTAGTATTCGAGAAGCTTTACTTCCTCCGATTGTGGAGGCACAGCACAGCCGTTATGGCTAGTAGCTATTGCAAGCTCTCTCCTCCATGAATGTGTCCAATCCTCTTCTGAAGCTATCTAAGCGTGTGAACATCAGTGCCCTCCTGCAGAAGGGAGTTCCACAGTTTAATAATAATAATAATAATAATAATAATAATAATAATAATAATTTTTTATTTATACCCCACCCACCTGGCTGGGCTTCCCCAGCCACAATGGGCGGCTTCCAACAAAATATTAAAACATAGTAATGCATCAAACATTAAAAGTTTTCCTAAACAAGGCTGCCTTCAGATGTCTTTTAAAAGTCTGGTAGTTGTTATTCTCTTTGACATCTGGTGGGAGGGCGTTCCACAGGGTGGGTGCCACTACCGAGAAGGCCCTCTGCCTGGTTCCCTGTAACTTGGCTTCTCGCACTGAGGGAACCGCCAGAAGGCCCTCAGTGCTGGACCTCAGTGTCCGGGTAGAATGATGAGGGTGGAGATGCTCCTTCAGGTATACTGGAGGGAGGCCGTTTAGGGCTTTAAGCTCAGCACCAACACTTTGAATTGTGCTCGGAAACGTACTGGGAGTTTGAACTAAGGACTGTGTGAAAAAGTCCTTTCTTTTATCTGTCCTGCAACACCCAGCTTCATTGATGTCCACAAGATCTGCCGTTATGAGAGATGGAGAGAAACTTTCCGTCATCTGCTTTCCCCATGCCATACATAATGCGCTTAACGTTTATCCTGTCGCCTCTTCTCCAAACTAAAAAGTCCCAAAGACTGGTTCCTTTCTTCATAGGTGGATTGCTCCATCCCCTTTCCTGAACCTTCCTTGGTGTAGATGTCATTTGAAGTCCTTACATTTCCCCCTTCTTCTTCCCTGTTTAATCGCAGCACGATCACACCTCCACGTTCCCCCCCCCCACCTTCCTAATGAAACTCTAGCCAGGCCTTGCTCGAATTAAGGACCCAAGTAAACAGTACTTAACGGTTCTAATTGAAGGTCAGTAAATCCCCAAGAGATTAAACGGGTCCTGCAGGGAGATGTGTAAATCTCCTTGCCTTTTACGGCGCCCGGGCCAAACCGCTCGCTCTTGCTCGTGCAAGACTTAATAAACGTGGTATGTGCCTTAATCAAAACCATTTTGCCACGGAAAGGGGGCTGGGTGTAAATCACAATTGCTTTTGGCACTAAACCGCGGTGTGCATGCCCTCCCCACCCCGCCGCCTCCAAAAAACCAGAAAAGGTCTGTTTATGCCAACGGACATCACAGAACTCTTTCCCGGTGCCTAGTTAGCTGTCTGGCAGGCGTATCGCGCTCGAGGTCTCAGAAATGCCCATTTTGTTGCTCTGCGGGGGGAAATCGAGATGAAGGGAAATAAAACACTTCAGATGGCGAGGGAGGCAGCGAGAGTTCCCCCTCCGCCCGACTGCCTCTGCCAGTTCTTGCTCCAATTTAGTGATTATTAATAAGGCCGAGCGCTGGGCTCTGGCACCAAGCTAACCCCTTTTGCTGTTAGCCCTTGTATGTTTAATAATCTCATCAAAGTTTATGTCCTGAGCTGTATTTCAAGGCTTTAATGGCGACAGAATGCAGAGGGAGACTCGGAGGGAGCTGGGGGGGGGGCGAGGGCTGGAACTCCTTTGAAGGCTTCGGGTTTACATTTTGGGACGTCGAATTGAAAGTGGGCCATGTCAGGCCGACGGAGACAGTCACCTTTGACCTTTCACCTGTGCATGCCTCTGCTGCGACATGCGGCTTCCACTGGCGCTAGCTTCAGAAATCTCTCTGCGTCCGATCCACCCACCCACCCCCGAAAACTGTGAGGAGGAACGGCCCCAAATCTGGAAAGTATTCTGATCAGTTTTACAGACTATTTTTTTTTCCTCTTCAAAGTCCGTTTGAACCAGGCCTGGTGCCATACTCCAGAGCTTGAAATCAGTGCTTCTGCAACACATAGAAGCATGGAAGAGTATAATTGGAAGGGTTCCCCAAGTGTCATCTAGACCAACCCTCTGCAATGCAGGAATCGAAGCTAAAGAACCACTAACAGGTGGGCACCCAACCGCTGTTTAAAAAAGGTAAAGGGCCCCTGGCTGTAAAGTCCAGTCACAAACGACTCTGGGGTTGCGCGCTCATCTAGCTCTATGGGCTGAGGGAGCCAGTGTTTGTCCGCAGACAGTTTTTCCAGGTCATGTGGCCAGCATGACTAAGCCGCTTCTGGCAAAACCAGAGCAGCGCACGGAAACGCTGTTTACCTTCCCACCAGAGTGGTACCTACTTATCTACTTGCACTTTGATGTGCTTTCGAACTGCTAGAAACTGTTTAGAAACCTCCAATAAAGGAGAGTCCACCACCATCCAATGTAGCCTCTTCCACTATCAAATAGCTCTTACCATCAGAAAGTTCTTCCTAATGATTAGCCGCAATCTACTTCAACATTAACAGAATTAACCCTTAAGTTACAAACGGAATGATCCCTGCTGTTGGGCCAACTGCCTTGCTATGTAGAACAATTTGATCAGCACCTCCTTTAGGGGCTGACCAAATACCATCTGGCTAAATTACTAGAAAGCCGCCCTCCCACTGGGAGCCAAGTGGTCTCGGTGGAGTTGAATACCTAGTTTTGTTTTGGCCTCCAAAAAAACACACACACCCCGCAACCTGTGTAATGTTGCAATGTAATCCCTAGATTGTCAGTTCCTGTAAAGGCTCTCCACTGGAGACCAACAGTGCAGAAAGCACTGGGAGAACCTGCCGCCGAAGCAAGGTTTTTACCAACCCTCTCTCAGCGTTTCATGCCGGCTTCACAATGGTCTCAGTGGCTTTTCCACTCCTCCAGTGGCTTCTAGCTTTCCTGGTTGTGACATCTCCTCTGATGCGTTCAGACAGAGGGAATATGCACCAAGACGATTGCAGCTCCGCGCTCGGGAGATGTCACCTCCTATTGACATCAGGCCGCGGTGCAGCAATTAAGGGTGCAGCTGACTCTCCCTGATCTGGCTCCGGGCATGCTGGGGTGGGGGAGGACAGGGGAAAGGGGGTGGGCGATGGAGGAGAGTGGAGAGAGGAAGCCAGAGTGAAAAGGAAGAGGAGCAATAATGGAGGATGAGCATGATACAGAATATAGGCAGCTGCCTGATAGGAACGGAATCAGAACAGTGTATTGTCTGCACTGATGTTCAGCGGCTCTCTGTGGTTACGTAAAAACCCAAGAGGAGGCTGCTGGATCAGGCCAATGGCCCATCTAGTCCAGCATCCTGTTCTCAGTGTGGCCAATCAGATGCCTGCAGGAAACCCACAAACAGGGCCCAACCGCAATAGGTCCACCAACCAATGCGTCATGGGTGGCAGCTCAGCTTTTGGTTTGTTTCTGTCTTATTACGCATTTTGTGTTCTCGTTTTGTATTTCTATGTTGTTAACTGCCCTGTGATCTTCAGGTGGAGGGCACTATACAGATTTAATAAATGACAATGATAATAACAATCCCTCAAGGCATAAGTGTTTCGCCCTGGCCTTTGCCCTGACCTGATTCGAATCCCTGTTTCTATCACTTTTCAAGTCTGTCTATCGCTCCCATCCTGTCCTGTCAGGTATTGTAATGAGGCTGCCTGAAGTTTACACACACACACACACACACACACACACACACATATCCGGTGCTCTTTTTCTAGGAAAAAAAGGTCCAGAACTTACCATGTTCTCTTATACAGTGGTACCTCAGGTTAAGAACTTAATTCGTTCTGGAGGTCTGTTCTTAACCTGAAACTGTTCTTAACCTGAGGTACCCACTTTAGCTAATGGGGCCTCCCGCTGCCACCACTGCGCGAAGTTTTTAACATGAGGTACTATTTCCGGGTTAGTGGAGTCTGTAACCTGAGGTACCACTGTAATGGCAATGGCACCCACGTGAGAAGCGTCAGAACTGAGTTCCGGAGAGTTCCGAATGAAAAACAATCCCTCCATGTATCCAGCGCCATCCCTACCTCCTGAAGCTGGGCTGTTTGGCCAAACTGAAGCTTTCTGGTGGACATCAATACCCTTCATTCTGGGAACTCTGAGAAATCTTATCAGCGCCATCTCCTCAAGGAGACGCCCAGGCCTCAGGGTCAGGGGGTGGGGGGAAATGTGAAGAGATAAGAGGATTTGGCACCTTTCTCCAGAGGCTTGTGATGGCAGATGAATTCTCCCACTTCCTGCTTCAGGGCAAAACTTGGGGGATGGAGATAGTGTGGTGTTAATATGGACCTTGGAGGCAGGCAGGGAGCCTGTCAAACAACCATGGGCGCAGGACTAGGCTGGAGGCAAACACAGCATGCAATGCAAGGGCAGAGGACGTATCAATGAAGTTACACACACAGGGAAGGAGAGGGCTGAGGCTCAATGGTAGAGCATCCGCTTTGAATGCAGAAAGCCCCAGGTTTAATCCCTGCAGTCCCCAGGTAAAGGTAAAAGTACCCCTGATCATTAGGTCCAGTCACGGACAACTCTGGGGTTGTGCGCTCATCTCGCTCTATAAGCCGAGGGAGGCGGCGTTTGTCTGCAGACAGCTTCCGGATCATGTGGCCAGCATGACTAAGCGGCTTCTGGCGAACCAGAGCAGTGCACAGAAACACTGTTTACCTTCCCGCCAGAGTGGTACCTATTTATCTACTTGCACTTTGACATGTGATACGGAAGGGGGGGGCATGTCTTCTTCACTACAATATATTTGCTCAATTTCTCTAGGACTCCATCACCCCTCCCCTGTCCTCCATAATCTCTCAAGTAATCCTGTCAAAATCACTCTGCCAAACCTTTCCTCGGGCAATGCCAGGTGACAGACTATGCGTACATGGACCATTGTCTTCTCAGGATGTGCTTATCTGCGCATATCTCCAGCTCTGCATATTCCCCCTCCCTCCTCCATATGTTAATCCAGTGTAACCCAACCTCTCCTTAATGTATTCATGATGTAATCTGTGTAACCCAACCTTTCCTTAATGTATTCGTGATGTAACTGGGAGGTATTTTGCACTGTATTCTGGGACATGGAGGGAAATTTCAAAAGTTCATGTCACCCCCTTTCTCGCTGTTCAATCTCGCCTTGAACCTGTTGCGCAATAAACTTGGACCTTCTGCAGTTGCTCCTGTGTCCGGCTGAGCTCATTTTCTTCCGCAGGGACCCACGGACTTAGTCCGATGAGCTGGGTGGCAGAGTAACCCCGCACCCAGATTTTAGCCGTAACACATGCTTTCAGACTGCTAGGTGGGCAGGAGCTGGGACCGAGCAACGGGAGCTCACCCCGTCATAGGGATTCGAACCACCGACCTTCTGATCGGCAAGCCCTAGGCTCTGTGGTTTAGACCACAACGCCACCCGCGCATAGCTGTCAACTTCCAGATTTGAAAATGAGGGATTAGCAGCCTCGAAAATAAGGGATCAGCAGCCTCACCTGTCCTGGGGACAGTCTACGGCATATCTAACAATCTAGGATAGCAGCGGAAAGCAGCGGGAAAGGGCGCTGGAATAAGGGAATTTCCTGCAAAAAAAGGGAAGGTTGACAGCTATGCACCGGCGTCCCTGCAGTCCCCAGGTAGTGATATGGAAATGATTTAAATTGTTTCTTTTCAACTTGTTTTCATTATATTTTGTACATCGTAGAATCCCAAAATTATAGAGTTGGAAGGTAACCAAGTAATGTGGAAATCGCATAGCTAAAGGAAACCTGACAGATGATCATCCAACCCCTGTTTAAAAACCTCCCATGGAAAGGAATCCACTGTCAAACAGCTCTTACCATTAGAAAGTTCTTCCTAATGTTCCCTTGGAAACTCCTTTCTTGTGTTTTTGAATCCATTGGCTTGGCTCCTACTCTCTGGAGCAGCGGAAAACATGCTTGCTCCATCTTCCATGTGACAACCCTTCAGATGTTTGAAGACGTCTCTCATATTACCTCTCAGTCTTCTCTTCTCTAAGTTAAACATTCCCAACTCCCTCAACCCTTTCTCATAAAGCTTGGTCTCCAAAACCCTTTATCATCTTGGTCGCCCTCCTCCACATGTGTTCCAGTTTGTCAATACCCTTCTTAAACTGGAGTGCCCAGAACTGGACACAGAACCCCAGGTGGTGTTCTTTCATTCTATTCTGACCAAGGCAGAAGAAAGTGATACCATTACTTCCCTTGATCTGGACATTAGACTTCTGTTGACGCAGCCTAGAATCGCATCATAAGAATGGAAGAAAAGGTCTGTAGGATCAGTCCAGCAACCCACCTAGTCCAGCATCCTGTTCTCACAGAGGCCAACCAGGTTGCCTCTACAGGAAACCCTCCTGCAGGTCCTGAGCACAAGACACTCTCCCCTCCTGTGGCTTCCAGCAACTGGTACTTGTGGAAAGAAGGGAAACCAGGCTAGGAAGTTATCCCACGTGATTTACGCCACCCGTGTCTGTTTAGAAACCTCCGATAAAGGAGAGTCCACCACCATCCAATGTGGCCCCTTCCACTATTGAACAGCTCTTACCATCAGAAAGTTCTTCCTAATGATTAGCCGCAATCTACTTCAACAGTGACAGAATTAACCCTTAAGTTACAAACAGAATGATCCCTACTGTTGAGCCAACTGCCTTGCTATGTAGAACAATTTGATCTGCACCTCCTTTAGGAATGCTGAAATGTATCTGATAGTGTGTTATTTCCACAAAGGGGGACCCAATTTTTAGGAAACACTCCTATGAGGAAAGGTTGCCGTGCTTGGGGCTACTTGTTTTACAGACAAGGGCAAGTAAGAGGCAACCTGATAGAAGTGTATAAAATTATGCATTGGCTAAAGAAAGTGGTTAGAGAAAAGTTCCCCCTCCTTCTTTCACTATGCTAGAACATGTGGTCACCTGAGGAAGCTGAATGTCAGGAGAGTACAGACATTCTTCACACATTACATAGTTCAACAGTAGCATTTGCTCCCACAATAAAAGCCTGGTAGGGTCTGTCTGTCTGTCTGTCTATATCATCTATCTATCTACCTATCTATCTATCTCTATCTATCTCTATCTATCTATCTCTATCTATCATCTATCTATCATCTAACTATATTATTATTATTATTATTATTATTATTATTATTATTATTATTATTATGGTTGCCTTATCTTGAAGAGCAAAAAAGAGGCCAGTCCGAGCCACTCCCTGCCTGCGTTGGGGAAAGAGGGGTGCGGGCCAATGTGCCTCTTTCCCCAGCTTCGACTGGCAGCAGCCATGACGTGCAGAGCAGCCCAAACCTAAGCCCCCCAAGCCCAAACCCCCTCCCAACCCTGACATTTCCTTTAAAATGTAAAAATCTACCCAGGCGGGCATGTTGACACCCCCCACAAAAAAAGAGGACGTGTCCTGGTTTTCCTGGACATATGGCAACCCTGGTTTATACATGTCTGCTCCTCTTCCACAAGGAGTCCAGGGTGACAAACTGATAGACAACTTAAAAAGCTAAAAATATTCTAAAACAGACTAAAATATTTTTTTAAAAAAACCCACTATTACAATTAAAAATGTCCTAAAAACAACGACTACAATCATAGAATTGTAGAGTTAGGAATGTAGGGATCTTTAAAAAGGTACAGTGGTACCTCGGGTTAAGTACTTAATTTGTTCTGGAGGTCTGTTCTTAACCTGAAACTGTCCTTAACCTGAAGCTAATGGGGCCTCCCGATGCCGTTGCGCCACTGGAGCACGATTTCTGTTCTTAACCTGAGGTTAAGTCCTTAACCTGAGGTACTATTTCTGGGTTAGCGGAGTCTGTAACCTGAAGCGTATGTAACCTGAAGCGTATGTAACTAGAGGTACCACTGTACTTCCATGGAATGACCTTGAGGCTGCCAAGAACAGTATTATTCAGCCCTCCAAGACTAGTTGTTAGAAACCATAGGAGGGGAGAGCGCTCCTGTGTTGGGTCCTGCAGGTGTGTGGTTGGCCACTAGGAGAACAGGATGCTGGACTAAATGGGCCTTTGGCCTGATCCAGCAGGCTCATGTTGTGTTCTTCTATCAGGGTTGTCCCAAGTCAACAACTCAGCATTTGTCCCCATAGATATCAAATCCCAGATCTCTTGGCCCCCAGGATGCTATTAACAAGAGGAACAGATATGAAAAATTGGGGAGAGAGAGAGAGAGAGAGAGAGAGAGAGAGAGAGAGAGAGAGAGAAGTTGTGCTCAAAGAAATATATATATTTAAGGCAATCAATCCTTAATTGTTACAGTAAATACCCAGGCAGCTTAGAGGACAGTTTGTAATAAGCAAACAGAACAGAAGGAAGCAAAGCAATGACTCCAGGTGCTGTGTTTGGATGGAGAGATGCCATATCCCGTTACAGAGTACAGTGGCTAAACGGCATTCTCCTGGTTTGAATCCCACATCTTTCATAAATACACTAGGTAGCCTTGGGCAATGCATTCTCTTCCAGTCATAGCTTCCTATCTGCATAATGGGTATAATCATGCTTAACTTGCAATGGTTGTTGCAAAGGCAGGGGCTTCCAACGTTTTTTTGGCCCTTGGGCATATTTGGATTTTTCAAATGAGCGCCTTCCCCTTTGGTCATTTCTCACTACTTCACACACAGATCAAGACAGAAGAAGAGAAAGTGTACACAGTCACATTTCACTTTTCTAAGTGGTCAAAGGTTGAACCTAGCAGAATTAATCTGAACCTTGGAAAGCACATAGAGCTGAAAGAGGAAGTGGGGGGAAAGGTCGCTCTTTCAACTTCCTCCTCCAACTCTATGAGTGATATCCAACTGCATCAGACACAGAGTCGACTTATTGAAATCAATGGCCATTTCAATAGGTGATTTCAATAGGTCTGCTCTGAGTATGACTTAGACACAGCCTACTATGCTGTTCTGATGAATGAAAAAGTTACTCACCTTCACCACTTCATGGTCAGGAAGAATGGTGGATTTGGGGCAGGATGCCCAGAGGTTTAGCAGATGCCAGGAGGAGACCTCAGGGATTTCCACAGGTGGTTTGTTGGTGACCTCTACACAGTGCCGGATTTACGTATAAGCTAAACAAGCTATAGCTTGGGGCCCCACTCTCTTGGGGGGCCCCAAAAAATGTAAAGGGGAAAAAACTGGATGTACATTTCCAAAATCTAAGATAAAAAACAAATACAATAAAACCTACATACAGCAACAATGTTTTGTGTTGTATAGGCTCCTACGATGTAAGTAATGGGCCCGGCCTGCTAGCCTGCTCCCTAAAATATCACCGGTTTGCTCATTTCTAGATATAGAAATGCATGGACTTGTTGCATGGCAACATGTACAAATGGCTTTAGATAACTATTAGGTCCTTAAATTACCATATAGCATATATTCAACACAAAAAACAGCAACAATTTGTTGTTGACAAAGGACAGCTAGACATATAAAGGGCCCCATTACCTTCAGTAGCTTAGGGCCTCATCAAACCTAAATCTGGCCCTGCCTCTACAATGTAAGGATTGTAACAAAACCAAATGAAATAAATATTCACACATGCCTGCAATGCTATGGAGCGATGCTTCGGTCTCAGCCAGGGATATGGTGGGAGAAATTCAGTTCAGTTCCCTTTTAAAGGCAAATCCTCATAATTCACACTTTCTGAAACAAGAAGTGAACTGAAACCTTCCTTCATCCTTCAAAATTCTCAAAATGTTGCAATGAGGTTCTGTGGCCAAGCCATGTGCGCAGAGATTCAGATACTGGGGCAAAGCACGCATAGGAATGCATGCACCAACCCACAAAAAAGCAAATTGGGGCAGTGGGGGGGGACCTGCATATTAGGCAATAATTGTAGGCAAAAACGTGTGTGTTAGGAGAAATTCGCACTACGATGCTGATGAATTTTCGTGAGGTTTATTTGTTTATTTTTAAGTCATACGCCGATGTGGGAATGTGGACATCCGAACTGGAGATTGGGGAGCGAGGAGAGAAACTGAGAGAAACTGAAACTGACAGGCTGCAGTTGACATCCTGGACTGAAACTGACATCCCTAGCCTCGGACATGGTGTTCCTAAGTATGTTGGCTCTTGAGACTTGCCAGGCAAAGCTTTGTTTAGGCAAAAATGACACCCTCTTCTCCCTTCCCTCCTCCCATGAAAGCACCGTTTCCTCCTGCAGACAGAAGACCAGACACAAAAGGCGGCAGAAATCAAATAAAAGGAAAATGCAGCAGCCACAGGTCAGGCTTGTATAAATATTTATGCTGGAGGAAGACATGGTGCCTGAGTAATGACCTTGTGGCTGGTATTAATAGAGATAATGTGGAGCTGGGAGACTCGTTGCCAGAAAGAGGGTGAGAGATAGGAAGGTTTTAAAGCTCTGGGCAGGGCACCACTTCTGTTTGATCTTTGGTTGGTGTTTTTATTTATGCATCCAAATTCCTGCCCTGCCCTGTTCCCATAAGAGCAGAGTAGGCAGGCGGATGGGCCAATAGCTCGGTGGCAGAGTGCCTTCTTTGCATGCAAAAAAAGTCCCAGGTTTAATCCCCGCCATCTCCAGGTAGGACTTGGAAAGGTTCCCTGCCTAAAAACCCCAGGAGAGTTGCTGCTGTAGAAAATATTGAGCTAAATGGACCAGCGGTCTGACACGACAATGATTTAGAGAAGTCAGAAGCAGCCTCGCTAGATAACCTGTGGAACTCACTGCCACAGGAGGCAGTGACGGCAGCCAACTTGGATGGCTTTAAAGGAGGATTAGACGGGATTGTAGGAAAAGACCTGCCAAGGAAACTGAAGAACATATTCATGTATGCGACAACAGCTGCAAGAGTCTTAATAGTACAAGGATGGAAGAATGAAGATATCCTGACAAAAGAGCAGTGGCAAGGGAAATTGATGGACTATGTGGAACTGGCAAAACTGACGCCTAAATTACGTGACAAGGACAACTGTGATTTTAAAGAAGAATGGGAACCTTTTACAAAGTACTTAAGAAATGAACTGATCTCCTTGGCAGGTTTTGAATAAACAGACACAAATTTATTATTGGTAACATATAGGCAGATAAATTAAGGAGCATTACAATTTGGGAACATGCAGAGAGTAACATGTGTTTAAAAACCAGAGAGAGGAGCTGAGGGAAGTCCGGGAGGGAGTGGGAGGGTGGGTTATTTTCAGGGAGGGGGGAGGAGAATTTATGGGGGCGAAATGAGGTTGATATGTTTTTGATAAATTGTTATGTTGAAATGTTTAATAATAATAAAATTGTAGATCATTTTAAAAAATAATAATAATAAAGGAGGATTAGACAAATGTATAGAGGAGAAGGATATCAGTGGCCACTAGCCTCAGTGGCCGTGCTCTGCCTCCACGGCTGAATACCAGTCACTGGAAACCACCGGAGGGGAGAAGCCTGGGGCCTGTTTGTGGGTTTGTCACATGCGTCTGGTCGTGAGCATAACCAGGGCATAGCCAATCAAGTAAATAAATAAAAAATACTTAACTAAAAGTAGAAATAATCAGAATACTTGAAATTGAAATGCTTGCTGAGGTCACTTATGATGTTGTGGCACATTCTAGCGATGCAACTGGCAACCCGACTGAGTGATAGGCGTGGCTTCTGCAAAATGACCAATTGCGTCACAGGTAGCTTGATTCTGGAACAGGATAGGAAGGTCTCCTGCCTCCTCTGATAACCCTGGCTACACCCATGCACCTGGTTGGCCACAGTGAAAACAGGATGCTGGACTAAATGGACCATTGGCCTGATCCAGCAAGGCTCTTATTGTGTTCGTGCATTCTTTCACACAAACATCTGCTGCTGGTTAACTTTCTCCATTTCAGCAGCCTAATTCAGGCAGAAGAGGTCAGTTGAAAGTCAGAAATCCTTGCTAATCTACTGGAAATCGTCCAGTGATTAATAAGTAGATCTACCTTCGCGCTCACCCCTGCTCACTGTGGAATTCTCTGCAATGCAAAAAAGATCCCAAAGCATGCATGAAAAGGTTCCCAATCAGATCAGTCAAAATGGTTCTTTGAAGGAAGAAAACCTGAAAAAATTGTGCCTTGGATTAAAAGGGGGGGGAGAGAATTATGGATAATTCATGAATAAAACGAGTGGATGATTTGGTGTGTGATAGCGATCATTCCCTTTCAGCTACTGCAAATGGTGTGGTTTACTGCCTCTTAATTTGCAGCTGAAGTCATCCCATCTTCTGTTTATAATGGGCACCAACAATTTAGGTAACTTATTCCGTATAATGGCTTTCTTTTATTCACTGCTTTTCTGCTGAATGAAAGCAGTAGAAAATAAAAGTCCTCCACGCGAAAATCACAGTGAAAGCTGAATAAAAGGCTATTCCAAAGCAATAAAAACCCAAATCTGAAATTAAATCCCAATTTCTTCATTCTTAAAGCAGCAGCAAAATCCTAAAGCAGGGATGGCGAACCACAGGCCTGGGGATAGAATGTGGCATTCCATACCTCTCTACCTGGCCCTCAGGACTCTCTGCCTTCCAAATCCCCTCCCCAACCACACCCTCTCTCTGCCACACCCCCCCCCCAATTAATCTTGCTACACGGTTTCTTCGCAGACCTTCCAAGTATTCCCATTTTCCAGTGACAGTCCTGGATCTACAGAAGCCGTCCCAGTTTCTGATTTGATCCCAGAATGTCCCCCCTTTTCCTTAGGATGCCCCTATTTTTACCGGATAAATGTTGGAGGGGATGTCCCTGTTTTCACCAGAGAAACGAAGGGTATGGAATAGGACGTCCCTATTTTCAATGGAGAAATGTTGGAGGGGATGTCTTCAGGCACTTTCCCCTGGCTCAGATGTGTCTCTGTGCTTCTTGCTTGTCCAGAAGGAGAATAGAGAGATGGTGAGTAGGTGTCTATAGAAACCAACTTCCTGTACAAAGGCAAAATCCCCCTAAGTTGCTCCACCTCCTTTTGCCTCTGGCTCCGCCCACCACCAGCACAACTCTAGCTCTGTAAGGGGGTCTCTTGAGAACTCTCAACAACCTTAACAAACCACACTTCCCAGGGTTCTTTGGGAGAAGGCCAATGCTGCTTTCAATGTACAGCGCAGGTAGAGCCTTAGGTTGTTTCTGCCTGCCATTTGGCTTTGCCTGTCAATGGGCTTTTGGCTCTGCCTGCTGCCTGCTGCCTGCTGCCTGCTGCCAACCTCCCTGCTTCCCACACTACCCGCCTCAAGAACGGTTTAACAACCAATCCATCTTTCCAGGGAACTATGGGAATTGTAGTTCTGGGAGGGGGGATAAGGGCTCTCCTTGCAACTCTCGGCAGTCTTGACAAACCACACTTCCCAGGATTCTTTGGGGGGAAGCCATGACTGCTCAAAGCAGCTTTAAATACATAGCGCAGATGAGGCCTGCATGTGGGGCCCACAAGAGGTTTTCTAGTTGGCAAATGTGCCCAAATGGGTCCCGAACCCCTGTAAAAAATGGCAGGTGCTCCATGCTGCCTCTGTTTCCATCGTGTTGGAAGGCAGGCGTTTGCCCAAACATGATTCTCCAGATTTTATCTTATTCTCCTTTTCTTGTTTCCTCACAATTTCTGAACACTGCAGACTGTCCAGAGCGAAGCTGAAAGCCCACCCCACCCTCCTCTGGTGTATTAATTTGCCCCCACCTGATTCCCCAGCTCAGACCCTTTTCTCCTCTTCTGTTTTTTTCTTTCTTCTTTCTCCAGAGCGAAACCAGGAGAGGACCTGCCACTCTTGATCTGTGAGAAGGAGGATCCCGGAGATGAAAGCGTCCAGTAAGCCCTGTGATTGCCTCCATAATGGACCACACGCGAGAAATTAAATAAACATCATTCATCACTGCCCTTTGTCGGCTTCCAGCTGTATTTATTTCCAAGCCGGGGCCTGTTATTTATGGGCCTGTGCTCTTTATGGAAAAGCTTTGTTGAGAAGTGGCGCTGACGAGAGAGGGGCGGCGGACGGGGAACCTGAGCGGCTCATCGCTTGAACCAGCGCTCTGCCCTCCCGCCTGGACTGAAGAGGGGCTCCCCTGCTTACCACTGTGCCGTCAGCTCTGGAAGGAGCGAGCTAGCCAAAGATATCGGAGCATGTGGGCTCCGTTCTGAAGGATAACTGAGGCAAGAGGGGCAAGAGGAACAGCTATCAAGAAGCAGCAGCAATATCTGTGGAGCCCTCGGGTCTCTAGGGGCCAGTTTGTGGAGTGGGGAGGGGTCACCTCGCTGCCTCAGTGGCAGAGCATCTGTATGGAACCCAGAAGGTCCCAGGTTCGACTCCAGCATCTCCAGGAGGGACCGGGTGATGCTCCTGGTTGGAAACCATGGGGAGCTGCTCAGTGCCGCTCGGTGTAGACTATACTGAGCAAGATGGACCAGTGTTCTGAATTGGTATACAGCAGCTTCCTATGTAACCTGTGTAAGTGTGGTCCACCAGGCATCGGGCCTTTTCCATAAAGACATAAATAGAGCCTATTGGATCAGGCCAATGGCCCATCGAGTCCAGCATCCTGTTCTCACAGTAGCAAATGCCTGTTGGAAACCACACACACAGAGAGAGAGAGTTTTTACAAATATCTTTTGCATTCAAATATAGTCAATTTTATACATACAGTGGTACCTCGGGTTAAGAACTTAATTCGTTCCAGAGGTCCGTTCTTAACCTGAAACTGTTCTTAACCTGAGGCACCACTTTAGCTAATGAGGCCTCCTGCTGCTGCTGCGCTGCCAGAGCACGATTTCTGTTCTCATCCTGAAGCAAAGTTCTTAACCTGAGGTACTATTTCTGGGTTAGCGAAGTCTGTAACCTGAAGCGTATGTAACCTGAAGCGTATGTAACACGAGGTACCACTGTATATAGGATTCTCTGAATCCTTGGACTTCCCTCCACCCTCACCCCCCCCCGGTTACCATAGTACTTCATTTTATACTACATCTTATATAATATTACCCAAATTTATATTCAAATTTCCATTTATAACCATTGAATTATTACATTACAAGTGTTATATTATTCCTGCTAACATTTTAAACTGTGTACAGTGTCCTTTAAAATTATATTTATATATATATATATATATATATATATATATATATATGCAGGTTTTGGTGTCTTCGGGTGTCTTCCCGTGTAAGAGTCGGGGTGTCTGTGCGACGTTTCGACGAGGTCTCACTCGTCATCTTCAGGCTGGTGCTTTCGGCTTCTTGTTACTGGAACAAGAAGCCGAAAGCACCAGCCTGAAGATGACGAGTGAGACCTCGTCGAAACGTCGCACAGACACCCCGACTCTTACACGGGAAGACACCCGAAGACACCAAAACCTGCATTCCTGTACCCGTGAAAATCTATGCTTTCGTAGATTTTCACGGGTACAGGAATGCAGGTTTTGGTGTCTTCGGGTGTCTTCCCGTGTAAGAGTCGGGGTGTCTGTGCGACGTTTCGACGAGGTCTCACTCGTCATCTTCAGGCTGGTGCTTTCGGCTTCTTGTTACTGGAACAGAGCAGAATCTGGTGTTTGAGTTCCTATAAATACTGTTGAGGGGTGTGGTGTATAGCCTCCAACGTTCTGGGCAGAGAGGAAGTTCCTAGATTAGTGTGCCTTTTCTTCTTTTGTTCCTTAATTACTTGAGGGATATCTTGAGTGATTTCATGAGTGATATTCTGAATACCACTGGGTGGGTCATTAAGTGTAGATTAGTTGCTAAAGCTTTTGTGTCTTGACCTCTTGAGCTTGTGAAGAGTTTTTCTGAGAAGATGGCTGTGCTGCATTTAGTTGTGCTCTGGCTTGGCTTCGTGTATAGGGGCGAGCTGTGGTTTTGTGCCTTGTGCCAGCCAGATCTGTGTAGGGATTGCAGGGGGGTGCAGCATCCGGAGGTGCCACTATAGTTTGGCTACTGGATGGAGTCTGTAATATGTCTGTGGAGAGGGTCTGGGTTTGGGTCTGGTGTGGTTGATTGGTGACGGCGTTCTGTGTGCCTCTGGTTCTGGTGTCGGTTTTTGTGGGGAGGGCTAGTTTCCAGATGTCTGGCAGGCGGGACGTGTCGTCACGCTTGTTCATGTTGTGAGGGTGTTTCTCTATCTCGATGGCTTCCATGATTATTCTCTTGTGGTGATGTTCCATGTTAAAGAGCAATTTGGAATCTGCAAAATTAATTTCGTGTCCTGTTTCTTTCATGTGTTGGAAAAGAGAGGAAGTTTTTTCTTCTTTTTTGACGGCATTCTTGTGTTCTGCGATACGTGCATTTATTCGTCTGTTTGTTTGTCCAATGTACGTGGCTGGGCAGACTTTGCAGGGTATTTCATAGACCCCTTGGTTTTCCAGCTGGATTTTGTCTTTTGGGTTTCTGAGGATATTGGCTATTTTTTGGTTGGTGCAGAAGGCTGTTTTGATATTGTGTTTATGGAGGATTTTGCTGATTTTGTCTGTAGTGCCCTTGATATAAGGAAGGAGGGCCATGCCATTGTTTTCTTCTGTGTCTTGGTTTTTGGGGGGTGTTTCTTTTTGGATTAGCTTCGTAACCCTGTTTTTCTGGTATCCATTGGCGATTAACACATTTGAGAGATTCTGTAACTCAGTTGTCAAGTGGTCTTTGTCAGCCAGGCGTTTGGTTCTGGAGATGAGAGTCTTGGCTACGGAGTTTATTTGTGCAGGGTGGTGGTGTGATTGTGCATGTAAGTAGCGGTTGGTGTGTGTTTTTTTCCGGTAGATAGTGTGTCCTAGGGAGCCATCAGGTTTTTTGTAGATTAGGACGTCAAGAAAGGGGAGTTGGTTGTTGTCTTCTATTTCCATAGTGAATTGTATTTTGGGGTGTAGGCTGTTGAGATGTGTGAGGAAGCTATCTAGTTTTTCTTTCCCGTGTGGCCAAATTACAAAGGTGTCGTCAACATATCTGAGCCAAAGTTTGGGTTTGTGTTCTGACTTGTCTAAAGCATTGGTTTCAAAGTGTTCCATGTACAAATTTGCGATGACCGGTGAGAGGGGTGATCCCATAGGTGCTCCTTCTATCTGTTTGTATCTTTGTCCATTGTGGATGAAGTACGTGTTGGTTAGGCAGTGGTTGGTCAGGTCCAGGATGTATTTGGGGGGGTTGTATTTGTTTTGAATGGCTGTCAAGGCTTCATTAATGGGCACTTGAGTGAAGAGAGATACAACATCGAAGCTCACAAGTAGGTCATCGGGATGTAGGTATTGCTTCTTTATTGTTTCTATGAACTGGAAGGAGTTAGTAACGTGTGAAGCGATGGATTCTGCATAGGGCTGAAGTTGCTTAGCGAGAAATTTAGCGAGATTTTGTAGAGGTGAGCCTATGGAGCTGACTATTGGTCTGAGTGGTGTTCCTTCTTTGTGTATCTTGGGGAGACCGTAGAGTTTGGGGCATCTGGAAGATTTTTCTCTGGGGATGATTCTTAGCTGGATTTCTTCACTGATAGGAGAGGCTTTTATTTTGGATTTGGTGGTTTTTTCCAGATAGGTGGTGGGATCTGTTTTTATAGGTTGGTAGGTAGGGTCTTGGAGTAGATTTGATAGTTTTGCTTGGTAGTCCGATGTGTTCATCACAACAGTGGTGTTGCCTTTGTCTGCTGGGAGAATGATTATGTTGTTGTCTTTCCTCAGGTTGGTGAGTGCTTTCTGTTCTTTTTTGTGTAAATTGCTTCTGGGTGACTGCAAAGTTGAAACCTTTGGAGAGTACTTTGGTTTCAGTTGGGGTGAGGATCCTGTCTGATATGTTATGTACTGTTTGTTTCATGGGTTGTTGTGGAGGGTGGCTGGGTTTCTGGCGTTTCTCTACACACCAACAAA
Organism: Podarcis vaucheri; assembly: GCF_965113315.1. NCBI lineage: Eukaryota > Metazoa > Chordata > Lepidosauria > Squamata > Lacertidae > Podarcis > Podarcis vaucheri. The sequence goes on along the minus strand of NC_138754.1, from coordinate 20,859,310 downwards.
CTCTACAAACTAGAGAAACGCCAGAAACCCAGCCACCCTCCACAACAACCCATGAAACAAACAGTACATAACATATCAGACAGGATCCTCACCCCAACTGAAACCAAAGTACTCTCCAAAGGTTTCAACTTTGCAGTCGCCCCGAGACGCATCCCCACGGAAAACATCATATGCGGAGTCGAAGCTAGCCTGACCAAAATCGACCCAGATGAAGCCAATAAAATCAGACTTGAAGTCACCAACATCCTCTGCTCCAGCAAACCACCCAGAAGCAATTTACACAAAGAAGAACAGAAAGCACTCACCAACCTGAGGAAAGACAACAACATAATCATTCTCCCAGCAGACAAAGGCAACGCCACTGTTGTGATGAACACATCGGACTACCAAGCAAAACTATCAAATCTACTCCAAGACCCTACCTACCAACCTATAAAAACAGATCCCACCACCTATCTGGAAAAAACCACCAAATCCAAAATAAAAGCCTCTCCTATCAGTGAAGAAATCCAGCTAAGAATCATCCCCAGAGAAAAATCTTCCAGATGCCCCAAACTCTACGGTCTCCCCAAGATACACAAAGAAGGAACACCACTCAGACCAATAGTCAGCTCCATAGGCTCACCTCTACAAAATCTCGCTAAATTTCTCGCTAAGCAACTTCAGCCCTATGCAGAATCCATCGCTTCACACGTTACTAACTCCTTCCAGTTCATAGAAACAATAAAGAAGCAATACCTACATCCCGATGACCTACTTGTGAGCTTCGATGTTGTATCTCTCTTCACTCAAGTGCCCATTAATGAAGCCTTGACAGCCATTCAAAACAAATACAACCCCCCCAAATACATCCTGGACCTGACCAACCACTGCCTAACCAACACGTACTTCATCCACAATGGACAAAGATACAAACAGATAGAAGGAGCACCTATGGGATCACCCCTCTCACCGGTCATCGCAAATTTGTACATGGAACACTTTGAAACCAATGCTTTAGACAAGTCAGAACACAAACCCAAACTTTGGCTCAGATATGTTGACGACACCTTTGTAATTTGGCCACACGGGAAAGAAAAACTAGATAGCTTCCTCACACATCTCAACAGCCTACACCCCAAAATACAATTCACTATGGAAATAGAAGACAACAACCAACTCCCCTTTCTTGACGTCCTAATCTACAAAAAACCTGATGGCTCCCTAGGACACACTATCTACCGGAAAAAAACACACACCAACCGCTACTTACATGCACAATCACACCACCACCCTGCACAAATAAACTCCGTAGCCAAGACTCTCATCTCCAGAACCAAACGCCTGGCTGACAAAGACCACTTGACAACTGAGTTACAGAATCTCTCAAATGTGTTAATCGCCAATGGATACCAGAAAAACAGGGTTACGAAGCTAATCCAAAAAGAAACACCCCCCAAAAACCAAGACACAGAAGAAAACAATGGCATGGCCCTCCTTCCTTATATCAAGGGCACTACAGACAAAATCAGCAAAATCCTCCATAAACACAATATCAAAACAGCCTTCTGCACCAACCAAAAAATAGCCAATATCCTCAGAAACCCAAAAGACAAAATCCAGCTGGAAAACCAAGGGGTCTATGAAATACCCTGCAAAGTCTGCCCAGCCACGTACATTGGACAAACAAACAGACGAATAAATGCACGTATCGCAGAACACAAGAATGCCGTCAAAAAAGAAGAAAAAACTTCCTCTCTTTTCCAACACATGAAAGAAACAGGACACGAAATTAATTTTGCAGATTCCAAATTGCTCTTTAACATGGAACATCACCACAAGAGAATAATCATGGAAGCCATCGAGATAGAGAAACACCCTCACAACATGAACAAGCGTGACGACACGTCCCGCCTGCCAGACATCTGGAAACTAGCCCTCCCCACAAAAACCGACACCAGAACCAGAGGCACACAGAACGCCGTCACCAATCAACCACACCAGACCCAAACCCAGACCCTCTCCACAGACATATTACAGACTCCATCCAGTAGCCAAACTATAGTGGCACCTCCGGATGCTGCACCCCCCTGCAATCCCTACACAGATCTGGCTGGCACAAGGCACAAAACCACAGCTCGCCCCTATACACGAAGCCAAGCCAGAGCACAACTAAATGCAGCACAGCCATCTTCTCAGAAAAACTCTTCACAAGCTCAAGAGGTCAAGACACAAAAGCTTTAGCAACTAATCTACACTTAATGACCCACCCAGTGGTATTCAGAATATCACTCATGAAATCACTCAAGATATCCCTCAAGTAATTAATGACCCACCCAGTGATATTCAGAATATCACTCATGAAATCACCCAAGATATCCCTCAAGTAATTAAGGAACAAAAGAAGAAAAGGCACACTAATCTAGGAACTTCCTCTCTACCCAGAACGTTGGAGGCTATACACCACACCCCTCAACAGTATTTATAGGAACTCAAACACCAGACTCTGCTCTGTTCCAGTAACAAGAAGCCGAAAGCACCAGCCTGAAGATGACGAGTGAGACCTCGTCGAAACGTCGCACAGACACCCCGACTCTTACACGGGAAGACACCCGAAGACACCAAAACCTGCATATATATATATATATATATATCCATTCTTTATTAAATTTCTTATCCTCATGGTTTCTGGTTCTCCCTGTCAATTTTGCCATTTCAGTATTATCCACCATCTTGATTATCCATTCTTCTCTGGTTGGAACTTTGTCTTCCTTCCATCTCTGGATGAAAAGCATCCTTGGAGCTGTCAAGCAGGACCCCAGGGCGAAAGCCTTCTCCTCTCCATCAACTATGGAGACAGAACAGAGCCATCATGGTCAGTAGCCATTGAGAGTCTTATTTATCCTCCATGAATTGACCCAATCATTTTTTAAAGCTATTTAGGTTGGTGGCCATCACCGCCTCCTGTGGGAGGGAGTTCCACTGTTTAAATATGTGCTGTGTGAAGAAGTCCCTTCTTTTCTCTTCTTTGGATGTCCCCACTGGCCACATCCTTTACCGGCCCTACTCCAAAACCTCGTTGCCTGTTGACACCTGGCTGCAAAGTGGCCTCAAGCTCTGATCATGCCCCCCTGCTTGTCTGGATGCAGGGCAGAGTCAGGTGTGTGCAAAAACTAACCTAGTGTACAAAGGTAAGATTTGCATGTGTTGCTCCTTCCACTTCTGCCTCTGGCCCTGCCCACCACAGGGTTGTGGCCCCCAGAAGGGGATGTGGCCCTCAGGCTGAAAAGGATGGTCCCCTGTTGCAGATCACTGTGTGGAGGGAAAAAGCAGTTGAAAATTAGAAAGAAAGAAAGAAAGAAAGAAAGAAAGAAAGAAAGAAAGAAAGAAAGAAAGAAAGAAAGAAAGAAAGAAAAAGAAAACTGAGACAAGGAAAATGCAGGTGACTAACACTTGAGTGTATGTGTTTCTGTATAATTTGTTCCCTACCAGGACAGACTTTGCTCATGTGCTTAAGACATCAATTCCATAAAACATATTTTCTTACACTGTGCAAAATATGAGCAAGCCAGGGCTGAACTGATATTGCCCTTGCTGGTACCTTTCCCCGGGAAATCAGAGGCTCACTATGTCAGGTTCCTATTGGAAGACCGGACAAACGCTAGAACATTAGCAGTGGCAAAGTTTTTATCAGTGGTTGCAAGAACCAATGATCCCTATCTTTTGAACCAAATGCTTGTTTAACCTGGAGGTAGGCTGTATGAATTGTGTATTGCTTTGTAACAATTTGTTGGGTCTCCGGACCATAATAAAGATTGATTTGATTTGATAATTTGTTAATAAAAAATATTTATATGCCGCTATTGATAAAAGAAACCCAGAGTGGTTTAACCACAATTTCCAGATTTTACGCTGCCATGGTAGATAGATATATATTCATCGAAGGATGATCTATGCTACAAATCAGTCTTAAATAGAAGGTCCATATTGTTAGATCCGCACTACTGAAGCCCCACCCCATATAGCTGTTTTTAACTGATCTCTTTTAATTTCTCTTATCAGTTTTTACTCATTCATTACCTATGTTTAATCAAGTATTGTATATGTTTTAATCTACGTTTGGTTCTTGCTCCCATTTATTTAATAATCATCCACTTAGAGATACTGTTATGCTATTTATTTAGATGTTTTGCTTATGCTGGTCTGTGACCATAATAAAGTAAATTCATTCATTCCTTCATTAACCACAATTGTACATAAAACCATATGTTGAAGAGCCTATAGAAAGTTAAAATCAGAAACCAGCTATTATGGAAGGGTGTATTCCAAATTGCCTGCACAAACCGGATGGAATACAAAAGTTTTCAGCAGGCATTTAAAAGTTGGCACAGAAGGCACCTGCTGGTTCTCAAGTGGCAGAGAGTTCCACAGGGCTGGTCTGATGACACTAGAGGCTCCCCATTGTTGTCAAATGTGCCCCACCAATTCTGGGAAGGACCAACTGCACTCCTGCAAGTGACCTCAGTGTTTGAGCTGGGAAAGAAGGGTTCAGGTGATCCCTGAGGTACCCGGGGCCGAAGTTATTCCGGGCTTTGTAAATTTGTACAAGGACTTCGAACCTGGCTCCGTAGTAAATGAGCAGCCAGTGCAGCTGTTTCCACAATGGTGTCGCACGTTCTCAAACAGAAGCTTCCTTCAGCAATCTGGCCACAACATTTTTCACCAGCTGGAGCTTCCAAACCAGCCCCAAGGGCTGCCCCACACAGAGCACATTGCAGCAGTCCAGCCTCGAGGTTACTAACGCATGGACAACACTGGTCAGGAACAGCCATGGCTGGTGAACCAGGCGAAGCAGGTAATAGGCATTTCTAGCCACAGAGGACACTATCTATTAGCAAAAGAAACGGAGAATAATCAAGGTTGTCAGTAACAAAGATGAAAGGCATCCCAGACAAAAAGGGAAATGATTTCTTACCCACACGACTGAAGGAATCTCTACGGCCATCTGCTAGGATTCCTCCGGTCTATGGTTTAGACAGGAGAGGGTGCCGCATTCATAAATAAACCCACCCTAATGATCCTTTAATTGGGTATTTTCGTGGCAATCCATTTATGCTTCTCAAAGAGTGGTTAAAGACGCCTGGCTAATTAGAGAGATTTTCTGAAAATGCATGTTTAACCACACAAACACACACGTACACCCGACACACCCAAACAGACACATTTAGGCAATGCAATGGGATTGACTTAAAACCACACACACACACACACACACACACACACACACACACGTTGTCTGAGTCTGTGAGCTGTGGTTTTGGCCTCGCCATTAGCTCATGTCATTTGGGCCATTGGGCCATATTTGCTCAGGAGTAGGCACTCCCCCCATCCCCCGAATAAAAATAGGCTTTTTAAATAGGGCAGAGTGATGGCCACTGAATTGGATGAGGGGAGACGACGTTTTACTGGGATGAAAGTTGCAGGGTAGCAGGATGGCAAACTGGATTCGGGCATGTGGGCTGGCTCAAGGCACTTTGCTGAGCAACAAACCCTATCCCTCCACCCACCCCAAGTTAAGATGCATAAGACCCAAAACAACTCATTTTGGGGAGGAAATTCACAAGCTCCTCTCTCACAAGCGTAATTGCAGATCCCACCCAAGATATTTTGCTGCCTGAGGGGCAGGACAAAATGCTGCCCACCAGGGGCAGAGCTACCTGCCCTGGCACCTGGAGCGGTGCGGTGGCGGGGCTAGCTACCCGCACGGCAAGCGTCCCTAGCCGCCCACTACCTGCGTGGCAGGGGGGCAGCGCTAGCTGACCACGGCAGCATTGTCCCTAGTGGCCCGCTGCCCATGCAGCGAGCGTCTGAGGGTGCCACCTGCACGGCGAGCAGCGGGGTGGCGCGGTGATGTCACCTGCCCTCATGGCTGACACTCAGTGCGCACCTCCGCCCCCACACCCACCTTCCTCCGCCAGTCCTGCCCACCACCATCATTAAGCATAGCTGTCAACATTTCCCTTTTTTTAAGGGAAATTTCCTTATTCCGAATAGGATTCCTCACAAGAAAAGAGAAAACTTAACAGCTATGCCATTGAGAAGAACCTGCTAGATCAGTTAAACTGTGGAACTCACTGCCACAGGACTCAGCGATGGCCACCTACTTAGATGGCTTTCAAAGGCGATTGGACAAATTCATGGAGGGCAAGGCTATGGATGGCTACTAGCCTTGATGGCTATGCTCTGCCTCCATGGTCAGGGGCAGTAATGCTTCTGAACACCAGTTGCTGGAAGCCACAGAAGAGCACTCTCCTTATGTTCTTCTGTTTGTGAACCTCTGTCGTCTGCATGCCTTCTGTGTTCAAACTACGCACCTCTTTTGGAAGCTTTCCACTTGCGTTCTTCGAAACGATTATATAAGCTGCCCTCAGGCTGCACCCATGGGTGCTGATGAGGCCCACCCATCTCTCTGTCACTCCTTCTGTATAGAAAACACGACTGTTTCGGAGGAGAAAAAGTTAGCACAGAACTCTGGAAAAGGAGTCGAAGGAAAGAAGGGCTAATAAATTATCAGGGTGAAGGGCTGACACCTGGGTGGAGCGGTGCATTGTTTCGGGAGGCCTGCCCGGTTCATGTACATTTCCCACAATTTCTGATTCACGCGGTCATCCCAGACTTTCAGCAATAAATAAGGAGCTCCACCTGACAGCAGGCACATAGCACGTGAGGCAAAGCAGGGAGTCAGCAGAGATGTAGGGTGAATATATGTCGTTGAAACAGAAGAGTGCAAAAAAATGGAATGCAAGAAGAGAATTTCCCAAGATCCAAGAGCAATAGAAACACAGGATTGTCAGGTTGGAATGGGCCATGAGGATCATCTAGTCCAGCGGTTCTCAACCTGTGGGTCCCCAGATGTTGTTGGACTACAACTCCCAACATCCCTGAGCTCTGGCCTTGCTAGTTAGGGATGATGGGCATTGTAGTCCAACATCTGGGGACCCACAGGTTGAGAAAGGCTGATTTAGTCCACCCTCATGCAATGCAGGAAGCTTTTGCCCAACACATGGCTTGAACCCACAACCCTGAGAGGAGCTATCCCAGCTCTACCAATGGAGCTATCCCAGCTTTCCCTTCATATTCCAGAACTTCACTGCACAATAAATGACCCAGTGGTGCCTTTGACACTAGCAGGCTTAATTTGGCATCAACAGCACAACCCACTTCTTCAGCTATAGGAAGCCTTGTCCTCACTTAACAGGATACTTCACCTGCCAGCAGACCTGGTGCCAGCATGAGGCAGTCTAGGGCAGCTGCTGAGGCCCCGGAAGGGGCCTCCAGTGATGCCCACCCTGGGCTTTCTCCATTGGGCAGCTGGGAAGTCACAGTGCAACTCTGGCCACACTGGAGCATTGTGGGAAATCAAAATAATGGTTCCTCCCAGACTCAGCCATCGAGGGCTGATTGGACTGGGTGGGAAGTGGCCGTCCACCCCCATCCCTGACTCTGCCACAAAGTAAGCCCAACGAGGAGGCCACGGATGCCAAAGACCATCCACACAAATCGGAGACAACCCACTCCTGTCGGTTAGTCTTGTTGGTGCCTCATTGATACTTTTTTTATTAATTAATCTCATATATGTTATTTATTCATTATTAGATTGTGGCCACATTTAATGTTCTCCCATCCCAAGTGTTCTGGTGCAGGTATGCTGGTGCCTCTCTTTTCTCACCCTTGTATTATGCCCCCATAATCATCAGGAGATCAGGGGGTGGGATCTATAGAACCTTGTCCTTCTCTTCTGCAATTTCTGCGCTGGAGCACAGCAGCACGACACGTGCTCCTCGCTGAACAAACTACCAGGAAGGTCAGTTCAATGTTATGTAAAATATATCTAATGGAAGATGGAAACCTAAAGGCATCACTGGTCGTGGCTAGGAGCATTGAGAGCAAGAAAACAGCCCACCACTTGAAACTAGAAGAGGAGTAACTCAAGATATTTGTAGACTTATATGATTTTTCTTATGCTACACTTTGCAGTCTGGTTCATTCTGAAACTTCTGTGTACAGTATGCTTTCTATTTCAGGTCTGCTGACTATTATAAATTGGTTGATTGGTGTGTGTGTGTGTGTGTGTGTGTGTGTGTGTGTGTTTGCATGTTTGCGATAAGTGGCCCATCTAGTCTAGCATCCAGTTCTCACAGTCGGCCAACCAGATGTCCCAATGAGAATCCCAGAAGCAGGACACAAGCTACTGTTCTTCTTAAGCAACTTTCAGTGATGTCAGAAGCCATCAAAGCTGAGATATGGTTCCCTTTGCTCTCCGTGTGAATAAGGCCAAGGCTTATGAACCTTGACTTGTAGCACTCAGGTGTCAATCAACCCACTTCCCTGCAGAGACAACAGAGAGAGAACTTGGAGTCTGGATCATGGCCCAAGAACATGAGATAAGCTTGCTGGATCAGGCCAATGGCCCATCCAGTCCAGCATCCTGTTCTTCAAGAAGCCAACCCGATGCCTGTAGGAAACCTGCAAGCAGGACCCCAGCACAATATTGCTCTCCCCTCCTGTGATTTCCAGCAACTGGTATTCAGAAGCACTGCTGCCTCCAACTGGCAATTATGGATATCCCAACACAGAGTGGACTCCACAAAGTACTGACTCCACTCCACTGAGACCCAGTGTGGTGTAGTGGTTAAGAGCGGTGGACTCGTAATCTGGGGAACCGGGTTCGCTTCCCCGCTCCTCCACATGCAGCTGCTGGGTGACCTTGAACTAGTCACACCTCTCTGAAGTCTCTCAGCCCCACTCACCTCACAGAGTGTTTGTTGTGGGGGAGGAAGGGAAAGGAGAATGTTAGCCGCTTTGAGACTCCTTCAGGTAGTGGTAAAGCAGGATATCAAATCCAAACTCTTCTTCTTCTACTACTAGTGCCATGGCTGCCTACAGATGCCATGTTGGCAACCCTCATGGTAGAATTAAAAGGAGGGCAATATATGGGCTGCCCTGAACTCCTTGAAGAAAAGGCAGGATTTTTTTTTATTAAAAAAATGAAAGTAAGATATATTGGTCCCAGGCTGTGAAGGCCATAAACTAGGCGTGTCCTCACCTGACAAGGTTGAACATTAATAATCTGGGCTGCTTCAGAGGTGGAGAGACCAAAACTGTCATTAACATTCATTGCCATCCAAATGTGCCTGTTCTTTCCTGCTCCTTTGGGGTGTTTTGTTTGCCCACGGTGCCCTCGACAGAGCAGAGTTGAGAAGGGGACAGCCTGTACCTTGTAGCTCAGAGGACAATGTCCTGCCGGGAGAAGGAGCGTCCTTTTCTCCCTTCTCCCACTACAGGATAATTATATCTCAGCGTGTAGCTCTGCCCATCTCGGAACAAAAGGAGGAGATTCAGTGTGAACAAATTTATGGCTTTTAACAGCCCAATTGGCCTGGGCACATAATTTGGGCACCCCCGGTGGCTCAATCTTGCGGGAAAGAGGTGCCAGAGCTCAAGGCTGTGCCTGGCGCGATGCATGCCTACGCTAGCAACACAAACCAGTTTCAGACATGACAAGCCAACTTCTTTCTCTTCCTGTTCCATGAAGCGCTAAGAAGCCTTAGTAAAAGCTGCTAGCCAAAGTGAGCATGTTCTTATGCCTCTGAATGTCACGAGCTGGGAGTCACAAGTAGGGAGATAGCTGTTGCATTTGTGTTCTGCTTGCAGGATTCCCACAAGCATCTGGGTAGCGGTGGTGAATTTGCCCAATTCTCTTTTAGAGCCAATCATTGCTTTGCAAAGGAGGAGGGAGGGGAGGGAGTGTATTTTAGGTCAAATGCCATACCAAAAGATGAATCCGTTCAGGGGAATTAGCACTAAAACATTGATAAATATTCAAGCAGCTACAAAAGTTTGGAGAACTGAAGTGAGAAGTGGAAAAGCAAAAAAAAAAAAAAAGAAAGAAAGAAAGAAAGAAAGAAAGAAAGAAAGAAAGAAAGAAAAATGGGCAAATTTGTTCTTCCTTATAGGCACCAGAGTTGAAAACCTCGGTTGTCGAACGTAATCTGTTCCGGAAGACCGTTCGACTTCCGAAAAGTTCAACAATCAAAAACTGAAATCAGAAGCCTCAGTACAATAGGGAAACTCAAAATGGAAGCTGCGTAGCACGTTCGGCTTCCAAAAATCGTTTGAAAAACGGAGCAGTTACTTCTGGGTTTTCAGCGTTCAGGAGCCAAGACGTTCCAAAACGGAGGCATTCAGGAACCAAGGTTTGACTATATCCCTGAAACCACCTGAGACAAAGAGAATGGGCAGTTCAATTCAAAAACAAAATTGTCCACCAACTGCCCCTCTCTGCCCTGTCCTGTATTTTTCCAGGACAAAGGTGTCCACCCTAGGTAGGCAGTCCTCAGCTAGATGGGGCAATGGTTTGACTCAGCAAAAGGCAATGTCCTATGTTCCTAAGATCAATCACCCAGATTTTGAATAGCCACACCAAACATCAAAGGCCAATATGCAAGTGGGCGGAAAAACCTAGCGAAAGAGTGAAACCCTTCCCTTGAAACGGCACAAGAGCAGGTCCATAAATTGTGTCCTAATTTCACTCAAGCAATCCTCATGGGAGGGAAATCTTATTATATGGGTTTTGCGTGTTGCTGTTCAGATCCAGCAGAACCGATTCTGGCAGCGTGATACAGACTCCCCTTTGTGGAGCAACACCGAGAGAGCGATTTTGGCTAGGAGCCTCTGTTGTTATTTTTGGCAGGTGAGGGCAGGACATGAGCTGGAATAAATGGCTATTGCAGGCACACCGAGAACAGCCAGCGCCTGCTGGGATACTGCGTGTTCCCAGCAGTGTCTGGTATGTTTGCTAAGCGGCCGGCATAAATCATTTTCGGCCTGGCTGATCTGGGGCAAACTCACAGCGATGGCTGGAGAGGTGTTGAGAAGTCAGGACTTGCAAGGCACCTGCCTTTGCCCCACAGAGAGTGGCATGGTTGGCGTGGGAGCAAAGAAACTCGCTGGACTCCAGAGTTGGAGTTTTAATGGCCACAACCTTGTGGGATGCAGTTCCGCAGAGCCAAATGGCATGGTGCAAGGTTGGGGTTCAGTTTCGGGGGGGGGGGGGACAGCCTGACCCCAGAACCTTTGGCTCAGCTTGAGCTGCTAAGTTGGGAAGTTCACACCCTCCAACATTCCTCAGATGAAAACAGGGGCTGGACAATCTCCTCCCTGATATTGGTAGCGGCAGCACTGGTGGGAGAAATAGGGACATTCCAGAATCAAATCAGAAGCCAGGACGGCTTTTGTAATTCCGGGACAATCCCTGGAAAATTGGGACGCTTGGAGGGTATGGAAGTTGAGATAGTCATGTTGGGAAGTCAGGTACTTTCCTTTCGGTTCTCTCAGTTTCTTGTTTTCAACTTTTAAATTCAGTTCACCACATTTTCAGCAATTTGCAAATTGTTCCCCCCCACCACCACCACAATCACCCTGAAAATTCATTGGCATTTTAGTGCAAATTTCTTCAAATATACACATTTTATATGAAGTTTTTCCAAGAGGGTATGGCTTTGATGAAGATCTTCATTGGCTGAAAGCTGCCTTTGGGTCATTTGTAAACATGGTTGAGACCAAGAAGAGGAGGTTTGACAGGAGGAGAGAAAATGGAAGGGTTCTTTCTGCACTTACTAAGAAACAAAGCTAGCAGTTGACTGGCTCGGAGCTTTTCCTTTTTCTCCCAATGACGCCTGTAAAGAGTCCCCGCTGACTCACATTTTATTTTCTGCAGGAATGGCCTTGCCGAATGTGTGACAGGCACGAGCTATTCGGCGAGTTCCTGAGATACGAATGGGAAAAACATGTGGCTTCAAGGCAGGGGGGAGTCAGAAAGCACAAAATCTCAAAACAAGGTGCGTGTGAGTGTATGTATCAAGGGAACCTCAGCCCCTTTCCACAAGGATGAGAGAAATGGCTACCACCATCTTCTTTGTACCCCATGAAATTGCGTTATGGGGATTTTCCCCTCCCCACATAATTCCCTGGGGGAGATTGAGTTCTTCAACAGCTTGGGAGTTTGAAAAAGAAACTTCTCCCCCAAATTACCCTCATATGAAATTTCAGCTCATTTAAAGTTGAACGGAACTCTTCTCACATGGGTGGAGAACTTTTCTCAGCCAAAAGGACCACGTTCCCTTCTGAGCATCCTTCCAGGGGGTGCATGGCAGTGATGGGCAGAACCAGTGGGGGGCAGGGAGTGGATGCAAGCAGTGCTTTTTTCTTGGGGGATGCAGGCGGACGCATACCTCTAAACATTTTGTTTGGCCTCATTGAGGGGCAGTATTTCAATATGAGTAGGAAAATGAGAGTACCCCTAAACATTTTTTTGGGGGGGAGCACTGGATGTAGGCAACAAACATACATATTGTCTCTGTTACCACAAACTAGTTTCTACATGCAATTTCACACTCTCTACTCTCCATCCAGGCAAGCAGGAGGCATGACCAGGGTCCAAGAATGCATTCCAGCCAGGCAAATGCACTGCAGAAGGATTTTCAAGCAAGGGGTTCGGGGGGGTGAGCCTGGGGAGACAGATTAGGCTGTGTGGCCTGGGGAGAGTCCCAAGGGCCAGCAGAGAGGTTCAGGGGTCGCATTTGGGGTCTGGACTTGAGGTTCCCCATTGTTGTGAGGATAAGATGTAAAGATACTCACAGACTTTGCAACTCCCTCCCTAGAGAAGCTAGACTGGCTCTCTCCTTGTTGTCCTTCCACCAGCAGATGAAGATGGTTCATGCCAGTTTGGGAACTGACTGTGTTTTTAAATGAATAGGCTTTTAATAGTGCTGTGCTGTTTTTACTATCTGTATTTTAATAGAATTCTTTTAATATTGTTTTAATTCAAGTTACTTTTTAACTATTCTCTTTTACATGTTTTGTTTTGTTTTGTTTTGCTTTGCTTTGCTTTGCTTTGCTTTGCTCTCTGTATTTTATCTGTGTTACAATTTGTGTAAGCTGCCTTGAGCCGGGGGGGGGGAGAGAAGAAGAAGAGGAGGAGGAGGAGGAGGAGGAGGAGGAGGAGGAGGAGGAGGAGGAGGAGGAGGAGGAGGACCACGATCACCATCTTGAGCTACTTGGGGGAACAGTGGGGTAGAATCATCATTGTCATCACTGTTTTAATTTACTTTGTAATTGTATTTTCATGTTACAACAGCAGCAACAACAACAGCAATATTGACCAGGTAAAGATAATGCTTACACCCATGTGGAGTACATTACTTTCAGTTGGAAAGGGAAGGGAGGATGTAACAAGCACCAAACAAAGGGGAACAATTACAGTGGTATCATCAACTATCAGTAGATATATTTATTTGAAAACCAGCTGGTGAAGGTATCTGACCTGATGGGGGGGGCAATAAGTGTTCGTTGTTGTTACCTACTATGAGCTATAAAGAGACACTCCAAGTGTCCCTATTTTCTAGCGACAGTCCTGGATTTCCACAAGCCATCCCAGTTTCTGATTTGATACCGGGATGCCCCTCTTCTCCTTAGGACATCCCTATTTCCATTGGAGAAATGCTGGAAAGTATGGAGTTATATGACCACCAAGCCATCTGAAGACAGTCCTATATAGGCAAGGTTTTTAATGTTCAATATTTTATTATGTATTTATATATGGTGGAAACTGCCCAGAGTGGATAGGGCAACTCAGTCAGATGGACAGGATGTAAATAGTAGGAAGATGATGATTATGATGATGATGATGATGATGGAATAGGACTGGAGATATGTTGGAGTGTGTGTATAAATGGCCACCATATTATTACTATAATTATTTAATCACGAACCCCCTCCCCAAACTGGAAAAAGCGCAAAAGGAGGGGAGCAGTTCCATCAGCAGTTTTTGCAATCAATCTTCCCCCTGGGGGAAAAAATCAGGGACCAAACTTTTGACAATTGAGCCCAGCTTGGGGGGGGGGAATGTGTGGGGCAGTGAAAATGCAGGGCAATGGACCTGTGTAAGGTTCTGCTTACACTGATAGCTGGGGGGTTGGCGGGGGAAGATAGCACAACCAACCCAAACAAGAGGCTGATCATTTGGCAGGGGATTCCTTCCACCCTGCTGATGCTTAAGAAGTAAGTATAGCCAGATGGGCTTCACAAGTGGAGGCAATCACATGCCTGATGAATCTGTCTGGTAGAGTTTCCTGAGCTGCCAGGAGACTGAGTGGGAATAAGTTTGGATGCTGTGTGTACATATTGCATTATGTAGTTCCTCATGGAGGACAGCTGGAAGCGGGGTCGGTTTGGCTTTTGTGTATGTGATCATATGCTATCATGTATAATGCAAGGAAACCTGGCTGCGTCTCCTTCCCTTTCTGAAAACAATATGGCAGCGTGGTTGGGGCTTCCTGCACATCTCAGCCAGAGAAAGGCCTCCATGGTTTCAGTCTTCTCTGCCAAACCACTGAATTCTGAAAGGAAGGTTCTCTCCCAGCCCTACATGGAGATGCCATTGGGGATTGGACTTGCATGCTTAGAAGATGCTCTAATGGCTGCTATACGGCCTTTCCCATCGTAAATACCAAAGCCTGACTGGCGCTGAATCTAGCCTGCATGTTGGGGTGGTTGCTTCTTCAGAAGGTGAGGTGTGAACAGTACCAAAATATCTTGGGTCACATTCACTCTGTACATTTAAAGCACTTTGATACCACTTTAAACAGGCATGGCTTCCCCCAAAGAATTCTGGGAGCTGTAGTTTAAGAGTGCTAAGAGTTGTGAAGAATTCTTCAGAATTCTTCTCCAGATTAGATTAAAATCTGGGCCAGAGAAGATCTTCTCCCCTTTTTTCCATGTAAGGGAGAATTTTTACTCCATGGGGTTGCACAGGGCACCTTTCAGAGACTGCAGGGGGGAAAGCTGAGGATGGGGAGACCTAACCTACCTGTAGTAAACATCACTCCATCACACTGAACAGGAAAATTTTAGAAGCTGTAAGATAGGGATGGGGGCCCACCACCATCCGAACCAATTTTGACAACTGGGCAAAGTGACTTGCTGGATTATTGAAGCTGATGGTTGACAGACACATGAACACTCTGATCCTAAACCCCCTCTGCCTCGTGGAATATCTTTGGAAGAAGGAAAGGCTAAGGAGTAAACCCTACACAAATCCAGAGTGGAGTTCCTAAGATGATCGGATGGCTCCTTGTACGCCTCCTTCTAGCAACTCCTGCAGCCAAGCTGGTGCCAACCATATTGCTCTGCTTTCCTTTGGACCACATCAGCGAGGCCAAGAGCTGGGGTCTTGTCGTCTGGGCAGCCCAAGACCTCCATGCACACTGCCTAGGCTTGCACCCTGGGGATGTCACTTGGGAGCTGCAAATGCAGTAGTTTGATTTCACCCCATTGTCTCTCAGGATGGACGGATGCCAACAACAACAATACCTACACATTGGAACTCCCTGCTTATTGACATCATGCAAGAGCCTTCACTGCATTCTTTTCAGTGACTGCTCAAAAAACACTTCTATTTAGGCAAGTGGTATATAAATTCCATGAAGTAATCAGATAAATATGTTCCAGATATGTGGAGGATACGTTCCACTTATCTTTCCTTGGCTCTGATGTTCATCAGATTTCGTCACAAACCTGAGAACAGGCAAAAGCACTTTCAAGGCAGAGTAGCTGGCAATGAACATCTTCCCACCACTGCTTTTCAACACAGCACCTGAATTTGAAGGGAGTTCACCTGTTGTTATGTTGGAACAGATGCTGGCCCTTGATCTTCCCCTCCCCATAGGACAGGCCAGACATTAAAAAAAGGACTTCTTCGCACAGCACATAGTTAAACTTTGGAAGTCACTCCCACAGGAGGAAGCCATGGCCACCAACATAGATGGCTTTAAAAGAGGATTGGACAAATTCAGGGTTAGCATTGGCTAACCACAATGCTTCTGAATACCAGTTGCTGGAACCCACAGGAAGGAAGAATCACTCTTGTGCTCAGTTTCCCCATAGGCATCTGGTTGGCCACTGTGAGAACAGGATGCTGGACTAAAAGGGCCAGTGGACCCACCACCACTGTCATGTGACCCTCGGAAGGTTACCCACAAAGCAATGCAGCCCTCATGAGGGAAAAGGTTCTGTTTTTGAAAAGCAGACTAGAGCTCTCCTCTAAACCCTCCCCTTTCTTTATGTTGGGTTGTTACTGAGGGGCTTCATTCAGCCAACAGTCTTTACATACCCTGGAACTACTTGGCATGTGGCCCCCCAAAAGCTTGCCTGGAAGGCATCTGGCCCCCAGGCCAAACAAGGTTCCCCATTTTTGCTCTAGCCAGTTCACTGAGGAGTTTGCCACTTCTCCCGCCTTCTCCATCCTGCAGCCCTTCAAATCTTTTGGACTACAATTCCCATCAGCTCCTGCCAGAGTGCTTTCCCTCAACACCCAGCTGGGCAAAAACTGCCCTACATTGGGATACAGGAGAGCAGAGAACAGATAGGTGTCCACACGCCCCTGGCTTTGCACATCATTGTTAAGGCTCCATGAAGGCAGAGTCAGTGTGGCATAGTGGTTCGAGTGTCGGGCTAGGACTCAGGATAAAGGTAAAGGTAAAGGTACCCCTGCCCGAACGGGCCAGTCTTGACAGACTCTGGGGTTTGTGCGCCCATCTCACTCA
The DNA here is from genome assembly GCF_965113315.1 of Podarcis vaucheri. NCBI lineage: Eukaryota > Metazoa > Chordata > Lepidosauria > Squamata > Lacertidae > Podarcis > Podarcis vaucheri. The sequence goes on along the minus strand of NC_138754.1, from coordinate 20,842,667 downwards.
AGAGGCCGGGGGCCAGCGCTGTCCGGAGACACTTCCGGGTCACGTGGCCAGCGTGACAAAGCTGCATCTGGCGAGCCAGCGCAGCACACGGAACGCCGTTTACCTTCCCGCTGGTAAGCGGTACCTATTTATCTACTTGCACCCGGGGGTGCTTTCGAACTGCTAGGTTGGCAGGCGCTGGGACCGAGCAGCGGGAGCGCACCCCGCCGCGGGGATTCGAACCGCGACCTTTCGATCGGCAAGCCCTAGGCGCTGAGGCTTTTACCCACAGCGCCACCCACGTCCCTCAGACGCGGATACCAGGATACCAGGATATCAGGACTCAGGATACCAGGGTTCAAATCGCCACTTGTCCATGAAGCTCATTGGGTGACCTCGAGTTAGTTGCTGTCTCTTGACCTAACCAACCTCACGGGAATGTTGAGGGGATGAAATGAGGAGGGGGTGGAGCTCCTTGAGCCCTTTGAGGGGGAAAGGTGAGGAATTAATGCAATAGGTAAAGGGACCCCTGACCGTTAAGGCCAGACGTGGACGACTCTGGGGTTGCGGCGCTCATCTCGCTTTACTGGCCGAGGGAGCCGGTGTACAGCTTCCGGGTCATGTGGCCAGCACGACTAAGCTGCTTCTGGCGAACCAGAGCAGCGCACGGAAACGCCGTTTACCTTCCCGCCGGAGCGGTACCTATTTATCTACTTGCACTTTGATGTGCTTTTGAACTTCTAGGTTGGCAGGAGCAGGGACCAAGAAACGGGAGCTCACCCTGTCACGAGGATTCAAACCGCCGACCTTCTGATCGGCAAGCCCTAGGTTTAGACCACAGTGCCACTCGCGTCCCAATTAATGCAATAAATAAACACAATTAATAAAGGTGATAAGTTTCGCTGCCTTTCAAATGCTGTTGGTGCTTCTCTCTAGCAAATGTATCTGAATTTGCCCTGAAATTTTCAGTTTAGGTGAAACTGGGCAGCAGTGCTAAGAAGAGGAGCCCGATTCCTTCCCAGCTCCTCCCACCGTTCTCCTCTTCGTGGTAAAGTTTCGGGAACATTAAGACACAGTAAATCAGACCATTTCTCTGAGCAACTGGGTGCTTTGTGATCCTCACGTACAGCCTCCAGATTGAATTCTGGTTTAAAATTCAGTTTCCCTAACCTGTCTTCCAGGGCCTGAGTGCCAGGAACCTTCCACTCCTTGATGTGTACGCGTTCAAGAATTTTCAAAGGTAACTGAGACTCATGGCTCACATCTAAGGTGTACGAAGGTGTTTCCCCTCACCCCAAAGGGGACTTTCTGAAAATCAAGTTCATTGCAGGTGCCTCAGTCAAGTTTTGTTTTGTTTTTAAGTCCTGGAAAAAACATAAACCACTGTTCAGAATCATAACGTACTGTATCTTTTTTCTCTCTGCCTTTATTTCTGATTTGATCTTACATTGCAAATCCTTTTTATTTCCTCCCAGCGGGACATTTTGGAAAAAAATGTCTCCCTTTAACACACACACAAACACACAGAGAGAGAGTTTTAAAAATGCAATGCTTTAAGTCCTGCACACCAAGTTTATTCAAAGTGCAGTAACTTATCAATTGGAGGGGAGGGGAGAGAAATCTTCATCGCTCCTTTGCCAAGATATTTAGGGGTTCTCGCTTTACCTTTTAACCTTCTGTTTTGTAAGTGATTCTTCTGACAAAGCATCCCGGTCTCTGTGCTGTCTTTCATCATGGTTTTCTGCTGCGAAGATTTACAAGGAGCCAGGCACCATTTCAAAGGACGAGCAGAATTTGCAAAGTAAATGTTGTTTGAAATCCACCAGACTTGATGTCTGGAAAGACGCTGAAGGCTTGTGCTCCACACACACACACACACACGTTAACATTGCCCTACATAGGTTGGTTATTTATTTATTTATTTATTTGCAACTATTCCTATCCATGGGGTGGGGGAATCTATCAGGCTTCACCTACCTCCCAGTAAAAAAAAAAAAAAAATGCTGTCTAAACATCCTGTGATTTAAACAGGGACAGGAGCAGATGAATTCACCGGCTGGCAAACACTAGATACTATTGCCAAGATGGGTTTTTTAATTTGCATTCATTTGTATTCTCTTTCTTTCTTCTTTTGCATTCTGGAAAGCCCCAGTACTGCTTCTCAGTTTGATTTCCACAGCTAGCTCTTAGACAGAAGAGAAGAGAAAGGGGAATAAAATGGTTAGATCTGCAGGTCAGCCAAAGCTTTGCCGATCTGTGGTAAGGAAGGAGGCAAAAGGTCTGCTCAAGAGTAGGGACAGGGGGATCTATTCATGTCAGTTTCTTATTTCCCCAGTCTCCCTCCACATTTTAACATCAGTTTGTGATCTATTTACCTTTTTAAAAAGATCCTCGTGAGAATCCACCAGCATTTTAGCGCAAATCTCGCCTAACGTACACATTTTAGTGCAACTCCCCCAATGCATATATATTTTCGCAACAGCTTTTCCCTAACACATCACATTTTAATATGCTTTTTAAAAACCAACACATGCATTTTTATTCACATTTTAGCCTAGTGTATGTGCTACTTGGCTGGAGAACGGCACTGAAAATTTCACAGAAGCGCAAATTTCAAAGTAGGGCTGCGTTTCAATTCTCAGATTATTTTGGAAAGTCCACATTAGGTAACTTTGCCTTTAAATGCAAACTAAAACAAATTTCTCCCTGACCTTACTTAGGAGGTAATCATTTCCTCCTTTGGCTCAAGTAGCTTTTCTCCTTCGTATATTTAGTTCCCAAGATTTTTTTTTAAAGAGTAAAACCTTTGTTTATTTTCTTTGTAAGACAATCCGCCCAGTAAAAATCTTGGATCAGAAGAAATCTTTCTTCAATGGAAGCCCCAGCTTCACCATTTTCACTCTTAATTTAATGAATGGCTCTTTCCTGCAGTCTGAGAGATACAATAACAGATATATAAAAAGACACCAAAGACCGCCCAGGACTGTTTCGCATTAGTTTGCCTTTTATTGATGCAATTGTTTTTAACAAGAAATATTCCGAGCAGTCGCAGCAAATAAAACGTGTTTCCCATAGAGCCGTGTTGCAGATCGACATTTGATAAACATTTAATTAAAGACACTCATGAATCCCAGGTATCTTTAATTTATTCCTCTGCCTTCAGTTTTGCAAATGCTATGAGATTAAGTCTCTAAAATAAATCTCTTTACCCCACCCCACTCCCCTTCCTCTTAATGTCATAATTCTTACTTTTGCTGTAATAGAAAAACCTGAAGCGAATGTGCTATTAAGAGTGCAGTCCTGGGCATGTTTATCCTGAAGCAAGTTCCACTCTGTTCAACATATCCTCCAACATTTCTCCGATGAAAATAGGGGTTAGTAATGATAATAATAATAAAAATACCCTAGCCATTTGACTGGGTTGCCCCAGGCACTCTGGGCAGCTTCCAACATATATATATATAAAAAATTAAACATTTTTAAACTCCCGTATAGAGGGCTGCCTTCAAATGTCTTCTCAAGGTTGTCTAGTTACTTATCTCCTTGGCTTGGGGGTCACATAACTCCAGACCCTCCAAAATTTCTCCAATGAAAATAGGAATAATAATAATAATAATAATAATAATAATAATAATATGCTAGCCATCTGCTGGGTTGCCCCAGGAACTCTGGGCAGCTTCCAACAGATATAAAAACATAATAAAACATTAAACATTAAAAAAAAATTCTCTATACAGGGCTGCCTTCAGATGTCTTCCCAAGATTCTACAGTTAATTATCTCCGTAGCTTGGGGGGGGGGAGTCACATGACTCCATACTCTCCAACATTTCCCCAATGAAAATAAGGACGTCCTAAGGAAAAGCAGGACATTTCAGGATCAAATGAGAAAGTGGGACAGCTTCTGTGAATCGGGGAATGTCCCTGGAAAACAGGGACACTTAGAAGTTCCATGTTCAATGGCGCTTGCTCCCAACCAAGGCTAGAATTGCATCCTAAACATTTTAGTCAAGATCCAAAGGGCTGCTTTCAGGGGTATCCAAAGCTTGCACATTCACACAGTGTTGGTTTGGTGTGTTGTTTTTTTAATGTTTCTTCAAACAGCAATAAGACCAAAAAAATGCACATGGGCTGAAGAAGTGGAGAACGTTGCTGCCCTCCTGCCCTGCTTGTGGATTTCCACAAGATAGTTTCCCTTGGTCACTTTTGGAAACGGCTGGACAAGACAAGCTCTTGATCGAATTCTGCAGGGTAGACCTCCTGCTGTTTGGCGCAGATGCATTTATCGCACCAAGTAATGCATACAAAAATTTGAGGCCTTTCTCAATTTTAAAACGCCAGTTGCTTGGTGGTATGGGTGGCTGCTGTTTTGGAAATCACAAGCCAACACCTCGAAGGGAGAACCCAGAACTCTTGCGACAGTTTCATATTTTTTATTAGTATCCATTCAGTTCTGTTCAGGCCTGTTGGTCTCATAATCAAAGGCCAATAAAAAAATGTGCAAGAGGAACATCACACATTACAAAAAATAAATAAACCCACACCAGATTCACATTCATAGAATAAGGGACCTCCAACACATTTCACAACACATTTCCCCCTTAATTTCCTTTTTTTAAAAAAATCTGCTCATAATATAGCTAGGTGACAATGGGGAAAAATAGATGGTCCAATGAAATATTTCTATTTCAATTTATATATAAATGATGGGCTCTCGCAACTATTTGGCTCTCAATACTTCCCTCCTGAAATAGGCGATGAAAACATTCGATCCCTTCTATATTCCAACAGCACAGCACTGATGTATTTAACTCAGATTACCATTATGGTGATCGTCATTATTATAAAAAGATGCATATTGACCATGTTTACATCACAGCTGATACCAGGGCAGGGAGTGACAAAAATAAAAACTGAAACATGAGAATATGATCATCAGAAGAATACAAATCAGCACAGATGGAAGTAACTAAAAATACTGCAGCAGTCACCCTCTTAAAAACACTTTGGATGTCTGAGCAAACAACGTAACAGGTTCGGTGGCAAAATGATAGCAACCTCAGCATCGCCCGTCCTGTTTGGGAGAGGAGGTTGTATTGCAAACAGAGCAGCGACATACAGAAGGCTCTATTCCCCCATCAAAACAGAGAAAGCTTTGTCTAATGGTAAAAGACCTTCTTCCTCCGCAGATCTTAAAACACAGGCAGCTAAACTATGGAATAGGTGCTTGGGAACCAAGCTGTATAGGACTTGAAAAGCAAAGTTCGTGTTAAGTTTGCTGAATGGCAGATTTCACAGGAGTGAAAATGGGCAGATGAATACACAAATGAATAGCTGTGTAAAGTCCCAAAAATATTCCCACCAAAACTGGAAAAAAAGGTTTGCTGGATCAGGCCCATCGCCCATTTCGTCCAGCGTCCTGTTCTCAAAGTAACCAGCCAGGAGCCTGTGGGAAACCCACAAGCAGGAACTGGCTGCAACAGTACTCTCCTCACTTACAAATCATCATCATCATCATCATCAGGGATTTTTTTCAGCCGGAGCTCACAGGAGCTCAGCTCCAGAACCTCTCAAGTGAGTGCCATTGTCATTCTAAGAGAACAAGGGTGAAGTTCAGGGTGAGCTCCGCCACCTCTTTTTAATAGAAAAATAAAACTGATAATAATTTTATTATTTATATGGTGGTCGCCCCAGCCACTCTGGACAGCTCCCAACAAAATATTAAAGACACAATGAAACCTCAAGCATAAAAAACCTTATCTATACAGGGATGCCTTCTTCTAAAAGTCAGATAGTTGTTTATTTCCTTGACACCTGACGGGAGGATGTTCCACAGGGCGTGCGCCACTACTGAGAAGGCCCTCCTCTACCTGGTTCCCTGTAACTTCTGCTTCTCTCAGTGAGGCAACCGCCAAGAGGGTGCAAATTATAGCCTGATCCTCCAAATATCCTGGATTTGTTTGTTTTAAAGCCATCCAAATTGGTGGCCATCACAAAATACTGTGGGAGCAAATTTTTCAGTTCAACTATGTGTGTGTGAAGGACTGTTTTCCTTTGTCCGCCCTGATTCTTGCAGCGTTCAGCGGAGGCTTCCCCCCCTGCATTTTAGAAATCTAAAGGGACTGGTCCTAGTAAGGCTCTCTGGAAAATGCAATGAAGGCACATTAGACAACTATTTTGCTGAGAACAAGCAGGTCCCTGCTGGGGTGTCAGGATACCTGGGAATGACACACACACACCTGAACTCCATAATGGAAGAAAGGTCAGATATAAATGTACGACAAATCCAAAGAAGGTCTTAGAAAAGAACAAGGGTGTAGTGGCAAATTTGGAAGTGCAGAAACTCACCATGACAGCCCCTTAGCTATTTCCCCAGGGAGACCCTACATACCAAATTGATTTGGCTCAACATTACTGAAGTCCCCAGCTTAATTTTCTGGGTGTAAACACAATTGAACTCAACTTGTGAACCCCACCAAGCTTGGGCAAAAGATCTCCAAACTGCTGAAATGCAACTTTGAGCTTTCAGCTAGAAATGCAAACTTTTTTTTGCAAAAGAGTGCTATGATTTAAGTTGCTAGCATGGAGCCGGGACCCCATGTAAGAAAAGGAAGGAAACGTCTAGCCTCTGCTTCGACATTTTCCTAATCCGTCACTTGGAGTTCCTCTCAGCTAAGGTGTCACAAACAAATGTGAAACTCCTACTGTGTAGGGACATCATGGAGTATCCCATTCCAGAACCCTAGAGCTGTTCCTCCTCCACTACATCACGGGAAATGATAAAGTACAAAGAGAGACTCTGTCTGTGTGGACAACCCTGCATTGAGGGCCTGTGCCATTATTTATTGCAGTGCCCGTTATATATAGACCCAAGAGACCGATTTATAAAACCCCTGTTTACGAATGGAACACATTTGAATAGGGTGGAAAGGGTGAAATGGCTGCTGAGCGACGACTTTGTTACTTATAAAGTAGCACTCTATGCGCGGGCAGCTAAGAAGATCAGGAGGAAAGAGCTAGACAAAATAGTGGTCAACTGCAAAGGGGATTCGGATGTTTAATTTGGCACATCTTACCTGAGAATCTTCTGCTATTCTATTCTATTTAATGAAACAAATAATTTTAGTAGCCATGACCGTGGTTTTATTGTATATCTGCGCCCAATGATTTTTATGGTTATTGTTGTTGTTTTCTTTTTGTTCTCCTTCTGAATGATGCCATGGCCTATGGCTAGTGCAATAAAAAGTTTAATTGAAATTGAAAAGGATATACAGTGGTACCTCGGGTTACATACGCTTCAGGTTACATATGCTTCAGGTTACAGACTCCGCTAACCCAGAAATAGTGCTTCAGGTTAAGAACTTTGCTTCAGGGTGAGAACCGAAATCGTGCTCTGGTGGCGTGGCAGCAGCAGGAGGCCCCATTAGCTAAAGTGGTGCTTCAGGTTAAGAACAGTTTCAGGTTAAGAATGGACCTCCGGAATGAATTAAGTACGTAACCAGAGGTACCACTCTATTCCCAAAGACATGCTGGACTGTCGCTGTTTTGGATTCTAACCAGCACAAGTCTTTTCATTCATACCCAGCACCTCCAGTAATGTGCTGAAACTTAGGGGAAGGGCTGTAGCTCAGTGGTAGAGGCTGCACCTTGCATGCAGAAGTTCCCAGGTTCAATCCCCGGAATCTCCAGGTCAGAATGGGAGAGACCCCCTGCCTTCCTACAGAAGGAAGAAGCCTCCATCAAAGAAGACAAAGAAGATCGGCAAAATAAGCTATTGAACTACGCAGGACAAATTAGTCAAATCGAAAGAGGACTTTTATTCTTTTTAAAGGGGTAAATGTATAATGCATATTTTTTAAGCTTTGTGTATAGATTTCTACATTAGTATAACTTTTAAAAGCCACTTTTAATAAGATGAAGAAGGTTTTAAAATGGGATTGTTAAGATATAAGGTTCTATGGGCATGCATGAACAAGCACTAAACAATGGAACCAAAAGAGGGAGTGGAGGGATGTCAGCCAAAATTATGGTTTAAAAATTGGTTTATGCTGTTTCCTTTTCCTTTTTCTTTATGCATTGTTGTTATTTTTATGCATCGTTATTTTTACCTTTTTGTTATTTTTGGAAAATGAATAAAATGTGTTTTTTTTAATTAAAAAAAAGGGAGAGACCCTCTGCCTCAAACCCTGAAGAGCCACTGCCAGTCAGTGTAGGCAACACTGAACTAGATGGACCAATGGCCTTACTCTGTATAAGGCAGCTTCCTATGTTTCTACGCTCTCGCTGCAACGTTCTTTAGATTCCAGCGTGGGCCTCCCATCGCCAATTTCACAGCAATGTTCTGAACTGCAGATATTTTCCAGAGATTTCTTACATCTTTGACTACTCCCCTTCCAGTTCAGACCACATTGAAAGGAAGAAGAAAAAGGAGGGGTGTTTTATAGGAGTTAGACCTAGATATTTAAAGGGGGGCGAGGTTTCCTTTAAGGAGGGGGGGCAGTGCTTAAAAGTAAGGGGGAAAGGGACATTTATGTTATAAACATTTTTAGTGATTTGTCCTTGTAATAAAAAAGCAAGAGTAGAGAAAAGAGAATAAAGTTTCTCCCGGTTTGGTTTCCTTTTTTCATTTCCTTTGCTGGAATACAATTTGGGAACATCTGAAGAGGAAGGCAGAAAATTGGATTTGCTGCCTGCCAAGATTGTCCAACATGGAAGTTTGTTATTTAACAGCGCCCCCTGGAGGGAACACCTTTTCCCCTTTTTCATTTCAGCTCATATTTTCTATTTTTTTAAAAAAAAAACACAACCCTCTGAGAGCATCCCCTCCAGAGACCATGTGTCTGGGAATTGTTTCCAGGTGTTCTCAGAACCTTACCTGTACAGTGTTGCTTTGAGAACAGAGGAATTCTATAATAGATTTCCATAACAGTTTCCTATTTCCTAATCCATCCACTCTGCTAAGTACTTTTGGACTGACGTTTTAATATCCTCCCCATCATCCCATTTTAGCTGAAAACACTGTTGTAATTTATAAAAGTAGATAATAATTTGTGACATGCCACAAAAGTTCCAGTAAAATGTATACACACACACACACACACACACACACACACACACACACTATATATATATATATATATATATGCAGGTTTTGGTGTCTTCGGGTGTCTTCCCGTGTAAGAGTCGGGGTGTCTGTGCGACGTTTCGACGAGGTCTCACTCGTCATCTTCAGGCTGGTGCTTTCGGCTTCTTGTTACTGGAACAGAGCAGAGTCTGGTGTTTGAGTTCCTATAAATACTGTTGAGGGGTGTGGTGTATAGCCTCCAACGTTCTGGGCAGAGAGGAAGTTCCTAGATTAGTGTGCCTTTTCTTCTTTTGTTCCTTAATTACTTGAGGGATATCTTGGGTGATTTCATGAGTGATATTCTGAATATCACTGGGTGGGTCATTAATTACTTGAGGGATATCTTGGGTGATTTCATGAGTGATATTCTGAATATCACTGGGTGGGTCATTAAGTGTAGATTAGTTGCTAAAGCTCTCGTGTCTTGACCTCTTGAGCTTGTGAAGAGTTTTTCTGAGAAGATGGCTGTGCTGCATTTAGTTGTGCTCTGGCTTGGCTTCGTGTATAGGGGCGAGCTATGGTTTTGTGCCTTGTGCCAGCCAGATCTGTGTAGGGATTGCAGGGGGGTGCAGCATCCGGAGGTGCCACTATAGTTTGGTTGCTGGATGGAGTCTGTAATATGTCTGTGGAGAGGGTCTGGGTTTGGGTCTGGTGTGGTTGATTGGTGACGGCGTTCTGTGTGCCTCTGGTTCTGGTGTCGGTTTTTGTGGGGAGGGCTAATTTCCAGATGTCTGGCAGGCGGGACGTGTCGTCACGCTTGTTCATGTTGTGAGGGTGTTTCTCTATCTCGATGGCTTCCATGATTATTCTCTTGTGGTGATGTTCCATGTTAAAGAGCAATTTGGAATCTGCAAAATTAATTTCGTGTCCTGTTTCTTTCATGTGTTGGAAAAGAGAGGAAGTTTTTTCTTCTTTTTTGACGGCATTCTTGTGTTCTGCGATACGTGCATTTATTCGTCTGTTTGTTTGTCCAATGTACGTGGCTGGGCAGACTTTGCAGGGTATTTCATAGACCCCTTGGTTTTCCAGCTGGATTTTGTCTTTTGGGTTTCTGAGGATATTGGCTATTTTTTGGTTGGTGCAGAAGGCTGTTTTGATATTGTGTTTATGGAGGATTTTGCTGATTTTGTCTGTAGTGCCCTTGATATAAGGAAGGAGGGCCATGCCATTGTTTTCTTCTGTGTCTTGGTTTTTGGGGGGTGTTTCTTTTTGGATTAGCTTCGTAACCCTGTTTTTCTGGTATCCATTGGCGATTAACACATTTGAGAGATTCTGTAACTCAGTTGTCAAGTGGTCTTTGTCAGCCAGGCGTTTGGTTCTGGAGATGAGAGTCTTGGCTACGGAGTTTATTTGTGCAGGGTGGTGGTGTGATTGTGCATGTAAGTAGCGGTTGGTGTGTGTTTTTTTCCGGTAGATAGTGTGTCCTAGGGAGCCATCAGGTTTTTTGTAGATTAGGACGTCAAGAAAGGGGAGTTGGTTGTTGTCTTCTATTTCCATAGTGAATTGTATTTTGGGGTGTAGGCTGTTGAGATGTGTGAGGAAGCTATCTAGTTTTTCTTTCCCGTGTGGCCAAATTACAAAGGTGTCGTCAACATATCTGAGCCAAAGTTTGGGTTTGTGTTCTGACTTGTCTAAAGCATTGGTTTCAAAGTGTTCCATGTACAGATTTGCGATGACCGGTGAGAGGGGTGATCCCATGGGTGCTCCTTCTATCTGTTTGTATCTTTGTCCATTGTGGATGAAGTACGTGTTGGTTAGGCAGTGGTTGGTCAGGTCCAGGATGTATTTGGGGGGGTTGTATTTGTTTTGAATGGCTGTCAAGGCTTCATTAATGGGCACTTGAGTGAAGAGAGATACAACATCGAAGCTCACAAGTAGGTCATCGGGATGTAGGTATTGTTTCTTTATTGTTTCTATGAACTGGAAGGAGTTAGTAACGTGTGAAGCGATGGATTCTGCATAGGGCTGAAGTTGCTTAGCGAGAAATTTAGCGAGATTTTGTAGAGGTGAGCCTATGGAGCTGACTATTGGTCTGAGTGGTGTTCCTTCTTTGTGTATCTTGGGGAGACCGTAGAGTTTGGGGCATCTGGATGATTTTTCTCTGGGGATGATTCTTAGCTGGATTTCTTCACTGATAGGAGAGGCTTTTATTTTGGATTTGGTGGTTTTTTCCAGATAGGTGGTGGGATCTGTTTTTATAGGTTGGTAGGTAGGGTCTTGGAGTAGATTTGATAGTTTTGCTTGGTAGTCCGATGTGTTCATCACAACAGTGGCGTTGCCTTTGTCTGCTGGGAGAATGATTATGTTGTTGTCTTTCCTCAGGTTGGTGAGTGCTTTCTGTTCTTCTTTGTGTAAATTGCTTCTGGGTGGTTTGCTGGAGCAGAGGATGTTGGTGACTTCAAGTCTGATTTTATTGGCTTCATCTGGGTCGATTTTGGTCAGGCTAGCTTCGACTCCGCATATGATGTTTTCCGTGGGGATGCGTCTCGGGGCGACTGCAAAGTTGAAACCTTTGGAGAGTACTTTGGTTTCAGTTGGGGTGAGGATCCTGTTTGATATGTTATGTACTGTTTGTTTCATGGGTTGTTGTGGAGGGTGGCTGGGCTTCTGGCGTTTTTCTAGTTTGTAGAGTTTGTTGGTGTGTCTGTCTGTCTTATGTGAGGTCTCAGTTTCAGCTCTCCAGACGGCTAGTTGTTTGCATTTGTCCCAGAGTGCAGGGTGGATTTTGTTGCATAGTTTGAGGTGAAGAGTGAGCAGATCTTTGTTGGTTTGGTTTAGTAGGTATCTTTTCTTATGTATTTCGTTTCTGATTAGGGATAGTTCAGTTCGTTTCAGGATCCTTTCGGTAGCTGGGGTTTTAGAGTGGAATTTAAGTTGGAAGCATGTGGGAGTTAAGTTGTTGTCTCGGCAGTTGCGTAGGAACAGGAGATCACATAAGATGGTGGCTCTTCGGATAAATAAACAAATAAATAAAATAAACTCAAATAAATAAACTCCGTAGCCAAGACTCTCATCTCCAGAACCAAACGCCTGGCTGACAAAGACCACTTGACAACTGAGTTACAGAATCTCTCAAATGTGTTAATCGCCAATGGATACCAGAAAAACAGGGTTACGAAGCTAATCCAAAAAGAAATGGATACCAGAAAAACAGGGTTACGAAGCTAATCCAAAAAGAAACACCCCCCAAAAACCAAGACACAGAAGAAAACAATGGCATGGCCCTCCTTCCTTATATCAAGGGCACTACAGACAAAATCAGCAAAATCCTCCATAAACACAATATCAAAACAGCCTTCTGCACCAACCAAAAAATAGCCAATATCCTCAGAAACCCAAAAGACAAAATCCAGCTGGAAAACCAAGGGGTCTATGAAATACCCTGCAAAGTCTGCCCAGCCACGTACATTGGACAAACAAACAGACGAATAAATGCACGTATCGCAGAACACAAGAATGCCGTCAAAAAAGAAGAAAAAACTTCCTCTCTTTTCCAACACATGAAAGAAACAGGACACGAAATTAATTTTGCAGATTCCAAATTGCTCTTTAACATGGAACATCACCACAAGAGAATAATCATGGAAGCCATCGAGATAGAGAAACACCCTCACAACATGAACAAGCGTGACGACACGTCCCGCCTGCCAGACATCTGGAAATTAGCCCTCCCCACAAAAACCGACACCAGAACCAGAGGCACACAGAACGCCGTCACCAATCAACCACACCAGACCCAAACCCAGACCCTCTCCACAGACATATTACAGACTCCATCCAGCAACCAAACTATAGTGGCACCTCCGGATGCTGCACCCCCCTGCAATCCCTACACAGATCTGGCTGGCACAAGGCACAAAACCATAGCTCGCCCCTATACACGAAGCCAAGCCAGAGCACAACTAAATGCAGCACAGCCATCTTCTCAGAAAAACTCTTCACAAGCTCAAGAGGTCAAGACACGAGAGCTTTAGCAACTAATCTACACTTAATGACCCACCCAGTGATATTCAGAATATCACTCATGAAATCACCCAAGATATCCCTCAAGTAATTAATGACCCACCCAGTGATATTCAGAATATCACTCATGAAATCACCCAAGATATCCCTCAAGTAATTAAGGAACAAAAGAAGAAAAGGCACACTAATCTAGGAACTTCCTCTCTGCCCAGAACGTTGGAGGCTATACACCACACCCCTCAACAGTATTTATAGGAACTCAAACACCAGACTCTGCTCTGTTCCAGTAACAAGAAGCCGAAAGCACCAGCCTGAAGATGACGAGTGAGACCTCGTCGAAACGTCGCACAGACACCCCGACTCTTACACGGGAAGACACCCGAAGACACCAAAACCTGCATTCCTATACCCGTGAAAATCTACGAAAGCATATATATATATATATACACACACAATATATAGATAGATAGATGATAGATAGATAGATAGATAGATGATAGATAGATAGATAGATAGATAGATATAGATATAGATATAGATATAGATATAGATATAGATATAGATATAGATATAGATATAGATATAGATATAGATATAGATATAGATATAGATATAGATATAGATATAGATATAGATATAGATATAGATATAGATATAGATATAGACACACTCACCCATATCCTGTTTCCTTCTAAACTTTTCCATCATCTATCTTCCTTGTCAATTTCTCCATCTCAAGGATATCATAAAGGTCAACAAATAAAGTCTGAGGGTTATTCCGCTTTTTTCTCAGTCACTAATCTGGCCACCATCACAAGCTTTGCCACTAGAGAGAAAAATCTTTCTGAATCCAGTCTCAGTCTAAAACTGGTCGCCTCATAAACAGCTGCCATGCATTGTGCCAGCAAATACTGCGATGTTGGCTCTGACTCCAGTGATGCATGCCTTTGTTACCTCTTGATCGGACTACATAGCCTATGGTGGGGCTGCCTTTCAAAAGTGTTTGGAAGCTTCAGCTGCAGCCAGGTTGCTGACCGGAGCTGGTTACAAGCAGCAGACGTCTTCCCCATTAAAACAACTTCACTGGCTACTGGTCTGTTTCTGGGCCAGTACAGGTTACCAACTATAAAAGCCCTACATGGCTTGGGCCTAGATTACCTGAAAGACAATTCCTCAAAAGTCTTGGCTTCCAGGCCCTTGATCATCTTGGTTGCCCTCCTCTGCACATGTTCCAGCTTGTCAATATCCTTCTTAAACTGGTGCCCAGGTTGGACACAGTATTCCAGGTATGGTCTGACCAAGGTAGAATATCGTGGGACTATGACTTCCCTAGATTGGGACAACTCGTCAGATGGCTAGGGTATTATTATTATTATTATTATTATTATTATTATTATTATTATTAACTGTGGTTTAAACCACAGAGCCTAGGACTTGCCGATCAGAAGGTCGGCGGTTCAAATCCCTACAACGGGGTGAGCTCCCATTGCTCGGTCCCTGCTCCTGCCAACCTAGCAGTTCGAAAGCGTGTCAAAGTGCAAGTAGATAAATAGGTACTGCTCTGGCGGGAAGGTAAACGGCGTTTCCGTGCGCTGCTCTGGTTCGCCAGAAGCAGCTTAGTCATGCTGGCCACATGACCCGGAAGCTGTACGCCGGCTCCCTCGGCCAATAAAACGAGATGAGCGCCGCAACCCCAGAGTCGGTCACGACTGGACCTAATGGTCAGGGGTCCCTTTACCTTTACCTATGACTTCCCTTGATCGGGACAACCTGACAGATGGCTAGGGTATTATTATTATTATTATTATTATTATTATTATTATTATCCCTATTTTTATCAGAGAAATGTTGGAGGAGGATATGTTGAACAGAGTGGAACTTGCTTGAGGATAAACACGCCCAGGATTGCACTCTTAATAGCATATTCGCTTCAGGTTTTTCTGTTACAACAAAAGCAACCCAGTAGACTGTGTGGGGTATAAATAGTAAAATTATCATTATGGAATGGGACGTCCCTATTTCCATCGGAGAAATGTCGGAGCGTATGTCCCTGCAGATCTCCACACTTGGGCAATATTTGAAAGAGTGATAGAGGGGCATTCAGGTGCTCTGAGCCCAAGCTCTCTTCCTTTTTACCACGTTCTGGGAAAAGATAATTTCTTTTCAAAGCGGGGACATGCATGACAACAAAAGACAGGAAATGCAGTCTATTCCACACACCCTTCCTATTCACAACATCATGAAGTGCAGCGCAGAAAGCCTTTCAACATTCACATGTATTTCCTAGTGTCAATCAGCTGGGATCTGACTTGTTATTGTGACTTGCACAAAGGCTGTTGTGTTCCTTTGTCTGCCCCTTATTCCCTGCATGTAAATGCCCATGTTCCGACCTGGGCTGTGAAATGCCAAAAAAGTCATCAATCTTGCATAAAAGGCAGAAGTGCAGAGGTTCTTTGTAGCGACACAGGTCGCCCCAACCACATTATATTTGCATGACTGTTGCCTTCATTCCATTGCCCCATGACTAAGGGCAAATCTACACTGTGCCTTTAAGGCACATGACTTCCCCCAAGGAATTCTGGGACGTGGAATTCCAGCACTCAGCAAACTGCACTTCCCATGATTCAGTGGGGGGAGAACCATATGCTATTCAGGAGTCAGCACACTTTTTCAGCAGGGGGCCAGTCCACTGTCCCTCAGACCTTGTGGGGGGCCGGATTATATTTTGGGGAAAAACATGAACGAATTCCTGTGCCCCACAAATAACCGAGAGATGCATTTTAAATAAAAGCACACATTCTACTCATGTAAAAACACCAGGCAGGCCCCACAAATAACCCAGAGATGCATTTGAAATAAAAGCACACATTCTATTCATGTAAAAACACGCTGATTCCCGGACCGTCCAGGGGCCAGATTTAGAAGGCGATTGGGCCTGATCCGGCCCCCGGGCCTTAGTTTGCCTACCCATGTGCTATATATTTCCCCTGAATATCCTTTTAATGCTTTGTTTTTGCTTCATGAAAATTTTTCACAGCTTGAACAACAAAAACCAAAAACCTCAGAGCAGTTTACAAAAAAATGAAACAATAATATTATCAATAAAAAAAATTAACAACAATAATTTAAGACTTTGAAGAAGTTAAAATAACAATCTAAAAACAAATCAAAACTTGCATCTACTTTCTAAATATCTGGGTAGACTTGTTTAAACAAAAAGTTTTTTGGCAGGTGCTGAAAAGAGTACAATCATACCTGGGAAATCAAACGCTTTGCGACTCAAACGTTTTGGCTCCCGAACGCCACAAACCCAGAAGTGAGTGTTCCGGTTTGCAAATGTTCTTTGGAACCTGAGCATCCAGCGTGGGTTCCGATTGGCTGCAGGAGCTTCCTGCAGCCAATTGGAAGCTGTGCCTTGGTTTCCGAACGTTTTGGAAATTCAAAGGACTTCTGGAAGGGAGTGCGGTCGACTTCCAAGGTACGACTTTACAGTGAAAGCACCTGCCTAGTATCAACAGGCAGGGAGTTCCAAAGTGTGGGCACTGCTATAACAATGTTGTTCCAACTGAAGTGGTCTGAAAACACACCATTATACATATATATCAGGGTTTGCAATGTTCCTGGTGAAGTTTTATGCATCCCAGCAGACTTCTCTGGAAACATTGTGTGCGCTTTACTGAGAGCAGGAGAAGGAAAGGAGATCGGGGGCAGGAAAGCTTTGCTTGAAAGAAGCATTTAAGATATGGCCAAGTCCTCTTTACATGGGTTTAGGAGGGGTAAAATCACTTCTTTCTCCCCTTTCTCCAAAAGAGAGGGAGAGGGAGAGAGAGAGAGCGCTCAAATTCCAAAGGAGAAAGGTTGAGAGAGTGAGGAGCTGAATCTCATTTTACCTGCATTCCTTTGTCACCGTGTGACTCGGACTAGTAAATGATTCCTTTCACTAGCCAATAAAACCAAATCAAAAGCAGACTTAGAGAAGCGGGAAGAGGGGAGATCATCTTCAAGTTAAAACCTTCACCAATTCGCTGTGCTGGGACTTGAGGCGAAGGCCTGGGATTCAAGGGGAGGCTGTACACTTTGAATGCAGACGGTTGAGTCCCCAGGTTTATTTTATATTTAAAAAAAATACTTTATTCAACTTTTTTGAAAATATAAATTAAAAATAAAGCAGCAGCACACCGAGCGAGGAGGCCTGCACTGAGCGAGTGAGGGCGCATGCGCCGCTCCCGCCAAGCATCGGCTCGGTTCTTACCCTTTTAGCCTTCTGGTGCCCCGCAGAATTCGGTGCCTGCAGGGTAAAAAGGAAAAAACAGAGCCAATGCTCAGCAGGAGCGGCACATGCACCCTCGCTCACTCAGCACGCTCGTTCGATGTTCCACGGACTTTCACCTGGCACCCTTCAGAACTTGGTGCCCTGGCACCCCACGCTACTAGTCTCTATGGGTAAGACGGGCCTATCAAGATGAAGAGAGAGAATAAAAAGTCTGTTGTCAGGAACACGTTGGGATCAGGGGAGCAGGTATTATCCTTTAGACCTGTATAACCATCAGACATTTTCCATATTTTCCTCAAATGGGTCCTTTGAATTTTGGTCCCCTGGTTCCCCTTGGTTTGGGGGTTAATTTATCTGAAAGAGCACCTTGCCAAACTTTCCTGGTGACACCAGTCAATATTTACATTCTGAAGTGTCTTCAAATTCTGAGCTGCCGCTGCTCTTGCACTTGAGAGTAAACGACTCAACAACTCTTTATGAATAAGATTTGAATGTCTATCCAGAAACATATATAACAGTACCAGAGTCACTGCTATTTTTCTAGAAAAAGAGGTGCTGGAACTCACCATGGATGCCTCCCTTGTTCTCTTATAATGGCAATGGTGCCCACCCGAGAGGTGCCAGAACTTAGTTCTGGTGAGTTCCAGATGAACAAAAGCCCTGATCAGAGTCCAAGATGGATGTCTCCATTGACTGGTAATCTCACTTATCTCGTGGGATACTAAAACACTTCTACCTGGGGTAAATCCCACCCCATCCCATTATGTTCCATTCCATTTATAAATAATTTCCTTTGTACCATCCAGAAGCAGGTAGCAATAAAAACATCAACAATAAAAGCATATCTAAATACAATTTCCAGCCCACAGCAGATGAAGATTGGAATGAAAAGATTGGTGGAAGGGAAAGTGTCTCCAGTTTTAAAGGATCAAGTAGGAGAAGATGGGAAATACCTCTGTCTAAGATCTTGGGAGAACCACTGGCAATCTAGTGGTTATTGACTACAACTCCCAGCATCCCTTTCCAGGGGTAATGTGGGAGTTGGGGGAAAGGCTCAGTGGAAGAGCTTCTGCTTTGCATGCAGAAAAGACCCAGTTTCAACCCCCAACATCTCCAGCTTGGTTTTGGAAATGACCACTGTTTGAAACCCTGGAGAGCTGCTACCAGTCAGTGTTGGTAATACTGAGCTAGCTGGACCAGTGGTCTGCCTCAGGGTAGGGCCACGTCCTATGAGTGAGCCAGTGTGGTCTAGTGGTTAAGAGTGGTAGTCTCGTAATCTGGTGAACCGGGTTCGATTCCCGCTCCTCCACATGCAGTTGCTGGGTGACCTTGGGCCAGTCACACTTCTTTCAGCCTCACTCACCTCACAGAGTGTTTGTTGTGGAGGAGGAAGGGAAAGGAGAATGTTAGCTGCTTTGAGACTCCTTCGGGTAGTGATAAAGCAGGATATCAAATCCAAACTCTTCTTCTTCTCTTCTAGTTTCCTGCTTGGCAGGGGGTTGGACTCGATGGCCCTTGTGGTCTATTCCAACTCTATGATTCTATGATTCTATGTTCATGCATAGGTTCCCCCCACACACACACACACCTGTGGCCCGTTCCACAGAACAGAGTCATTTTAATTTGGCATGAAACAGAAAGCCTAGCACCATTCACAATATTGTTTTGGATAAAATGTTTAAGGGCATGCATAGACACAAACAACCCACCCACATCCAATACTGCATGATAGAGGAAGAGGCTACCAGAGAACCTAGCTTTCTACCTGAGGGGGATTGTTGTATGTGCAAAAATGATATTCAGTTGTGTAAACGCTCCACCGTCTCAACAGAACCACAGAGTGGTTCAGCCATGACATAGATTTTAGCAGCCTGGTATTATTATTGGGACGCGGGTGGTGCTGTGGTCCAAACCACTGAGCTTCTTGGGATTGCTGATCAGAAGGTCGGTAGTTCGAATCCCCGCGACGGGGTGAGCTCCCGTTGCTTTGTCCCTGCTCCTGCCAACCTAGCAGTTAGAAAGCACGCCGAAAAGTCCAAGTAGATAAATAGGTACCGCTCCGGCAGGAAGGTAAACAGCATTTTCGTGCACTGCTCTGGTTCGCCAGAAGCGGCTTAGTCATGCTGGCCACATGACCCGGAAACTGCAGACAAACACCGGCTCCCTTGGCCAGTAAAGCGAGATGAACGCTGCAACCCCAGAGTCGTCTGCAACTGGACTTAATAGGCAGCCGATCCTCCATCTGTGGCCTTGGTTGAACTGTAGGCACATCAAAATAAGTTTCTGGGGGAAAACAGAAGCCTTTTTTATTAGGAATTTTAGGTGCAGAAATACCAAAGGATCAGAAAAGACAGTTTTCTGTACACAACGATGGCAGCGTGGATACTTTTGGCCCAGAGATAGAAGGAAGACGAAGTCCCAACCAGAGACAAGTGACTGGTGAAGATGATGGGTTATGCCAACATGGCGAAATTGGGCGTTGCCATACTAAACAATCAATTGCTTACAAATGCGGAACAAGTATTATGTGGCAGCTGACACGGGTCAACTTATTTCTCCTGTAATTTCTTTATTTAATTTTATTTTTTAAAAGAGTTTTGGTCCTAAGCAAAACAGAAACCCCCTAACCCAGGGGTCAGCAACCTGCAGCCCCCAAGCCGAGCTGCCTGCTCGGTGAGTCCCCGCACGCTGTGCTAAACCAGCACAGCGTGGAGCAGGGACTCGCTTCCGCAGCGCAGGAAATCACATCTGCGCAGAAGCGATCTGGCCCATGGAGTGATCTCCGTGGGAGTGAACCGGCCCAGGCGAGGTAAACCTTGCCGATCCCTGTCCTAACCAGACCCTGGATATGAGCTCCTTCTTTCCTCCCATCACCATGAAAGAAATTTTATATGCCCCAACTCAGTTTTGCTTTACCCATCAAGCCTTGGCAAATGTTGGGTTTTGCAAGTAATGATTACATATTCTTAATGGGAAACTAATCCTCTTTGCTCCTTGCCAAATTTCCATTGTCTCCATCGAGCCGCACACGTCCGTAATCCTATAATTTTCTTGGAACAGGGTATGTCTCAAGAAAGCCCTAGGGTTGTTACACCTCTGCATAACAGTCTCTCAGTCACACCCACAATTAACTAACACACACAGAAGTGTCGCATATTGTACCCTACCCTGCACGACAAAAATACCAATTCATAATAATCATGACATTGTTCACCTTGCTTCTTCCAATGAGCCTCATGTGAAGTCAAGAGGCAGGATAGAACTCATTTCTTAGGGTTCTTTAGCTTTATATCGGACTGGACAACCCGCCAAACTGAGCAGCGCTGGGGACCTTTTGGCCCTCCAGGTGTTTTTAGAGTACAATTCCCATAATTCCCTGGCTATCAGCCCTGCTGAGTTAGAGCCAGTAGTGTAGCGACAGATTCAGAAGCACAGGGCCCCCATCATGAGAGCTGCAACAATGATAAGAGTTAGGGACGCATTGCCATGATCCGTGTGGGTCTCTCTGTGTTGCCAGAACTACTGTTTTCTGTGCATGGGCCACTGAGTTGGAGTGCTCCAATATTTTCCATCAGAGTGAGATTAAGTTGAAGCGCCACTGCATGTAGCAGAACTTGCACCCGATTCTCTTGACATTGAAGCACCTCGTGCTTTTCCTGTTGTTGGGATACTGCCAGGGAGATAAAGTCCATCATGGCCCCCAGCCGGCTGCCGGACGATCCATCGACCTCCCGTAGACACGCAGTATCAGCAATTAGCGACATGAGCTCCAGAACATTCTAGAGCCAATGCACACTTTTTATCAGCAGATAATGCACAGCCAAAAGTTGCACTCAGGAGAGCATTATTTACAAGTTTTATTCGGCGTTGATCAGAACAAAGAAAGACATGACTGCCTGCGTCAGTGTCTCCAGACAGAGAGAAAGAAAGCAAAGACACAACAGAAACATCCTGTAAAAACAGGAAATACGCAGGCTGTGACACAAACATCCTGCTCCCTTTTAAGGTGGAACGGAAATATCCTAACATCTCCGTGTACCTAAATGCTTAGCTTTGGAGCATACAGGAACAACTCCTCCTCAGGATTCATAGGTGCCAACTCCCTGGGACCCTGGGTGCCCAAGCACCCGCAAAATTCCCCATGAAGGAGCTGGGCACCCACAAATTTTGGCACCAGTTGCCATGCATGTTGCATGGCACCCACGGCCCTGGGCACCAATGATTGTGGGGCCAAGATGGCACTCCTGTTGGGATTATTCACATGCACCTTCTCCAGAGTGACCCTAGGAGCCAATCCTCAGTGGCCGATTCACCTCCTTTCATTCTGATGGGCTCCAATCAGCATAAAGGGTGTGAAGAAGACTTCTTCTCAGTAGCTAAGAAGCTCCCCTTTCATGCTTTCATTTAGGATGCTGCAGACGGGGCCCCTGCTGCAGAAATTGTAATGAGTCTTTCACACAAACATATACCCAGAACTCTGGGCCACTACCCCTCTGCTCCCAGGTATGTGGATATTGGATTGCAACTTAAGTTACCAGTTGCAGAGTTGGAGCTGTTGGAGAGGGAGATGATTTCCATGCCCCACTTGTAGGCTTCTAAGAGGCACCTGACTGGTGACTGTGGGGAAAAGGAGGCTGCACTAGATAGAACAGGCATAAGGTGCCTAAATCCCAAGGGAGCAGAAAAGACTATTTATGTATGCGACCACGGCTGCGTGGATGTTATTGGCCCAGAGATGGAAAGAAGATGAACTCCCTTCCAGAGAAGAATGGCAGATTAAATTGATGGATTATTGCAAAATGGCAAAAATGACTGGAAGAATCAGAAATCAGGAAGACCAAAATTTTAATAAGGAAGGGGGGGTATTTAGAATGTATCTTAAAAGCAATTGTAAACAACTAAAACCGTTAGTAGGATTGGTATAATAGTTTAATGGTGAATTTTGGATCTAATGGAGATGTAAAAGAATTGGATTATCATAAAAGATGCAGAAGGAAATGATTAACAATAGGACCCACAAAGGGGAGGAGGAAAGTCCAGGAGATTCTTTGGTATCTTGTCTTTATGTTGTATGTTGGATATGTGATTGTAAAACTTTAATCTGAAAACCAGAGAGAGAAAGAGAGAGAACAGGCATAATGAGCTGCACAAACAAAGGAAAGTCCCTTAAATGCCAAGTGTAAAGTCCACCAAGGGATGCACATTTAACTAATCTTGTGCAAGGGCAACCTTGAGCTATCTCAGCATCAGGTGCTGAGGACGCTAAGCAGACTGAGCAGGAATAAGGGCCATGTTTCTTTCTGAGCCACCTTTCAGGGGCCACATGCTGGTGGCAGGCAGGGCCAACAGCAAAAGCGAATGTAATTTTAGAAGGAAAACATGAATGCACAAAAAAGAGGTGTCAACACCATTGTCTTGGAACAGGGTGCCTTTCGAATGTTGCAATAATATTCCTTTGACCTTGTCGTAACCCAGCAGCAGGGAAGCTCTAGCCAACCAGTCCTTCCCATTTGGACCACAAGGCTTTTTGGGCTAAGCCAGGCCCCAAAACTGGATGTCATATATGACATCAGATACAGAGAGGATCAGGTAAGATGTCAAGAAGCAGGTGATCAGGTGATTGGTGGCATCTGCAATGACTGGAGTGCTGCAGTAGGCAAAAACAGGTCACCTGACACCATGGTGAGGCAGAGTGATTGACAGGCGATTGACTCAGCCTACAGAGGTTGGGGAAGATAAGGCTCTTGCCAGCTGGATGGACTCGGTTTCCCACCCCTGTCATAGCCTGAGCAATATAGGGAGAGAAATAAGAGACCCAAATTCTGAACTGCAATAAAGATCTTATACTGCTAAGAACCAGTGTCAGGGGAAACCCCATTGAACACACCTGGGTTTACCTCTGAGTAAACCTGTGTAAGAGAATGTACTCTCAGACAGAATTTATGAACTCACTCCTCCTTGTCAATTTCTCTTTCTTTCTTTCTTTCTTTCTTTCTTTCTTTCTTTCTTTCTTTCTGTAATTCAGGGAGATTAAGATGTATAGCCTGTAAATTGGCTAAACTTTTCCAGACCCACTCTAATGGGGTTGCTTTTTTCCCTCTAAACTTAAAGAAAGAAAAGAAAAACCAATAACTTTCCCTTAACGTGACCCATATGGAAATATAAAGTTATATTTTCAATGTAGACTAGATGATGTGTGACATTTCGCCCCAAATTAAGACCCGTGCTCTCCGCCAGCAGCACTGCAATTCCAATGAGGCCAAATATATTTCCCCAGCCAAAGTGATTTGGGTCACCTTGAGGTGCCTTTGGTGACTCTGGAGATGTCCTGCCACAGAAACGGGGAACTGGTAGCCCCACAGATTCCAACAAGATGGACCATGGAGCCAGTGTGATGTAGTGGTTAAGAGCGGTGGACTCATAATCTGGTGAACCGAGTTCGCTTCCCCGCTCCTCCACATGCAGCTGCCGGGTGACCTTGGGCTGGTCACACTTCTCTGAAGTCTCTCAGCCTCACTCACCTCACAGAGTGTTTGTTGTGGGGGAGGAAGGGAAAGGAGAATGTTAGCCGCTTTGAGACTCCTTCGGGTAGTGATAAAGCAGGATATCAAATCCAAACTCCTCCTCCTCCTCTTCTTCTTCTTCTTCTTCTTCTTCTTCTTCTTCTTCTTTGAGTGTTTCAAGCATGAAAGGAGTGGCTGGGGTTTTTTTTGGATGGGGACATAAGAAGAGCTTTTCTGCTGACCAGGTCAAAAGTCCCATCTAATCCAGATCCTGTTCTCACAGGGACTAACCAGATGCCTCAATGGGAAGCCCACAAGCAGGCCCACACACATACCCCTTGCGATTCTCAGACTGACTACCTCAAACAGTGGAGAGGCAGAACATAGCCATTAGGGCTAGTAGTCACTGGTAGCCTTCTCTAGGTAAAGGTAAAGGGACCCCTGACCATTAGGTCCAGTTGTGGCTGACTCTGGGGTTGCGGCGCCCATCTTGCTTTATTGGCCGAGGGAGCCGGCGTACAGCTTCCAGGTCATGTGGCCAGCATGACTAAGCCGCTTCTGGTGAACCAGAGCAGTGCACGGAGATGCCGTTTATCTTCCCACCGGAGCGGTACCTATTTATCTATTTGCACTTTGACGTGCTTTCGAACTGCTAGGTTGGCAGGAGCAGGGACCGAGCAACGGGAGCTCACCCCGTCGTGGGGATTCGAACCGCCGACCTTCTGATCGGCAAGCCCTAGGCTCTGTGGTTTAACCCACAGTGCCACCCGCGTCCCTTGTCTAACCCCCCTTTAAAAGCTGTTCAGGTTGGTGGCTGTCATTGCTTCCCGTGGCAGAGAATTCCAAAGTTTAACTATGTGCTGTGTGAAGAAGCTCTTTCATTCCTCTGGCCTGAATCTCCCAAACCTTCAGCATCATTGGTTTATGACGGGTTCTGAAGCTGCCAGAAAGAAAGAAAGGAGTTTCACTTTCGGTCACTATCGCTGTTTCCAATCTGCGCCGCAGTCTTTTCCCCTCAACCTTGAGGCATTCCTTTTATCCTCGTGTCTATGCCCACCTTAGCTGCTTTGCTCTGTTCCGGAACCATCCGCAAGCCACACACATTTTATGTCGTGGAGACGGAACCCCGTTCGACACTCTCCCTTCTCTCCCCCCACCGAGCCCCCAATGCTGGTTTCTGAGATCATTTGCCTGAGGTAATTAGATTTCCACAGAGAGCTCCCTAATTGGCCTTCTCGATCATTGGGTTGTCTGCACAGTAATAGCAAAAAATGGCAGCGTTAATTTTCCTCAGCTGTATCAGGCCATATATCAAGGGCCCACTTCCCCTCACCCCCACCCTGCTCCCGATTCTTCAAATAAGATTGCCTCACTCTCTTATTTGGGTTTCATATTATAGATGATAAATTCTGCCTCCCTCCTCTCTTTTAATTTGACCCCCAACTGTTGAAACTGACGTCAAGCAGGCCAACACAAACCCTATACCCCTCTAATGGCTTCGTATGAAAGAGATGGCAGGTGGAATTGATAAGACAAGGGTCACTTTCACCTTGCTTTGCCTGAGAGCTTAGCAGAACAGTCCGCAGAATTTTATTTTATTTTTTAAGAAGGAAACCTTGTCAATTTCATGGTTTGCAGCAACAAGGCGTGCTGCCTGTATCTGTATATGCTACACACCTTAATGAAAATGAAATTGGCATGCATTTCACTCCTTCACCACACAGACAATTTTTCTAACTAAAGCTGTTGAGGTGTGTTCTTTCTCCCACCATCTAGCAGCAGAATGACAGCTCTCTTCGGCCAAATGATTGCCATCAAAAACTTCTCAAGGGCTGGAGGAACCGGTTCCACCAGGAAGGACCACTGAAGGGCAACTTCTGTGCTGGAAAAATTGACTGAAGCCAGAATTTCAGAAACACCTCCTGCCCCGGACGGAAACATTTCAGTCCAAACCTAAAGTCTAAAAGAAACGTGAATCACCGCCAGAGGTTTGGGTGCAACTCAGATTGCAGAAGACGGGTTTGCATGGAAGAAGAAGAAGAAGAGTTTGGATTTGATATTCCGCTTTATCACTACCCTAAGGAGTCTCAAAATGGCTAACATTCTCCTTTCCCTTCCTCCCCCACAACAAACTCTCTGTGAGATGAGTGGGGCTGAGAGACTTCAGAGAAGTGTGACTAGCCCAAGGTCACCCAGCAGCTGCATGTGGAGGAGCAGAGACGCGAACCCGGTTCCCCAGATTACGAGTCCACCGCTCTTAACCACTACACCACACTGGCTCTTATCACCACATGGGGATAAGTTAGGTAGAGTGAGGGACAGCCACATTCCCAGGCCATCCCTGTATCTTTCACCTATCAGCCGACTTCTGTTTCCTTGTTGTTTAGATGGATATGTCTCAGGTTGCATCCAGTTTTGCAACTTTATCCTCTTCGTATTTCTCGGACTTCAAGATGAGGGGTCATCTTTAACTATCCTCTGAGAGAACAAAGGAGCAAACATGCTTGCCTTGTTCTTCTCTAGACTAGCTTGTCAAACTAGAATGAAAAACTTTTCCTTTGCAAGTTGCGCACTTCCTACAATAAACAACTTTCATTGCTTTCTTACCTACATGCATCTCTCTGCGTGCGATTGCAACAAGTAAAGTCTAATCTTTAACCAAGATTCAGTCAACAAACACTGCCCACGCGAGGGTTTTAATAAGCAATTGACCCCTGTTATCTCAATAATCACTTTACTTTTAGACATCACATGTCAGTTAGCAGACAAGCAAATAAATGCTTTGGTGCTAATATGTGCTTCAGCACCATCTATATAAAAGAAACTGCTTGGCTTTTCATTCTATTTTTTTAAATGACCATTTTGGATGTTTCCCATGCACAAATGGCTTTGGGAATGACTTTGACATTTTCTCAGTCCAATAAGAGGCTAGCCCCACCTGTCTCGGAGCAAAATGATCAAACGTTTTAGAGAATATTTTTGATCCAGGGTCTGGATCCAGGAGAGATGGTGCCTCTGATCAACAGCTTGGGAACACTGTGTGCTGGTGGTAAGTACCAGACTTTTCCATGTATAAGATTAGGTTTTTTTAAAAAAAAAACACAGTTATGTTAAAACTGGGGGGGGTGTCTTTACAGTGGTACCTCAGGTTAAGTACTTAATTCGTTCTGGAGGTCCGTTCTTAACCTGAAACAGTTCTTAACCTGAGGTACCACTTTAGCTAATGGGGCCTCCCGCTGCTGCCACACCACCACAGTGCAATTTCTGTTCTCATCCTGAAGCAAAGTTCTTAACCTGAGGTACTACTTCTGGGTTGGCGGACTCTGTAACCTGAAGCATCTGTAACCTGAAGCATCTGTAACCTGAGGTACCACTGTACACAGATAGTGAATAGGGGGGACATGGGATTGGTTGTTGCCGTGAGCCAGAGATTTGGCGTGTTATTGGTGGCTGTGTCAAGGGCTGGTGTTAATTGGCTGTTGTTTTGGCAATTGGGTTTGCGATTGGTGGCTTCTGCCAGCGAGGGAACAGACTATAAGTGAGTTTTGCGAAATGTGAGATTACCAGTGTAGGTCAGTCGGGTAAGCAGTTTTCGGCAACCCCTCTAAGAAAAGCTCAAGAACTCTGGGCAATATTCCCCCATTTTCTAAATTTGGAGTCCCCCAAAACAGGGGGCGTCTTATATAAGGGGGGCATGTTATAAGTGGAAAAATATGGTATTGGGCCCAGTCAGCATTGAGTTTGACCCGCTTTGTGTACTGTGTTCAAGAGTTCCCTGACTCCACTTGGCCAGGAGCCCAACCTAAAGTCTTTCAGGTTGGAATAATAGACTCATAGAATTGTAGAGTTGTAAGGGATCATCTGGGACGCGGGTGGCGCTGTGGGTAAAAGCCTCAGCGCCTAGGGCTTGCCGATCGAAAGGTCGGCGGTTCGAATCCCCGCGGCGGGGTGCGCTCCCGCTGCTCGGTCCCAGCGCCTGCCAACCTAGCAGTTCGAAAGCACCCCCGGGTGCAAGTAGATAAATAGGTACCGCTTACCAGCGGGAAGGTAAACGGCGTTCCGTGTGCTGTGCTGGCTCGCCAGATGCAGCTTTGTCACGCTGGCCACGTGACCCGGAAGTGTCTCCGGACAGCGCTGGCCCCCGGCCTCTTGAGTGAGATGGGCGCACAAACCCCAGAGTCTGTCAAGACTGGCCCGTTCGGGCAGGGGTACCTTTACCTTTACCTTTAAGGGATCATCTAGTCCAGGAATATGCAGCTGTCCCATATGGGGATTGAACCTGCAACCTTGGCATTATCAGCACCATGCTCTAACCAACTGAGCTATCATGAACATAGGAAGTTGCCTTAAGAACATAAGAAGATCCTGCAGCACCAGACCATATGCAGCTGGATATCACCCTGCAAACAAGCAATCTTGACGTGGTCCTATGCATGGATTTGTGTCACAACAGGAAGCTGAGTATGGAAGCGAAACAAGTCACTCTCACTCAACAACGCAGCAGAGTAAGGAAAGGGGGAGTCTCACAAGTGTTATTGGTATGGTTGCTATTGATTTTCCGTTTCATCTTAAAACATTCATGTGTCACATTTGTCTAAGTAATGGTTAACGTTGCCAAAGTGAAAGTGGCAGGTACCTGACCACAGCACTAGCTCAAAACATCTAGAAAATGTGATCCCTGCTGCACCCGTTCCTAAGAAACAGCGGTCTCTCCTCTAATGCTCTTTGGAGGAGATTTCTCCATCATTGTCTCGCCAAAGATCAAATGTCAGCCCACCTAATGTTAACTCCAACAAAGGTGGAGAAAGGATCTCCCAAGTAACCCGGTGCGGTAGCCATTTTTCAAAGCATAAGTTATTTTGCCCCTCTCTCAGGTAGGGTTGCCACAGCTCAACAACTTTGTGCAAAAAAAAAAAAGCAGCTTGACAACCTTTGCACCCAGATGTTCACTTTTTGAAATATGGGCAACCCTATTCTTAGGCCTCATCCTTTCCCCTCCCAGAATTCTCTGCAAGAGGGATGTATTGTTAAACCACTCTGCAAATTGTAGCTTTGGGAGGGGAACAGGGGCCTCCTATCAACTCCCAGCACCCTTCACAAACTACACTTCCCAGAATTCTTTGAGGGGGAGCCAAGACTGCTTAAAGTGGCATCATAGTGCTTTAAATGTAACAGGGTGACTGCGGCCATTGCCTCCTGTGCTCTGTGGATTTGTGAAGGGGTATTTATTGAGATCTTTCACAGGGGCAGAAGCAGGTGCTGGTAGGCACCTCCTAATACAGAGAAGGTAGACAAAAATCTTCAGGAATGTGTGTAATGGTACAGAGAGCCTGAGACAGTGAGCCATGGCACATAAGAAAAGGGGTGCCTTTCATCTGAAACAGGTTGGCAGGGATGTTGTGTGTCTCAGAAAAATAAATAAAAGCAGACCTGGAATTGAACAAATGCTTCTGCCTGCTTTTGTGTGAACTCCAACGAGATGCCCCTCTCGTTTGTGGGCAGGACTTTTAGAGGTAATTATATTATAATTACCAAGACTTTCTTTCTTTCACAAGCTATAGATTTGGGGGGGTCCCCCCAAAAAAACCCCTAGAAATTAATAAATGCTAGGATGTTGATTATTTGGGATGTGAAGGGAGAAATACAAGCTACAGAGGAACTCCTGGATTAGCCAGTGCAAAACGACCTGGCCAAGCTATGGTCATTAAGGCGAGCCATTGGCAATGCAAGAGAACTGTCCTTCCCCCTTGCCCTGAGGTGTGAACAGAGACCGGGGGTTTGGAAGGTGGCCAGCGTTACTGGGTGTGAGGTGACAGGAAAACAGAGTTTTAAGCAGGGTGTTCTGGGAAGGATAAAGACTGGGATCCCTCTTGTATGGATTGGCTGGGAGAGATGCCTTGGACCAGGGGTGAGCAAACTTTTTCAGCAGGGGGCCAGTCCACTGTCCCTCAGACCTTGTGGGGGGCAGGACTATATTGGGGGGGGGGAATGAATGAATTCCTATGCCCCACAAATAACCCAGAGATGCATTTTAAATAAAAGGACACATTCTACTCATGTAAAAACACCAGGCAGGTACCACAAATAACCCAGAGATGCATTTTAATAAAAGCACACATTCTACTCATGTAAAAACACACTGATTCCCAGACTGTCCGCAGGCCAGATTTAGAAGGCGATTGGGCCACATCTGTTGCCTGGGCCTTAGTTTGCCTGCCCATGCCTTGGACTCAAGGGCTGCACTGCTGGGAAGGACAAGCCCCTCTCAAAATGACCATGCCATAAGACCTGGACTCCCTCCATGAAGACTGAAAGTGTAAATAGGTGAATGAACCATATTTTCTTAAAGCTACGGCAGTCTCCAACTGTGTCTCAATTCTCCAAAGGACCACAGACACTGGGCGAGTGCTTGGAACCCCCTGAGACCTTGTTATTGCTCAGCAGGGAGTGGGGGTGGCACCTAACTTTTGTAAATATGAAGTTGCTTGAGAGCAGGGCTGGAATAACGGAATTACATTTTCACCTTGAATTGAGCCCCAACTATTAACCGTGGGCACAGTCGTTGCCCGTTGAGGGTCAGGGCCAGGGAAACAGCAAAAGGAGCCTGTCAACAGAGCTCGAAAGGAAGAAGGGAAAGGATGCAAACTGTTTTCCTGGGAGGAGGGAGGGATGCTTATAAAGATTTATACATATTTTAAAAAGTGATATAGCCACACAGATTATGTCCCAGCACTCTATAAATCAGGAGGTGCCGTCTTAGGCCAAGGTACGCCGTGATTTGGTGCCCTGCTAAACCATGGCAGTATGGCTTTTCCAGCATCTCCCATGACATCATTGCTGTTGGATCCCTCTTTAGAATAAATAACCTCTTCCATATGTCCAGGAGTGTGGAGCTCCTGAAATACACTTTATTTGATATAACCTTCGAGGACGCCTTAAATCACTTTGGTTAATGGGCAGGTATAGGAGAGTCGGAGGAGGAGGGAAACGATCCAGTTTTAATTTTCATGATTCCAACAGAAACGTTTTGGGTGAGGTCACCCTGAAGCGTATCAGGTATGCTGCGGGGAGAGCGAGGGAGCAATGGAGCGGGGTCTACAAAATGTAGGGGCAAGCACCTAGGTTTGTTCCCCCCCCCCTGTGTAGAGCTAAGTTAAAGCCACTTAGAGGCACACTTCCTCCTCTGGCAAAATGTTTCTGCACTCCCTGAGCATTGTTGCATGAGAGGATGCGTAAGCAGGCTGCCAGCAACTGCCTTGTGCAATAGATTGCACCGTCTGACGTGCCTTGTGTTTCAGCTAGTGCATCAAGTCTCTCCATTGTGAAACATTGAAACTCATAAGGGTAGGAGAGGGCAGGGCACACAGACAGAGAGATACCATTTCCTGTTGTTCCCTGTTGCACCTGATCGCTTCTGTGTATGCATTCGTTTTCTGATTTGCTCCAGAGCCAAAAATTCAGGTAGAAAGGACACCCTGAAAAACCAAGGTGTCGTAAGAAAATCAGAACACAATAAGAGCCCTGCAGGATCAGGCCAATGGCCTGTCTAGTCCAGCATCCTGTTCTCACAGTGTCTGACCAGACGCCTGTGGAAAACTTGCAAGAAGGATTCAAGCATCAGAGCATCTCTCCACTTCCTGTGGTTTCCAGCAACTGGTCTTCAGAAAGCAATGCTGCCTTCAGGTGTGGAGACAGAGCATAGCTATAATGGCAAGTAGCCATCAATGGCCTTCTCTAAGTATTTGTCTAATCATCTTTTAAAGCCATCTTCATTGGTGGCCCTCACTGCCTCTTGTGGGAGTGAGTTCCATAGTTTAACTCCATCCTGAGTGGAGAAGTACTTTCCTTTCTCTGCCCTGAATCTTCCAAGTAAATCCTTGGTAAAAAGGGAAGGGAGATGCAGGAGATCTGTGGTCCAATATAAAAGACCAGTGCCCCAGATCCCTGCCTAACAATCCCCCAGTGTAGTTATACCCCAGTGTAGGTCCTATCGCACCAGGGGCAGGAGGCGGAGAGGGCCGAAAGCTGACAAGTTTTCAGTGTCCTCCCTCTCTTCTTGGATGAACCATGAATTTTCAGCAGTGAGATTGTATGAAAATGATGTATTGATGGTATTTAACTCTGAGTAAATTAGCAACAATGGACTAGCTCAAATATCTGCTGGAAATGTAAAGAAAAGGAAGGCATTTTTTAATCACATTTGGTGGAACTGTAAAGTAATAAAAGAATTCTGGGAAATTATATATATAATGAATTGAAGAAATTTTTTAAAATAATGTTTGTTAAAAAACCAGAAGCCTTTTTTATTAGTAGGTTCAGAAATACTTAAGGAGAAGGAAAGACTTTATGTGTGCAACGACAGCAGCAAGGATGCTGGCAGCCCAGAGCTGGAAAGACGAAAAGGTTCCTACCAGAGTGGAATTGTTGGACTATGCAGAGATGGCAAAAATGACCAGGAAAATCAGAAATCAGGAGGACCAGAACTTCAGCAAAGAATGGGGAGATTTTATATTATATTTGAGAGACCGCTGTAAACAGTTGAACTCTTTAGCAGGTCTTAAATAACTCGTGTAATGTAACAAAGACTTTGGATACAACGGAGAACTGGAAAATTTGAGTGACATAGTATGCAGCTGAAAAGGTTAAGTAAAAAACCCACGGAGGGGAGAAGGGAAGTTTGGAGATCCGGAAGGATCTTGTGCATTTGTTATTGTTTGTGATTTCGAATGTGAACATTAATTTGTAAAACCAAACAAAAACTATTTTTTTAAAAAAATGAATTTTCAGCAGTGGGTTCTCAGCTGTGTCCTGCAGATCAGCATATTGTCACTAAAATTAGCCAGATGCTTTCTCAGCATTCTTCAGCTGCATGGCTGGCTGTGGGTAGTTCTGTTCTGGAGTCCACAGTGCACAGATCTCCCTTCCTCTCCTCTTTGAGGCTGCTCCTCCACACACACTTCAGCCTTTTGCAAAAAGACACATTCTCCTCCTCCTCCCACCCCTCCACTTTGCTTTCTCTCAAATCAAGGTCCACCTTAATGACATCTGTCTGGGGCTATGGGTTCACATATTCTCCAAGGCTCAAATGCAGTGCCGGATTTACATATAAGCTATACAAGCGATAGCTTCGGGCCCCATCCTCTTGGGGCCCCCCAAAAAAATTGAAGGAAAAAAACTGGATGTACATTTCCAAAATATAAGATAAAAAGCAAATAAAATAAAACCTTTACACAGCAACAGTGTTTTGTGTTGTGTAGGCTCCTATGATGTAAGTAATGGGCCCCGCCTGCTAGCCTGCTCCCTAAAATATCACTGGTTTGCTCATTTCTATATACAGTGGTACCTTGGTACTCAAACCTAATCCATTCCGGAAGTCTGTTCCAAAACCAAAGCCTTCCAAAACCAAGGCGCGCTTTCCCATAGAAGGTAATGCAAAATGGATTAATCTGTTCCAGATTAATTTCAGTTCAACAATTACTTTGATAAAATACATATTTTGTTATGTGCAAATGGCTTTGGATACCTATTAGGTCCATTAATTACGATATAGCATATATTCAACACAAAAAAACAGAGACAATTTGTTGTTGACCAAGGACAGCTGGACATATAAAGGGCCCCATTACCTTCAGTAGCTTAGGGCCTCATCCAACCCAAATCCGGCCCTGCTCAAATGTAGGGATAGGAGGACTGGTTAATTTTGTGGGGGTTCTTTACCCAGTTTCTCATTTTTTCCCAATCTTCAGTTCTCTACATTACCATATCACCTGGTACATTTTAAGTTTCAAGTCATCATGAAAATTCACCTCTGTTTAATTGTGCATTGCCTTCACCTTACATTCCACCTAACACTGAAACGGTTTTTCCTTTCATTATTCACTAATATAGGCATTTTAATGAACATTTTACCCATATCTATGCAATTTTCGTGCACATTATTCGGTGGGGGAATTCAATGCAAAATTCAAGACGCTGCCAATTTCGAAGGCTGGCTGTTTCTTGTTACAGGAAGTGCATGTTGCTTTGCTCCAAAGAAAAATGACTCGAAGTGACTTACAAACACAACAGAGATACTAAAACCCACTACAATAATCGCAATCAAGGAAGAAGAAACACATCTATACAAAAAGAACCAGGTCTGACAGAGTTTCAGCCCCACAAGGAAGGGGACACAAGGGGTCAAAAAAAGCCCAAGTAAAATTAGTCACATTCTCTGTTCAGGGTACACTGTATTAAATTTCCTCCCAACCCAACTCAAGCTGCTCCTGACACCAAAATTCTGTGATCCTTTCCTCTATTTTGAAGAGGGGAAGGCATTAAACACATCATAGACTTCAAGCTGAGGAAGAAGGATGATGAGTAGCCTAGAGGCTGCTTGAATCTTTCTTTGCTTGTCCTTTTTGAAGGTCAAAGTCACCCTGCCCTGCCCGCCCACCAGCTACCCACACTTCCTGATGGGAAACAGTTCCATGGGGGGTAACTAATCTTATGGCATCTTCTCCTAAGAACATAAGAGCCCTGCAGGATCAGGCCCGTGGGCCATCTCGTCCTGCATCCCGTTCTCACAGCAGCCAACCAGATGCCTGTGGGAAACCCACAATCAGGATTCGAACACAGGACCCACCTCCTGTGGTTTCCAGTAACTGGCATTCAGAAGCATTGCTACTTCTATTTGTGAAAGCAGATCACAGTCACTGCAGCTAGCAGTCACTGAAAGCCTTCTCCTCAGTTGCCCAACCCTCTTTTAAAGCCCTACAGGTCAGTGGACATTCCTGCCTCCTGTGGGAGTGAGTTCCGTAGGTTAACAATGTGCTCCGTGGAGAAGTACTTTCTTTTATCCTGGGCCTTGATTGAAGCACAGAATCCTGGAAAGACTACAGAACTCAAGCCGCTGGCTAGACAATTTGTAGGACGAAGGAAAAGACACTCGTAAAATACCCGTCAGAAGCCTCAAAAGTAAGATAAAATCTTGTTTGTGGCTGGACACTGTGGGAACAAGATGCTGGACAAGTCCATTGGCCTGACCCAACAGGCTCTGTTCTTATGAGTGGGGGAAGAAGTCTAAAATGAAGCAGACACACATCCCATGCCAACCTGTGTCCTCTTCGAAGGTGATGAGTAAGCCAGTCCCCTTTAAAGTCGCCCTTCTGCCTTCACAAGCGCCAAAGAAACGGGGCAAACTAAATTCTTGGCCTACACCACATCCTGCTTGCCCAAAGGGCACCAGGAGCTCAGTCAGAATGACAGAGAAGGAGTCCAGGAAAATTGAGTGTAGCAGACTATAAATCCTGGCTCCCCTCACCCCTCCTCCTCCTCTCTTTATTGCCTGTCCATGAAAAACACAATCCGATATAAACCAGAGAGAGTGGAAGCAGAGTCATAAAACAGCACGGGCCCCGAGCGTCGAGTGTCACAAGGGTGTTATATTACTGGGCATACCAAGAAGCTGATGTCAGATACACAGGCAGGTCGGCAACCCACCGGGGTGGAAAAGAACGGTGTTCTAGGCTGGCTGGCCTAAAGGTAATTTTGGAGGGTCGTGCACCAGATCCCAAAGCGAATCAGGCTTATTTGGGCAGGTCCAGGCTTCGACTGAACGGAGATGGTACTGGGTCACCCCCAGATCACCAGGGGTTGCCTAGAATGGTAAGCAGCACCGGAATAGGGACAGCCAAGGTGGTGAATCCAAAATTCCAGCTTCTTCCTGTTCATTCACAACAGGAATGGTCTGTTCTCCTCATTGGGAGGAACCAGAGGCCAGCAAGGACAGAGTCCCACTAATCTCAATGAGAGCTGTATAGGAGAACCTCTAGGTCAGGGCTGGTGGATCTGTAGACCTCCAAACACTGATGGGACTACAAATCACTTTCTTGTCACTTGAATCTGTTGGTCTGAGTCCTACCCTCTGGAGCAGCAGAAAGGACACTTGCTCCATCTTTCATGTGACAACCCTTTAGATATTTGAAAGTGGCCATTGTATCACCTCTGTCTTCTCTTCTCCAGGCTAAACACATGCAACTCCCTCAACCCTTCTTCATAAGGCTGGGTTTCCAAAACCTTTGATCATCTTTCTTTCTTTCTTTCTTTCTTTCTTTCTTTCTTTCTTTCTAAACAGTTTTTATTTGATTTCACAAGTATATAATTATAACAATCTCTAGACTTCACACCTCCCTTCCATGGGTCCTTATATTGAACGTTTTCTACTGCATCTTTTCCAATAATCTGTATTTTATATAACAGAATGGTCTCCATAGTACTTTCTACATTACAAGTGTTATTGCAATCCTGCTAATGTTTCCACCTGCTTACAGTGGTCTCCAAGATAAATTATAAAAAATTTCCCATTCTTTATTGAAGTCAAAACCCTTGATCATCCCTTCTCTTCACAAGATCCAGCTTATCAATATCCTTCATAAACTAGGGTGCCCAGAACCAGGTGGAAGCTGACCATTGTAAAATAGAAAGGTTCTATGACTTCCCTGGAGTCTATTGTTTCAATCAGATTTGCTCTTCTTGTTGATTTGTAGCCCACCCTGGCATCATGAACCTGGTGACTCAAACAATAGATGATAAATATTATTAACAGCCTCATAGCCAGCATTGCTCAGGAATTGTAAGAAACCAAAATGTCGGTGCAGTTTTGAATTTGCCAGTTAAAACCAATGCGGTTTTGAAAAGTTCGGTCGGCCATCTTGAGTCAGTGGTGTCCAATTGTATCCGAACACAGGCAGAAACTCGCTCCTTGATCTCAGAAACCTTCATGCGAAATGTGGTTACGTTAGCCTAAGCAATATCCAAATGCCTATCAAACAAGGAGCTTTTCAAAACGTGTGGTAGATAACAATAATTCTGAAGACACAGCAACAACCACAGTTTTCTAACTGCTCAGCGCATCGGAGATATAACAAAGGCAAAGCAATCTGTGAATTAAACGTGAGCCGTGATCCTGCTGACAACCTCTGTGAACCTCTGTTCAGCCAAAAGGACCATTGAGGCAGAGGCAGAACAATAACTGAAATTATATTTCCATGTATTAAAGCAGTGTTCTACTGCAAACAAACAGCACTGAACGGCATCCCCTCCAACATTTCTCCAGTGAAAATAGGGACATCCTAAGGAAAAGTGGGACATTTCGGGATCAAATCAGAAACCGGAACAGCTTCTGTAAATCTGGGACTGTGCCTGGGGGGTGGGGAAGGGTCTGCAGAAGTTTGGGAGAGAGTTGCCAGTGTGAATCTTTTGCTTGCAGGCCTGTACTGTGCGTGCTCCCTCCCTCCCCCCAACCAAGGTGGGCCCTTTCTGTTCCTAATCTATTGTATTAGCTCCTGACTCTTCAAGCGCCATCTACCGAATTGCGGGGGGTGAAAGGTCAATGCATTAAGCACAGCAGATTAATACGCTGCAGTAAATCCCGGGGCTAGCACTTGAAGGAGCCAGCCATATTTCACACGTGATTGTTCCCCCGACTGATTGCGCCGTCCGGCGAGGGGCGTGCGTGTTTGGTTTGGTGGGGAGAGGGGGGGGCTTTCTTTTTACAAGCTTTCCCCAGTTCCCCTGTTTAGTGCCGATTGCTGTGCCCCACACCAGTTGTGCTTTGATCAGAGAAACCGAATACGTGAGGTCTGGGCTTTATAGGAAAGCAAGGTCCAGATTAAGGGAATTAGCCACAGTATATCACAACTAATAAAACGGTGATTGTGCCCCACCACAGCGCTGCCCGGGGGGATAGCAGTGGCGAGGAGGGGGGGCAGAGCCTTTGCTTATAATTAGAAGGAGCAACTGCACCCAACAGGAGTTTCAGAGCTGTTAATAATACTTCTTGATAGATTACTTATTTTTGAAAGGAAGAGGTAACAGGAAAGGAGAGAGAGAGCATGCGTGTTTGTTAAGTCTCCCCAGACTTGGAGCAATGGCATTCTTAAAATTAAATGACAAAATAAAGGCAAAGTAACTCCTAACTTAAAAGTGATTAAAGGAGACAGTGGGAGACCAAATGGTAATTTTTGTGCAATACAGTGATCGTTTATTCAAGATGCAAACGAAACTGGTCTTAAATTAAGCTCTCCAAAGTATCTTTGCAGATACGGCTATCCTGAATGGCACCGCTTGTACTATATTCTTCCGTGGGAATGATTATATGTGATGAATAGAATGATTTTTGCTCTGCCCCCGGCAAATGATGTGCTGGACATGTGGATGATTTGTGTGGATTGACAATAATCGTTCATGTTAATGTACTACCTGATATCTGTTTTGGGATGATGTTATGTTACATATTTGTTATCATGTTTGAAAATCCAATAAAAAGTTATTTTGAAAGAAGGCAGAACAAAGGCAAAAATAATACAGAGGAACTATAACTAACCTAAATAAATTTGCAATATCCATAGCAGCAATGATATTTCAAAGTGCTCTTAGTAATAAAGCACTGACGTTGGTGAACTCTTTTGGAATTAAACAATCATGTCTGATGAAAAGATCAAGAGAAGTATTGTGGTTTCACTTCAGCGTTTTGTCTTAAATGTTGGGCGAAATGTTCAAGCATCTATATTTCAGAAAAACAAATGGTGTTCAAATAACTTTTTAGAAAGGGTGACTAACAACAGCCTGTAACTTTTCTGGTAGTGATTGCTGCCCAGAAAAAACTGCTTGGAAATCTAGGGTATTAGTGTAGCTGCGATTGAGTTTTGGCATGTCCAGCCAACAAATCTGGAGTTCAGGCTCTTTCTAACTCTGCATTAATTTCATGCAGCGAGTATTATATCCTGAGGATGTGCAAGAAATAAACACTGTGTTAATGCAAACCAAATTCATCCTTTTATATCGATATTGCAAGTAGGGAGAGATTAACATGTCCATTTCGGTTTCTCTCTCATTTGTTTTTCTAATATTAAATTCAGATCTCCACATTTCCCCAACCAGTGTGTGATTATTATTTTTTAAGTCCTCATGAAAATTCACCAGCATTTTAGTACAGGTTCCTCCTGATACATGTTTGCATGCAATTATACGCCTTTGCAAAGGAATTCCCCCTGATTCGTTGCAGTTGTTTTTGCTATCTTCACTCATAACGTGCATTTACATGCATTTTTCTATGCACTACTTGCAAAATGCAGAGAAGTTTGAATACTGAAGAATGCCTGGAGTTCGATTCCCGTATCCTTTCCCAAAGTGCAAATTTTTATTTATTTATTTTTATATTTTTTATTAGAAATTTAAACAAAACATATTATCCAAAAACACGTCATATTGGGGGGGGGGGGTTTCCCCATTTTCCTCCCTCCCCTCACCCTCCCATACAGACCCCACCCAAACACACCCCACCTTCCCTCAGTTCCAATCTTTGGTTTCTCTGTAAATGCTATTCTCTGCATGTTACAAAGTTGTATAAATCCTTAAATTACCTAACTGATTATTGTCAATAAAGAGTTTGTGAGTGTTTATTCAAAACCTGCCTTGGCAGGTCCCAGAGTGCAAATAACAGAGGTTTGCCTTTAAAGGTAACAGACGACCTCGGACGACTCTTTTTCCTTGAATATTTTTGAACAGAAGCTGGATGGTCATCTGTCAGGGATTCTTCCACTGTGATTCCAACATTGCAGGGGGGGCAGACTAGATGGGTTCCTCCCAATTCAACATTTCTAAAATTCCATGGAAATGGAATTCCTTCCCAACCCCATCTCTAATTTCATCAATGAGAAAGCATTGGTAATGTCGGCCTTGCAGAGCAGCCCAGCATTGCTATATTAATATCGCTTGAGTGGCAGCTAAGAGAAAGCCGTGTGCGACAAGCCTGCAGTGTAGTGCAGTCTCCTTATTGTTTTTGTGGGTTGCTGTGAGAAAACAATGGAGGGGGGCCTAATTTGACTGCAGCAGTAACAAGCAAGCGAGCGATTGTTTTTCTCACTCATGGGGGTAGACAGGGCCAGATTTAGGTTTGAAGAGCCCCTAAACTACTGAAGGTAACGGGGCCCTTTATATGTCCAGCTGTCCTTTGTCAACAACGAATTGTCGCTGTTTTTTGTGTTGAATATGTGCTATATGGTAATTTATGGACCTAATAGGTATCTAATGCCATTTTCACATGACAAAATATGTATTTTATCAAAGTAATTGTTGAACTGAAATTAATCTGGAACGGATTATAGTTTTGCATTACTTTCTATGAGAAAGTGTGCCTTGGTTTTGGAACAGACTTCTGGAACGGATTAAATTTGAGAACCAAGGTACCACTGTATATAGAAATGAGCAAACCAGTGATATTTTAGGGAGCAGGCTAGCAGGTGGGGCCCATGACTTATATCATAGGAGCCTACACAACACAAAAGACTGTTGCTGTATGTAGGTTTTATTTTATTTGCTTTTTATCTTATATTTTGGAAATGTACATCCAGGGTTTTTTTTCCTTTAAATTTTTTTGGGCCCCCAAGGGCTATAGCTTGTTTAGTTTATATGTAAATCCAACACTGGGGGTAGGGGATAGTGTGATCCTTGGGAGTCAGTGGTTGCTGCTGGTTTAATTTCTTAAATGGATATATGCATATCAAGGGCTCTAATCGTTGTTGTTTTTTGCTCCAAAAGAAAATAAAAAGGTGATTGATGGAGCTGTTCTGAAAAACCTGCTGAAGTCATTGCAAGGCATAAATAAATAACCACAACAAATTGTATTAGAGTACAGCGCTTAGCAATTTGATCTTGACTTTATGCAGCCATGGGCTTCGGAACCTAGGCTGCTGTAAATCTTTAATCTCTTTTGACCCCCGTCCTCTGAAACACCATGCCAGGGAAAGAAGGTACCTTTCTCCATATGTGGTGGTCTCATAATAAAGTTTACTGGGAAATGATATATAATGAATTGAAAAAGATGTTTAAGTTAACATTTGTGTAAAAAAAACAAAAACAAAACCCACCAGAAGCTTTTCTCTTGGGAATTATGGGATCAGAGTTACCTAAACAATATAGAAATTTATTTATGTATGCGACTGCTGCCACAAGAATGATATTCGCCCAAAATGGAAAGCCATTTTCTACATTGAAATGCAATTATGAGAACAGTGCTGCATGCTGTCTGTAAAAGATCTTACAACTTGCATGTGCTTCCTGATTTATTTTCCGGGGGGTGGGCAAAAGAGGATGCAAATTTGAACATGATGCAAAGTCTATGCCAGTTTTCATTGGAGGCTGGTCCACTAGAGCAAGCAGGGCGCTGCCCTGCCAGCCCCAGCCTGCCTTTCGCCAGCCCCCACCTTCCATGCCTTTCTACCTCCCCCCCCCTTGCTTGTTCAGCTCCCTCCTCCTGAGTCTCAGTGCTGCCCTTGTAGAATTCAGCATGGAGGAAGATGGTGGCAGAGGTAAACTTAGTTAGCTCCACCTGCCATTGGCTCTGGCGCCACCTAGTGTTGGGCTCCTTGCCTTCAGCCAATCAAAATGGGCACCATCCACTGGTCCCAATCCTTTTTTTAAAAAAGACTTTATTAATTTTTCATAACCTAACAAATTAATTTCAGACTTCAAATTTGTTATACATCTCTCTTACAATTGGACTTTCCCCCTTCCCTTGCTTGCTGTTTTTTAAACCCATCCCTTTTGTATACTGCGTAAATATCGCACATTTCACATAATAGAATCATATGGTCTCAGTGGCCACTCCCAGTCACCAGTCTAGCTGCCGCATTCTGGATTAGTTGTACAGTGGTACCTCGGGTTAAGTACTTAATTCATTCCGGAGGTCTGTTCTTAACCTGAAACTGTTCTTAACCTGAAGCACCACTTTAGCTAATGGGGCCTCCTGCTGCCGCTGCACTGCCACCGCACGATTTCTGTTCTCATCCTGAAGCAAAGTTCTTAACCCGAGGTACTATTTCTGGGTTAGTGGAGTCCGTAACCTGAAGCGTATGTAACTTGAGGTACCACTGTAGTTTCCTGCACCCAGCTTAAGAAACTGCATCAGACGTTTGGCTTCCAAAAAACATTCGCAAACAGGAACACTCACTTCCGGGTTTGCAGCGTTCAGGAGCCAAAACGTTCAAGTCATGAGGCGTTTGAGACTCAAGGTACGACTGCATTCTGCCTCCACAGTCAGAGGCAGGAATACTTCTGAATCCCAGTTGGTGGAAACCACAGAAGGGGAGAGGGCTTTTGTGATCGAATCCTGCTTGTGGATCTAGTTGGCCACTGTGAGAACAGGATGTGGGTCTAGATGGCCTGATCCAGCAGCCTCTTCTTAGGCTCTTAAATCCAATCCTGGGCTTATTGCTAAAAGAAAAGAAAATGGCTCCTTTCAGCTCATTGTCTTGTCAACAACAACAACAGAGCCTTCAGCAAAATATAAAATAAAGGTCTGGTCTGCCGTCCAAACACCTCCTTAAGTGGCTTCCTGACCTGCACAATTTTTGCTCGTCCCTCTTTTTTCTGGTGAAGTTTTTAGTGGTCATGTTAATTGAGTCCCTGGCAGTCTGAAGAGCATTTAATAGAACGTTTAATTATTTTCCCCCCATCTGTCTCAAGAGACAAGTGTTTTAAATAAACATCGCTTGCTTCAGAAGGCTGGAGAGAGGGTTGCTTATGTCCTCTGCCACCCCCCTCCCATGGCCAGTCTCAGTATTATTCCTTGCTGCCGAATCGGGAGCCTTAATAAACTCATTTCTTTTGGAAGCATCTTGGATCGCAGGGGGGAAAGAACTTTGTGTGTTACATTGAACCTCCGCATAAAGAAAGGGCACACACTCTCTTGAACGTGAGCAAATCTGTTGATTTCACTTTCTCTCTCCTTCTCATTTTCCCCCCAATTTTAAGTCCTGTTCTCCACATTTCCACATCAGTTTGCAATTTTTTAAAAAAGTCCTAAAAATCCATCTGGACTTTAGTGTGAATTTCTCCTTGTGTACAGATTTCTGGATGCAGTTTTGCATTCCTTGATGCGGTTTTGCAAAGAAACTTTCCAGGGGATAATGTATTTCCAGGGTTTTATTTATATTCTGTTTCTTTGTTGTTCCCACCCTTTTCTCCCACCTGCTGGATCAGACCAAAGGCCCATCTACTGTATCGTCTTTCCCAACCAGGTGTACCTATGGAAAGCTCACAAGCAGGACCTGAGAGCGGAACCTAAGTAGAGTCAGCTGGATCAACCCCATCTAATGTAGATATCTGTGGGTACCCAAGCCCAAGAGCACTCCCTTGCCTGTGGTTTCCAAAAACTGGTATTTAGTGGTCCATGTACCTACAGGACCGCCTCTCCTGGTATGC
Organism: Podarcis vaucheri; assembly: GCF_965113315.1. Classification (NCBI taxonomy): domain Eukaryota; kingdom Metazoa; phylum Chordata; class Lepidosauria; order Squamata; family Lacertidae; genus Podarcis; species Podarcis vaucheri. The sequence continues at coordinate 20,799,582 of NC_138754.1, read as the reverse complement.
CTCGTGGAGGACCTTAAGGTCCACAAATGACAACACCTTGGAGGTCCCAAGTCCCAAGGTAGTTAGATTAGTCTCAGCTAGGGCCAGGGCCTTTTCAGTACTGGCCCCGACTTGGTGGAACGCTCTGTCACAAGAGACTAGGGCCCTGCGGGACTTGACATCTTTCCGCAGGGCCTGCAAGACAGAGCTGTTCCGCCTGGCCTTTGGTTTGGACTCAGTCTGACCCTTATGTTCCCCTCCCCTTATGGTTTTGATCTATGGGCTACTATTAAAATGAGGCTGCATTTTAAATTATAATTTAACCTGTATTTTAAATTGGGGTTTTATTTATTTATTTATTGTAATTTTACTGGTGTTAGCCACCCTGAGCCCAGCTCTGGCCATGGAGGGTGGGCTATGTATGTATGTATGAATGAATGAATATATTATTATTATTATTATTATTATTATTATTATTATTATTATTCAGAAGCATCGCTGCCTCCAGCCATGGAAGCAAAGCATTGCCATCATGGCTGGTAGCCATCAATATTCCTCTGTTCCCTGAATTTGTCCAATCCACTTTTAAAGGCATCCAAGTTGGTGGCGATCACTGCGTCCTGTGGCAGTGAGTTCCATAGTTTAACCTGAGTGCTACAGCAACTCTCCCCGCTTGTGATTTGCAGCAATACATATTCAGAGCCATATCGCTCCTGACAGAGGAGGAAGAACATGACCATCATGACTAGGAAAGGTCGAAATATGTGCATCTCTAACAAAACCCGCAAAGGTGGACTTCAGCAGAACTCAGCAGGGTTGGTTTTCTGAGGCCCCAAATTCCCAAAGCTGTTTGCTGTTTCCTGTTGGTCCTGGAAGAGAAAGCAGCAGATTATGGGCCTTCCTGTTGCTATCAGCCATGTTGCCTCTTAAGGCAAGCTTGCAAAGAAACAGAGCAAGATTTCTCTGCCTATCTCACTTTCCCGGAGAGAGGTAGAGAGTTTAAGGCTAAGGTCACCCTCTCTGGGTTTATAATCCTAAATAAGCCGGCGAAATGGCCTTGTCGATTAGCCTTTATGAGAGAAGAAACAGGAAGATGGTTTATTTTGCAGACAGAAAGGTTACTGGGCAATTATATTTTTTATAGAGCTGTCGTAGGACAAATCGCCGGCCCCTCTTACCTTTGATGCTCCCCAGCAGACGGCCCAATAAAGATCAGAACAAGGCAGGGCAGAGGGGGTCAGGGACAGGCCTTTCTGTGGGGCCCTGCCTCGCCAGTCCGAAAACAGATGCCCCTGCTGAGCGTCACCACCAGAGAGTTTGGGCGGGAGCCTCCACCCAGAATCTAAAACAACAACGCAGAGTTGCAAATCTCCATAACATGAGGAGCAGAGATCAGAAAGAACTGGAAAAACATCCCAGTGTTTCACATTTACAACAACCAGGCCCGGAGCCAACACACAACATCCTTGGGCAGCTTCTGGAGTCTGTGGTTGATGGAGACACCTGCTGAAATCCACGGTCAGTGGAGATACCTGCTGGGACCTCTGCTCTGGACCACAGCAGCACTTGGAGAGGGGGCGGACCATTGCAATTGCTGGGAGTGGCCTTGGAAAAGAGGGAGTGGCCTGGGAGGAGGTGTGGTCTAGAGAGAGGACCAAGGGTCAAGTAGAGAGAACTGGAGGACCACGTTCAGCTCCTGGTCCTGAGGTTGCCCAATCCATCTTAGGTTCTACTCCACCTTCTGCTATGCTAGAGAATCAGGTTAGGACCTGGGAGACCAAATCACAGGAACACTGGGAGCTGCTTTAAGACTGAGCCCATCTCGCTCATTATTGTTTACACTGACTGGCAGAGGCTCTCCGGGGTTTCAGGCAGAGGTCTTTCCCTGGAAATGTCGGGGATCAAAACTGGGGTCTCCTGCGTGTAAAGCAGATGTTCTGCCAGTAAGCTACAGCCTTTCCTGTGCTCAGGCATGAAACTCAATGGGTGACCAGGGGCAGTCACTCATTCTCAGCCTAATAGGGTTGTTTTGAAGATAGAATGGGGTGGAGATATATGCATGTCAGCTCACTGAAGGAAAGATGAGCTATGAATGTGATAGACAGACAGATGCCAGGAGAGGTTTTGTCCTTTTGGTTAGAGATGCACTATACAGTGGTACCTCGGGTTAAGTACCATATTTTTTGCTCTATAAGACTCACTTTTTCCCTCCTAAAAAGTAAGGGGAAATGTGTGTGCGTCTTATGGAGCGAATGCAGGCTGCGCAGCTATCCCAGAAGCCAGAACAGCAAGAGGGATTGCTGCTTTCACTGTGCAGCGATTATTCTTGCTGTTGTGGCTTCTGAGATTCAGAATATTTTTTTTTCTTGTTTCCCTCTTCCAAAAACTAGGTGCGTCTTATGGTCTGGAGCGTCTTATAGAACGAAAAATACGGTACTTACTTCGTTCTGGAGGTCCGTTCTTCACCTGAAACTGTTCTTCACCTGAAGTACCACTTTAGCTAATGGGGCCTCCCGCTGCCGCCGCGCCGCTGGAGCACAATTTTTGTTCTCATCCTGAAGCAGAGTTCTTAACCCAAGGTAATATTTCTGGGTTAGCGGAGTCTGTAACCTGAAGCGTATGTAACTTGAACCATATGCAACCCGAGGTACCACTGTATACACATACCGATGGCCCTCAAATCAGATATCAATACTTCAAAATATGTCAACATATTTTATTTTATTCATCTTATTGCATTTCTACCCCACCTTCTGTTGGAGACAGAGGCATACATACTGTCTCCGATGGTGAAGAACTTGGAGACACACACACACCCGCCAAAGAAACACCCCAACTACACACATTCCACAAACATCCCCAGATCAGTTTGAAACTTCCCCAACCTGTTAAATGCATGCATAACTCTGTGTGTGTTTAAATTGCTGTTCTATTTACGCTGCGAGAGAATCGATACCGACTCTTTAAGAGCAGAAGTTAAATGCACGCATAACTCACTGGGCAAAAAGGGATTTCTTAGCACTGTCCAGAAGCCAGAACTGCTATTAAGTTGTAATCCTCGGGGCGTTGTCTTCTTATTCTTATTCTTCTTATTCTGTTCTCAAACCTTTCCAAGAGGAGCTCCACACATGGCCTGGTCCCTTCCCCTCCAAGCCCCGGAATCTTGCCCCGGAGTCACATTTGACTCTGTAATTCACCTGCCTTCAGAAACCTGCAGAATCTCACCTGTGACAGCTCTTCTAAGAAAGAGAGGAAGGTGGCGGGGGTGGGGGTAATCAGAGCCTTTTATCTGGGTGATGTACAGCCAGCTTGTCAGAACAGTGGAGCATCTGTGCCGAGAGACACACGAGGGGCAGGGGGAGGAAAGGCAGAGATGTTCGGGGTCTGACCTTGGCAAGCTCCGGGGAGAGCTTTGCGCAGCAGTGGCGCCCCAATGCCTTTGGGCACTGCGGCATGAGCCCTTGTCTGTAGCAGGGGTAGCCAACCCGGTGCCCTCCCGTTAGGGCTGTTCTGCAAAGAAATAAGCACCAGTCATCAGCCCTGACCATCAGCCATGCTGACCCAGGCTATGGGTGGAGGGGAAATTTGGTTCAGCTCACATTTAAGCTATTAATGATCCATTTCCTGGGAGCAGCCTAGATTGGAGGTTGCATTCTTATGAAAAGCCAATGTGGCGTATTGATTAGAGTACCAGACTAGGACCTGGGAGACCAGGGTTCGAATCCCCACTTGGCAATGCTTACTGGGTGACCTTGGGCCAATTATGGTCTGTTTTGGATGCAGAAGGTCCCAGGTTCAAACCTTGTAATTTCCAGGTCAGACTCATTGTCTGAAATCCTGCTAGTCAATGTGGACAATACATTGGTTTGATTTAGCATGAATTGTGTTCATTTTAAATTGCTATAACACACCCTGGGACCATATGGTGAAGGGAGAGTAATGCAATTATTATTATTATTATTATTATTATTATTATTAATCTTCCGACTTTCTAAGAAGTAACAGGCAGCCTCCCCCGGCTTTCCTAAAACAGGAAGTGCATACAAATCCAGGAAATATTGATGCTTTCAAATTAATAGTTACTTCTAGGGGAAATTGGCATTTTACATTGAATGGATGTCACGGAAATAATGAAATATGTACAGATGTGACTTGTAGAGGAAATTTCATTATGATATTCCGGCAGAGAGGAAGAAAGAGGGGAATTCCTTTCTTTGGCCTCTATGTAATAAATCACCAGTGTCAAAGAGAAATATTAACGGTGCAGGCGTATGGATTTTCCCCTTGGGAGGCAGACACTCATTCTGCCTATTTGAACGGCTTAAAAGCAAAAGCATCGGGTATATAAAATTATGGACAGTGTACGTAGGACTTCTCCCTTCTCTGATAATACTAGAAATTGATTGTATCCAACGAAGCTGAATGTTGCAAAAAGAAGCAGGTCGTGAAAGCAATTCCTTCTCAGCAACTGGTAACCTAAGCTGCAATCCTATATCCACATACCCAAAAGCAGGGTTGGGGTGGGGCTCAAAGACCCTTTACTATTTCTGCAGCAGAGACCCAGACTCTAGCAGCCTAGAACTGCCCAATCAGCATGAAAAGGGAGCTTGTTTTAACCACTGAGAAGAAGTCTTCTCACCCTTTGTGTGGTTGGGAGCCAATCAAAGTGAAAGGGGGAGAATCAGCCGCTGAGGATTGGCTCCTGGGGCCAATCTGGGGTAGGTGTGTGGGAATAATCCCCAAGGAGTTGTTGTTCTGTGTGCTCCAAAGCTAAGCATTTAGGAACCCTGAAAACACAAAGAGGCTCCCTTTCAAGAAAATGGAGTGCATAACCATCTGTCATAAAATTATTTTATGTGCAACAGATCTTCAACAAAAGCACAACTTAGCTCACTCCGAAAGAAGGTAGGCCCACAGGGGGGGCAATTTGATTTTTAAGGGGGCAATTCAAGAATGAGTTAGACCAGGCATAGGCAAACTCCGGCCCTCCAGAGGTTTGGGACTACAATTCCCATCATCCCTGACCACTGGTCCTGTTAGCTAGGGATGATGGGAATTGTAGTCCCAAACATCTGGAAGGCCGGAGTTTGCCTATGCCTGAGTTAGACGAAGTTAATGGCCTTTGAGGCTTCCTCCACGTGAATAAGAGTTCACTTTTTGAATTATATGTCATGCATAAGGATTTTAGAGATGCTTAGGTGGGGCATGGCCAAAAAAGGTTGGGATCCACTGGTCTAGCCAAAAGGCAACACAGAGAGGTCTGTGCTGATTGTTGCAATGCATCCCTGATTATTACTACTGCATAGTATTAATATTACCGTATTTTTCGCTCTATAAGACGCACCAGACCGTAAGACGTACCTAGTTTTTGGAGGAGGAAAACAAGAAAAAAAATATTCTGAATCCTAGAAGCCAGAAGCTGTTCTGGCTTCTGGGATAGCTGCACAGCCTGCATTCGCTCCGTAAGACGTACACACATTTCCCCTTACTTTTTAGGAGAGAAAAAGTGTGTCTTATAGAGGAAAAAATACGGTATTTTAGAAAACAAGAAAAGCCCTACTGAATCAGGCCAGTGGCCCATCTCGTCCAGCGCCCTGTTCTCACAACGGCCAACCAGAGGCATGTGGGAAACCCCTCTCCCCTCCTGTGGTTTCTGGCCATTGGTATGCAGATGCCTTATCCAACCGTAGAGGCAGAGTGCCTTCATCATCTTTGCAGGAGGTGTAGCTGTGAGTGGGCGTGGCTGTGCCTACCATGACTAGGCCTTGCAGTTCTGAGTTTGACACTACGTTGGTGGCCTTGCTGGGACTGTGTTCTGAGCAGACATGCGTAGGTTTACCCTATCAGAGGCAAAGGTCCCGTGAACGTGGTGTAACCCACAAGACTTGAAAAGGTGGAAGGACATCTCCTCTGCATCTGCTGTCCCTGGCTGCTGCTTCAGACCACGAGCTTCTCCTCCAGGGTCTGTTTGGGGAAAGCCGCCGCGCTGCCGCACTTAATTCACGCAGCCGCCGGCTCCGCGAGCTTCCTCCTCAAGCACACAGCAATTATTTTCAGACACCCACCCGCCCAAGAGGGACGTGTTCGATAAAGCCGATAATTTTGTCCTATTCAGAGTCATTTAGATTGCAAGCTCTTTAGTGCAACGACCTTCCCAAACCTCCTCCCTTAATGCTTGCCTGTAAAGCACCGAGTAAACGGCTATCATTATAATAACAATAATTATGGTATTTTAAAGCATTAACCCTGGGCTCTCGGTGATCAAGGTCACCTCTTCAGATAAACAGAGCTCAGCGCCAGCCTCCAGCAAGCTGCCGGAGTTTCACTTAAAACACACACACACACCCCAGAGTCCAGAACAGATGAATACTGCACCAAGGGGGGCAAAGGGAATATGCCAGGGTTGGAGGTGGGGCTGGAGTCCTACTGAAGCGCTGCGGCTTGGTGGTAGAGCAGAACATCTGCTTCACAGAAGAAAGCACACTGGCATCTCCTGGTAAGGCTTCTTGTGGGTTTCCTGGAGACATCTGGGTGACCACTAATGAAAGCACTGCTGTGCTAGTGAAAGGGCAGGTCCAAGCCCTTCCATCAGGTCCTCAGGACCTGTCATAGGCCGTACGCTCCCCCAGGAGACACCTCTCTGTGTCTTTGCTCCAAATCGCCCTTGGTCATCCTGGAAGTGTAGGGTGGTGGCGATGACAGGCTGGGAATGGGTCCCTCTGTGCAGTGTGGCTACATAAGAGGCAGCCCTTAGTTTCAGGGGAGCAGAGGGTTGCAATAGGAGGAGCCTGTAGGGAGAGCTCCTGGATCTGAGCAACTCAGAGCAGTGCAACGTAACAACAACAACATTTTTATTATTTGTACCTCACTCAACTGACTGGGTTTCCCCAGGCACTCTGTGTGGCTTATAGTGCATATAGAAACATATTAAAACATCAAATATTAGAAACTTTCTGACACAGGGCTGCATTCAGATGTCTTCTAAAAGTTGAGTAGTTCTTTACCTCCATGACATCTGAAGGGAGGGTATTCAACAGGGCTGGTGCCACTACCGAGAAGGCCCTCTGCCTGGTTCCCTGTAGCTTCACTTCTCACATTGAGGGAACCGCCAGAAGGCCCTCGGCACTGGACCTCAGTGTCCGGGCAGAACGATGGGGGTGAAAGTGCTCCTTCAGGTATACTGGGCTGAGGCCATTTAGGGCTTTAAAGGTCAGCACCAACACTTTGAATTGTGCTCAGAAATGTACTAGGAGCCAGTGGAGCGGTGTTATATGGTTCCAGTGGCTGCTCCTGGGAGACTGTGGGTGCAAGTGAGAGAGGGATTGAGAGAGAAACTAAAAGGGTGGGGCGGATATAGAGAGAGGCTGTCTCCAAACAACAAATAAGCAGACTGAGCTGGCACGCGAGGAAGGAGAAGTCAAAAGGGGGGAGTCAGCTTATAGGGTCCTTGGATAAGAAGAGTCCCTAGCTTCCAGGGGAGCTAGGGACCCACGAGGTGTACCCTGCAGGATACCGAGCTAGATGGCTTTAAAGGAAAATCAGACAAATTCATGGAGGAGAGGACTATTGACGGCTACTAGCCAGTTTGGCTGTGCTCTGCCTCCACTGCTGGTTGCAGCAATGCTTCTGAATACCAGTAGCTGGAGACCACAGGAGGGGAGAGGGCGCTTGGGCTTGGGTCTTCCTCTCTGGCTTCCCACTTACATCTGGTTGGCCACTGTGAGAGGAGGAGGATGGACTAGATGGGTCATTGATGTGACCCAGCAGGCCTCTTCTGAGGTTCTATGCACCAAGAGTTCCTTCTGACAGCACATTTCTCAGTATTTCAGTGGCCTTGTTCCCCCACCTCTACCTCTCTCTCTCTCTCTCTCTCTCTCTCTCTCTCTCTCTCAAAGCCGTCTTTCCTGTTGAGCTTGGTGGCACGTTGCGCCAGGGTGCTGGCCTCTCAGGGGCGCCCCAGTGAGTGGGGGAGCTGCACGGCTTTGCTGGCAGCCTCCCCTTTCCCTGCACACCTGCCAGCTGTGCCCCATCGACTATATGGCAGGCGGGCGTGCAGCTTGCCTCCCAAGCCTCCACAGGAAGAGAGCGATCCCTACAGAGGCTTGGGGAAAGGTCAACAACTCTGGAAAACAGGGGGTAGGTGGCGCTGGTGGGATTTTTGCACCACGGCGCCAGATATGCTTAAGACAGCCCTGCTCTCTCTCTCTCTCTCTCTCTCTCTCTCTCTCTCTCTCTCTCTGCAAGTGCTGAAGTCGCACAACCTCCAGAACCGAAGAGCTGAAGATAGGGATGAGCTGATAACAGCCCTCATCTCACATGAAGGATTAATCGCCTGAGCTTCCCCATTAGCAAATGCTCTGCTCTGCCGCCTGCATCCTGTGCTCATTGGCTCAGCAGCAGATGCTCCTGCACATTCATGGGATAATGATATACAAGAGAAGCGCCGCTGCCCTACAGTCAACAGGTCAGAATCAGCCTCATCAACAGATGTCATGTGGAAACAGGAGCTGCACCAGTTCCCTCTGCCCCCCAACCTTCTGATTTAGTTATGGGGGGGAGCCAGAATTTCATCCCCTCAGAAGTTGCCACCGGGAAACCAAATCGCCTGCAGGTAAACAGGGCTGCCCAATGGCAGGATATCACCAGTGTGATGTGCGTTCCAGATGTTGTCGATGGACTCCATCTCCCATCATCCCTGATCATTGGCCACGCTGACTTGGGTTGATAGGAGATGGAGTCCAGCAAGATCTGGAGGGCCCTTGCTCTGTGGAGAAGCTCATTCACCCTAAGGTCCCAAGGTCAATTACAACATTAAAAACAACTTGCAGGTCCTGCAGGTTTAGGTGGTCCTAAAAAAAACCATACACCTCAAGTATCAAAAGGCAGGGTGAAGAGGTGTGACATCGACATTCTCCAGAAGCTGTACAGTCATACCTCATGTTATGCCCGCTTCATCTTACATTTTTTCAGGTTATGTCCCGCGGCAACCCGGAAGTACCGGAAAGGGTTACTTCCGGGTTTTGCCGCTCAGGCATGCGCAGAAGCGCAAAATGACATCACACGCATGCGCAGAAGCAGCGAATCGCAACCCACGTGTGCGCAGACATGCTGCTGTGGGCTGCGTTCTTTTCATGTTGCGAACGGATCCCGTTTGCAACCAGAGGTACCATTGTATAATGAAGGTGCTGGGAGCACCTCTGTGGGGATGGGGTTCCACAGCTTAGGGCCCACCACAGAGAAGGGCCCACCTTCTTCTGGGTCGCTGCCACCCCGAGTGTCTGAGGGTGGAGGAATTACCAAGAGGGCCCCCTCTGCCCATCTTAGCACCCAATATGGTCTGCAGGGGGGCATTTCAGGTGTTTGGGGCCTCAGTCGGCTTTCTAATGCATGTCTTTGCAGCAAGGAGGAACCCTGCACATTTGTTCACAAAGAGAATAAAACAACAGAATGATCGGTGAAAACAACTCTTGAAAAACATTCAAAGGATCAAATTTTTATATTGTAATTTTATGTTGTGAAACGCCCTGAGATCTACAAGTAGCGGGCGGTATACTAATTTAATAAATACTAATCATTGAATGGCCAAGGGCCTGGGTTAAGAGGAATGATTTCACCTGGCGCTGAAAGACGTAGAATGATGGTGCCTGGCAAGCCTCTCTGGGGAGAGCATTCCATGGATGGGGAGCCACCACAGAAAAGGCCCTCAAGTGCATCTTTTCTATTATTCTATGATTCCAGGAAAGCCTCCTCTGGAAGTCTGGCTGGTTTCTCTCCAAATGAAGACACCCAGACAGTCACCAAGTTCTTGCTGGAAGAGACTTGGCTGTGCCACGCTCAGGCTTCCTGAGCTCAGCGCCTCTGCGCCTTACCTGCCCGTACCTGCTTTCCCTGAAGCCTCCACTCGCGCACTGTTGTCTGTGTGTTTTGCATGGAATGAAAGGTTTCCCCCTACAAGCTGACCTGAATGTCTTCCCTTTGCTGCCTGTCAAAGGCTCCCTTTTATGTGAGCAGGTATTTCAATAGGGCCACGGTGATTTACAGCCCAAATAGCGCTGTTCCCTGTCAGAGATTGCGATCGAAGAGGTGTGTTTTGCAGCTAATAAGAGTTTCTCTCCCCCCCCCTCCTCTGCTGTGTGTCTTCCCCCCGCAACTTCTTCAAATATTGTTTTACGAGGCTGGTGCTCGCTGTCTTCCCAACACAGAGGTTCCACCTGAGGGGATAATTCCATCACCTCAAACCCACAGGGGTGAAGCTTTGATGCTTCACTTTTTGAAGAACTTGGAGCGGCTCCACTGAGGAGCTCACCTTTTTTCTCCTCCTTCCCGCCTCCCCCAAAACCGCCACAACTTTCGAGGAACACAGAACCACAAAGGCAGTGTTGCATAGTGGTTAAAGCAGGCATGTCTCTAGATCCATTTTGGGGGCCTAACTTGCGCCCCCAGCTGGTTTTATCTGGCCTCTTTGGCAGTTCATTTATTGGGGTCAAATCCTTTAAAAAAGCTGCTCAACAACTTTCGTTGGCCCTCGTGCATGTTCACTTCAAATCTGGCCCTCTTTGAAAAGTGTGTAAGCTTCTCCATATACAGCATACGTAATCTGCTACCCGAGTTGCTTCTCCGTGAACTTTCCCCCATCATATTTGCCGTCTCGGTGTGAAATATAACTGATTTTGTTGATTTAAAGGATTTGATATGCCGCTTTCAATTCAAATGAATCCCAAAGGCAACGTGGCAGATTGCATCATGAGTTGGAAGAACCAAGCAAGAAAAGATTTGCAAATAAGCATAACAACCTGTTTATGAAGCTTTTTCAAAAGCAAGCAAAACATAAGCCACACATTTTTACATTCACCCCCCATGTGTACATGCTGACCAGCTCACTACTCATTCTGTCTGCTCAGTTCATAAAAATAAACAGCCAGCACACAAGAGGACCCACATCCACCAGAAACCCCCACAGGCACCTCTCTAGCCCCACACCAGTCACATGGATTGCATCTTGTGTGCTTTTTTATGAATTGCATGTGCATTTGTAAGAACATGTTAATATTCGAATGAATAATATTTTTAAGCATGCGTCCTGGAGAAAAGTGGCAAGTAGGTGGGGGGGGGCGTAGGGTTCTGTCTTGGGCCAGTTGCGGATCGATGTCTTTCTAAGCAACTTGGACAAAGGAATTGAGAGGATGCCTTAAAAGAAAATATTATGAAAATGATTTATAGGTGGTACATGACCCCAGTCAAGCTTGCAAAAATTTACCACTTGCCTGATAACAAATGTTGGAAATGTAAAGAGATTGAAGGTACCTTCTTTCACCTTTGGTGGACGTGCCCAAGGATTAAGGCTTTTTGGGAAATGATATATAATGAAATGAAAAAGGTATTTAAATATACCTTTCTTAAGAAAGAGGCCTTTCTCCTGGGCATGGTCGGACAATTGGTGTCAAAGAAAGACAGAACATTTTTTATGTATGCTACAACAGCAGCAAGAATACTAATCGCAAAGTATTGGAAGACACAAGATCTACCCACCTTGGAAGAATGGCAGATGAAGGTGATAGACTATATGGGAGTGGCAGAAATGACCGGCAGAATCCGAGACCAGGGAAAAGAGATGGCGGAAGAAGATTGGAAGAAATTTAAGAACTATCTTAAGAAACATTGCAAAATTAATGAATGTTAGAATGATGCTGGTTTATAAATTAAGTGGATTACAGTTGTAAGGATTAAGTTAAAAGAAAAGAAAGGTTAAAAATTAGATAAATTTAAGGGTGAGGATTTGATGAATTAAAATTTGAAATTGGAATGCAGAAAGGGGAGGTATGAGGAGGTCGGAGAAGTAAGTTATAAGAAAATAAGGGTTTGAAGTTATACTTGTTCTTTTTTTGTTTGTGTTTGTTTGTTTGTTTGTATTGTTGTGTATGTCTGTATAATTTGTGAAACTTTAATAAATATTTTATAATAAAAAAAGAGAGGATGCTCATCAGATCTGTAGATGGCATTGGAGGGGTAGCCAGTGCCACTGAAGACAGAATCAGAATTCATGATGACCTCAACAGATTGGAGTACTGTGCCAAGACCAGCAAAATGTTGAAAGCGACAAATGTAAGGTTCTAAACTTAGGCAGGAAGATGGGGAAACGGCTGGCTTAGCAGTAGTACACGGGGAAAGGATCTAGGCTGCAGGGGTGAGCAAACTTTTTCAGCAGAGTGGGGGCCAGAGTAGATTTTGGAAAAAAAAAATAATGAACAAATTCCTATGCCCCACAAATAACCCAGAGGTGCATTTTAAATAAAAGCACACATTCTACTCATGTAAAAGCACCAGGCAGGACCCACAAATAACCCAGAGATGCATTTTGAATAAAAGGACACATTCTACTCATGTAAAAAACTTGCTGATTCCTGGACCGTCCGTGGGCCGGAATGAGAAGGCGATTGGGCCAGATTTGGCCCCTGGGCCTTAGTTTGCCTACCCATGATCTAAGCTTAACACAAGCTTAAGACGGGCTGCATCTACACAGCTATAAAAAAAACACATTTGGTGTCACAGCGTTATAATGTTTTATTTTTACTAGTGTAGCCATGAACCAACTATGTGGTAGAGCAATATGGAACCTGCAGCAAGGTTGTTTTCTCCTGCTCTAGAGGGTAGGACTTGTGTCAACTCTATGAGTCTATGGTATCTATAATGAATTAAAGAGAGCTGAAGTTGTTATTTAGCCATAATTTGGCAACAGTTTTTCTAGGTACAAACACCTTCAAGCTGCTCAACCTTTTCCTTTAATTCCAAAAAGACATTTGGTGATTCCTCCCCACCCCCCGCCCGCTTTATAAGACAATACATGTAAATGCAGATTTCCAGTGTCGCCGTTACAACAGTTTGCTTGTGAGACATGTCTGTTATTATCTTCCCATCCACTTTGAATGACAACCTGTGATTTTCTCATGTCAGGACACATTTTAATCGTCTATTAGGCCAGGCTGTCCTTTTACAGCACCACCTACAGTCTCCTTTGGGTGGGGCCTCCTATTAATCATCAGACCCATAAAAAGCAATTTCCTTTGATACCGGCTCTTGGGAAAGTTTGTGCCTCACGGGGCAGAAAGGTGAAGAAGGTAAAGGTGAACCTGCGGCGTCGAAAAAGAATCCCTCATACCGCCTGGCTGACATCTGCCAGCCATCTTGAGCAACTTGCTCCTCGCTTTTTTTTCCTTCTTGTTTAGTAAGTTACAACAGAATGTCAAAATAAAATATTTAACAAGGTTCAGGTTCAGGGGTCAAAGGCAGCTTGCCAGACCCCTCTTTCTCTCTCCCTAGGTCAGACCCCTTTATTCACAGACCACACCCCTTTATTCACAGGCCACACCCCTTCTCCCAAGCCCACACCCCTTCTTCCCAGGCCACACCCATCCCTGGCCCTGTTTTGTAACCTCCTTGAGTGCTTTTTGCCTGAGCTGAATGTGTCCTCAAGTATTGATGATGCTTCTCGCGTGTTTGGATGAGGGACACAAAGAATTAAGGGAGTGGACAAACTCCCAATCTTTGGATATCTGAATCCGTGGCATTTATCGTAGGTAGGGGCATAATTCTTTACATGCAGATAAGTGAACTTGCACATTGTGAGCAAGCAGATAGCGCAACCTGCATGTAGACAAAGGCAAACATCACATTCTTTGTTTCGCCCCACTTTTGCCTCTGGCCCTGCCCACCACTCATGCGGGTCCTGGGAGTTTGCCCAGAAGAACTGGCCTGGAGAAATGAGAAGGAGAGAGTGAATGTGAAATAGACAGCTTCACCCACCTGGATAGCTCAGTTGGTTAGAGAGTGGGGACCAACACCCTGAATCGGCACAGGCATGTGGGATAAGGTTACCAGAATTGCAAGTCCCCTGACAGAATCCATCTATTCAGTAGGAAGTTGAAAAGTGTCCCAAGATTCATTGAAAAAAATCTGGTAGCCTTAATGTAGGATCTTTCTGCCACTGGTGGCAGCCTCCTTTGCGACACACAGGGCACTTCAGCCAGATCATTTGCTGGTGCTCCGACTTCAAAAGGTGATGGGACACTTGGGAGAACAATGCTGGGTTCAAAACAACCCACAACACCCCCACCCCACCCCCAAAAGCCTTCACTTATTATAGACTAATTGCTGAACCATCACTGCAGCAATTCACCTCCCCGTTGCCGATGTTGCTTGTCCGTATAATGGCTCCTGGCACCAGCCGATGGCATCTTCAGAGATGCCGGGTGCCGTTAGCTGTTTTTGGCATGTTATATACACTTTGTGGAACACAGGTGGCGCTGTGGGTTAAACCACAGAGCCTAGGACTTGTTGATCAGAAGGTTGGCGCTTCAAATCCCCGCGACGGGGTGAGCTCCCGTTGCTCCGTCCCATCTCCTGCCAACCTAGCAGTTCAAAAGCACGTCAAAGTGCAAGTAGATAAATAGGTACCGCTCCGGCGGGAAGGTAAATGGCGTTTCCATGTGCTGCTCTGGTTCGCCAGAAGCAGCTTAGTCATGCTGGCCACATGACCTGGAAGCTGTACGCCGGCTCCCTCGGCCAATAAAGCGAGATGAGCGCAGCAAAACCCCAGAGTCGGTCACGACTAGACCTAATGGCCAGGGGTCCCTTTACCTTTACACACTTTGTACAGGACAGGTAAAATGGCAAAAGGTAAACGCACCCTGGGCGTTTGAGTCCAGTCAAAGGCAACTATGGGGTTGCGGCGGTCATCTCGCTTTCAGGCCAAGGGAGCCAGCCTTTGTCCGCAGACAGCATTCCGGGTTATGTGGCCAGGAAGACTAAACTGCTTCTGGCGTAACGGGACACCGTGTTGCACCGAAAGGAACAGGCAGTCTGGGTCCGTGGGGCTCCATGTTTTCTTTCCTCATTCTTACAAGCAGCCATTCAAAGCAGGAAAACGTGCACGCCGGAGAGTGCACCTGTCTCCTAGATCACATGCGCTCAGCATGTGCTCTTCTGGAGGACTGATCATTGTGAACTCCTTGTCCCTGAGCTCAGTGTTTACTGGCTGGTTCATCTTGTTTCTCTCTCCATCTCTTAATTAGCTCTTTGCAAGAGAGGAGATGCCCTGGGAAGCCGTGGTTCGTCTGCAGGGGACAGCTGCATATTCTTGCATTGAAGTGGGTTGGAGAGGGTGATCCAACCCTACAATTCTATTATTCCACAGTCAGAGGAAGTACATCTCTGAATCACTACTGGGAATCACAGGTGGGAAGAGCTCTGTTGAGCTCAGGTCCTGCTTGCAAACTTCCCATTGGGGCATCTGATTGGTAAAGGTAAAAAAAGGTAAAGGACCCCTTGGACTATGGGGTTGCGGCGCTCATCTCGCTTTCAGGCTGAGGGAGCCAGCATTTGTCCACAGACAGCCTGACTAAACCGCTTCTGGCACAATGGGACACAGTGACGGAAACCAGAGCGCACAGAAACACTGTTTATCTTCCTGCCGGAGTGGTACCTATTTATCTACTTGCACTTTGATGTGCTTTTGAACTGCTAGGTTTGCAGGAGCTGGGACTGAGCAAAGAGAGCTCACTCCGTCATGGGGATTTGAACCGCCAACCTTCCGATCGGCAAGCCCTAGGCTCAATGGTTTAGACCACAGCGCCACCCATGTCCCTGCATCTGATTGGCCACTATAAGAACAGAATACTGGACTAGATGGGCCTTTGGCCTGATCCAGAAAGCTCTTCCTACATTCCTAAGCCCAGTCTCTCTACTCTGCCTCCCCCCACTGTCTGAGAGCACAGCTGCCTAAGACTGTTAGTCTCTAGGCGATTTACAATACCATACATATATCATAATACAAAAGTGTGGTGTAGTGGTTAAGAGTGTTGGACAAGGGCCTGGGAGACCAGGGTTCAAATCCCGGCTCAGCCACAAAGCTGTAAAACTCACTGGGTGACCCTGGGGACCAGCCACAGTCTCTTGGGCTCACCTGCAGCACAGGACTGTACTGCTCTTTTTGGTCACTTAAAAAAAAAAATTAAAAGGGGGAGAAACAGACAAATGTGAGGGGGAATTGAACCTATCTGTGAAATGGAGAAATATACAAACTAATAACCTGCTTTTGCTCAGGGCTGGGATACGAATGGTTGGTGGAGCTCGGGGCTGTAAGTTTTGACTTTTTGCTGGTCTCTTCCCATCTGCTCATAGGGACTCTCCCAGGGAGAGGAAGCCTATCATACCAGATCTTTATTATAACAACTCCACTCAAGCATACTTTTAAATATTCCCTGTGGGTCCAACAATTCTCTTTCAAGGGCAGCCTTTAAAACATTTATTTTTCCCCCACACTGGCTCACAAAAGACTGTTCTGGGCTCTTTGCAAATGTGTTAATAAAATGATCTGCGTTGGTGCATCTTTTCAAAAGGCGCCTTTTGAAAAGATTGCATTAGCGGAGCCTTTTCTACAATTATCTGCATTGCAATGTCCCCCCCTCCTAATTTTGTTTCTGTGTGTGTGTGTGTGTGTGTGTGAGAGAGAGAGAGAGAGAGAGAGAGAGAGAGAGAGAGAGAGAGAGATCACAAAATAACTCCTT